>NW_016107606.1:3133229-3322111 GCF_001604975.1 Cebus imitator
AGGACATGGGAGATTGTGCCTGTGTGTTGTATGTGCTATGGGGGAGAGGACAGCATGATATGGGGCACATTGCTGGGGCACTGAACCGTCGACATCAGAGAAGGCGTCTTAAAGTGATGTTTAATCTGAATTATCCAGAGGGTGACAGGAGTTTGTTTAGCAAACTGACTTAGGGTGAGTCGGGGGAAACGGTGAGTAGGAGAAATGCTCTACTTAGTGGACCCAGTCTGTACCTAACAAAACTCCCATGGCAAGTTTAAACAGTGAAACTGGCATGAAAGACATATGTATATATTAGTGTTCTGTGTGTGATTCTCTTTGAAAAAGGGTTCTGCTGTTGAAATAAAACTTGAAAATCATTAGTGGTTTCCCAAAGGAAATTTTTGAGGCTACTGCCATGTTTATAATTCTTAAATTCTACTGCTTACAGAAGTCTTTCTCTCAAAAGTACTTGCATTTTCATGGGGACTTTTGGCAGACAAATTTCTTTTAAATCTGAGGTACACATTGCTATTGGCAGATGGTATTCACTGAAATTATTTTGGTGACAAATGACAGAAACCTCATTTCAAGATGATTTTAGCAAAATAAGAAATTAATTATCTTACATGACAAAACAATTCAGAGAATGTTTGATCCAGAGACTCCAAATCTAGTCTCTCTCCATTTCCGTCGTCTGGCCTTTGTCCTCAATCTCAGCATAGCAGCAGGAGGGCTGCTGACGTTTCCATGTCTGCATCTTTCATGTCCAAGCCTAGTGGAAAAGTGGGTTGCCTTCCTGAAGCTACCACATAAATCCCTGTATTCACTCTGATTGTACCATCTTATCTCATGTGGCCATCTCCAAACCAACCACCGTAGCCAAGAAGATAAAACTACAAAGATTGGATAGGCTTGAATCACATAATCCAAGCCAGGAGCAGGAAGTAAAGTCCCACACAAACCACTTGACTGAGAATGATTTCCTAAAAAATCCTGGGGCTATAAGCAGAAGACTAGGGAGGGAGGCAGAGGGGGAAGGAGAGGGAGAGAGGTAGGGAGAGAGAGTCAAGGAAGAAGGGAAAAAACAGAAGTATCACAGAAAAAGGGAATGGAAAAAATCAGGAAAAAATGTCCTATTTCCTTTTAATAAATGTAAAAAATGAATCTATGCTATAAAGAATTTTTGGTTGTCAGAAATGGAAGGGCAAGTAGAGAGAAAAGAGGAAGAGTTGTGAATTAATACAACTAGATATGGGTATTCCTTAGTCTGTCGTTTATCAGTCTCTAGGTAGGAGAGGAATTTAAAGGTCATCAATTCCAAGTGGTCATTGGATGCTTGAAACTCCTTCAGCCACACAGCCAGCATACAATTAACTTATGTCCTTGAATACCTTCCCAGTGACAGGAAGCTCATGCCTCCGGTAGCTAATTACTTCTTTGCTGAGTGTCTCCCATTGTTGGCTTATTAGTTCTCATAATGATCTGAAGTCTTCTTGTAACTTTGCTGGCTTCAGTTCTCTCTTATCCAAGAAGGGAAAGTTTAATTCAGTGGGGGTAAACTGGTAGACTATGGCCAAATCTGGATCTAGACAAGATCATTGCCCAGCACAATATAGTGAATGTGGTTGACTGTGGGTGCTTTAGTGGGCAGGCACAGCCCTTTTCCTATAGCCCACAACTCCCTGCTGTTCACACCCTGGGAACTTCATATGTTTATGTGACCTGCCTGGACTGGGAAGGAATGTGATTTCACAAATCCTGGTCTAATTCTTCTTTCACATAGTAGTTGGCCAGGCACTTGAAGACTGCTATGTCATAGATTAAAAAAAGAAAGACAGCAAAAAAGAGAAGAAAATCTGGAAATAATACAGCCTGGTGAATTCTTCCTTAAAGCATCACCTTGAGGGTAATGTATACTTTCTCCAGTGATACTGCTTTGGCTCAAAAGGATTTTCAAACTTCTCTTGGAATTTTTTTCAGAGCCTGAAGCATGTTCTTTGAATATCCTTAATGGTGGTGAATGCTCATTCTTTGGGGGTGGTTTTGATTTTGGGAAGAAGCTGGAAGTCATTGAGAGCTGAGTGTTGACCAACAGGGTAGCTGGTGCATCTGCCTCATCTTGCTTCTCTGTGTCCAAAGCAAAGTGCAATGATGTGCTTATGAGTCTGAGATCCTTGCAGGTTCCTTTTAATTCATTCATTCATTTATTGTTTTATTTAATTTCATTAACTTAATTACCAACACATTCACCTTTCACATTTCAAAGGGCACAACAAATATATAATAAAAAGTTGTTTTGCCTTCCTTTCCCCCAGGCATCTGGTTTACCTTCCATGTTTTGTGTGTATCCTTCCAGAAAGAGCCTACACATATCCCTTAATTGACTTGAAGAAGGCCAAGAGAGGTATTTCTAAGTAACTGAAGTAATGCTTGAATGTTGGCCGAAGAGCACTGCAGTGCACGTAAGCTCTGGTAGGTTTATGCAGAATGCAGGTGTCAATACTTTATGCTTAGGACCCTGAGAAGTCTCTATAATAGGAAGCAGTTTCCTAGCTCAGATACCTGAGCTGTGTGAGATCAGGTGGGTTACTTTTTCTCTTGAGCTTTGGTTTTCTCGTCTGTAAAATGGGGATAATGTCAACAACCTCCTTCACAGGTTATCATGAGGATTAAGTGCATTGATGTATAAAAATGTCCTAAAGAGGGTGTGATGGTTTATTTTGTATGTCAACTTAGTTCAGCCTTGGTACCCAGTGGTTTAGTTAAACACTAGTCTAGATGTTGCTGTGAAGGTATTTTGTAGATGTGATTAACATCTGCAGTCAGTTAACTTTAAGTAAAGCAGATTACCCTCCATTTTGTAGGTGAACCCCATCTAATCAGTTGCAAGCTTAGAGCCAAAACTGAAGTTTTCTAGAGAAGAAATTCAGCGTCAAGACTGTAGCCTAGAAGTCCTGCCCAAGTTTCCAACCTGCTGGCCTGCCCTATGGATTTCAGATTCAAGACTGCAACATCAACTTTTACTTGAAATTCCAGCCTACAGGTTTGGGACTTACCAGCTGCCACAATTGTGTCAGCCAGTTTCTGAAAATAAATTCTCTCTCTCTCTCTCTCTCTCTATCTCTCTCTATGTGTGTGTGTGTGTGTGTGTGTGTGTGTGTGTATATATATATATGTATACACACACATATATTCTACTGTATTCTATTGATTCTTTTCTCTGGAGAACTCTGACTGATACAGAGGGAGAAAACTGCATTAAATAAACCTAGGTTTTAGTCCTGGCTCTTTCTCCAACTGGCTAAGAGGCTAAGCAGCCCTAGGAAAGACCCCTGATACTAATGAGCTTCTAGCATCATCTCCTGCCTAATGCCTCTCAACATTGCTGGGAAGGTGACCATCAGGAAAATGGTTTGTCACGCATCCTATATGTGCAGGTTATAATTATTTTGAGTCTGTCCTTTTGAATGCACACATATCCTTCAAGTTGTGCTTTGGTGGCTCCCAGACCTATAACCTCTTCAGAGATGTTTCCTTTCCAGGCATTGATTCTTAACTCTGTCTTTGTCAAGCTAATAGTCAGGGGATGAAATCCAATCTAGCCTCAGGTACTTGTCAAGGGGGATAGAGGGCTCCACCCAAGGCTCTGCACCCACTGGCAAGGGGAAGCAAAGTTAGGAGGGTGGGGGAAAGTGAAGAGAGGAACTTATGGAGGTGAGAGTGGGGGTGGGGGAGGGGAGGGGAATGAGAGAGGAAGGAAGACCTGTGTTAAGATGGGTCCCCAGGGGTCCAGGGCTGATTTGCCGGGGTAGCTGGGTCAGCTCTGCAGATTGCAGGCTGATTGCTGCAGATTAGCTGGGACCTAAAAGGGGCCTTGTCAGAGCCCATGAATCCAGTGCTGAATATTCTGCTATTTCTCTTTTCTCAGGCATAGAGCCAGTCACATCAGAGAGGGCTGGGGGGTGGTAGGGAGAAGCACTACGAATAACCTGCCTCCTTTGCCATCACAGTGCATCAAAACACCATTCAGTCCCATCTCCAATTGTTTTCTCCTTTGCAAGGGATTCAACAGCTGGCACTTGAAAGGGAAGAAACTTTCTGTGGTGTCTAAGAGGCCCCATGTTGCTTCCCACCCCACCCTGGTGTTCTTTATTTCATCACTCAAATCTTTTCTTTCATGCCACTTATCACAAGCTGAAATTATTCGATAAAAAATTATTTACCAAAAACTGCTCTCTCCACCAGAATGTACCACTTTATCTTATTTGCTTCTCCCTGTAGTGCAAGTTCCCAGCAGAGTGGTACATAGTAATGCCCCTAAAAATGTTTCTTAAAGAATGGATGAATACCATTTACTAAGGGGCCTGTGTGCCAGGCAAGGAGTTCAGAGCTGTACAGGCATTTCTCATCTGCTTTTAATGATAGCTCTGTGAAGAAGGTATGAGCATCTTTATTTTACTGATAAAAAAAACTAAAGTACAGAAAGATCAAGTAACAAGTCCATGGCCGCACAGTCAGACCTGGGATTCTAATCGAGGTTTCACTGACTCCAAAGTATATGATTTTAATTACTGTACCAGGGATAAAATATGCATTTTCTGCAGTGCTGGCATCAGTTGATTGGCAGTTGCTACAAGGAGTCCATAGCTGAGAATTGTCCAACTTGGTGGAGAAGAGTGCAGAGATCAATTAGTGATGTCTGCAAGAGGTGAAGTAGAATGTCTAGCAGCACATGTACCATCTAGTTTTCATTTTAACACCTATTGCCTCCTAAAGATGTGCACTGGAGGCAAAGAAAAAGAAGAGAGAAACTAGGAGACAGAAACACTTGGACTTCTTTTCTGGCCCTGGTTTTCACCCCTTCTTGCTGAACTCTTCTCTGAAATGAGAACACATCTATCTATATGCTTGTTTGGAGGACAGAACGCAATCAGAAGTAGGAAAAAGTTTTGAAAAGTCTTGGAAGTAAAGGGTGTGATATTGCTTCTTAAGCTGACTTCATGATGCTTGAGGGACTTTGGGTCACCTGACATTTCTGTGGGACTCCAACACTTCTGGCAAAGGTCCTATTGCTATGTCCCAAAAGCCTTTCAAAGAAAGCAGGGAAAGGGAATGAGGGGAGGTGACAGCCAAGCTGCAGAGCTGGACTTTGGGGATGGGAGCCTGCTACACTTAAACTTTTGCAATCTTTTGGCCATGCGGTCATCATGATGTATTGGGAGTAGGACAGTAGATTGGTTGAGTGGGGCTTATTGAGTTTAAGTCTCAATATTACTGCTTACTGTGTAATCTTGGATAAGTGATTTAACCTATTTGAGCCTTGATTGCTCACGTGAAATAGCATCTATCCAAGGGCCTGGTGTGAGAATTAGATGAGACAGTTTGAGGCCAGATTTGGGGCTCATGCCTGTAATCACAGCACTTTGGGAGGGCAAGGCGGGTGGATCACTTCAGGCCAAAAGTTTGAGAGCAGCTTGGCCAACATGGTGAAGTCCTGTCTCTACTAAAAATACAAAAATTAGCCAGAGGTGGTAGTGTGCGCCTGTAATTCCAGCTACTTGGGAAGCTGAGGCAGGAGAATCACTTGAACCCGGGAGGTGGAGGTTGCAGTGAGCAGAGATCACACCACTGCATTCCAGCCTGGGAGACTGAGTGAGACTCTGTCTCAGAATAATAATAATAAATTAAATTAAATTAAATAAATAAGACAGTTTGTAGAAGAAAACAATATGGCCCCAGCACACAAGCATGAAATGCATGTAAGTTACTGTCGTGAGGAATCTGTATGCACAAGTGGAAAACGGAAAATGAGAGTAATGATCTGAATCTATGTATGTTGTTTCAAGCTAGATAATTGGTGGTATTTTGGATTTTGTTTGTTTTCCTAGTTTTTTGCTTGCATCTGGATGTTCTGAATACCCACACTTAGTATTTTTCTCAGAAAGGAGAAAGGCAAGTTTGCTCAAAACTGTTCATCTCCTTGAAATATCCAGTGTATAGTTCTTGCTGCTGTTAGGCCTCTCTCTAATTGAATAAGGGGAAACATCACCCTCTCACTGGGTGTTGAAAAACTGGGTTTGGGGAATATAAAATTGGACATTGCCCCACTTGCCCATCATGAAACACACTGGCCCAGGACAGCCTTCCTTCTCTTCATCTTCTGTAAGAAATTGCTTAGGCCATGGCTGTGTATGGTGATAACTACCATTTATTATGGGGCAGTAATATTGTGCTAGGAACTTCATGCTCCTGACAGCCCTATGAGGTATCCGCGATTGCCACTCTTGCTTTGCAGATAATGAGATTACCTCAGCCTGTTATGTTTAACTCACCTGTCTAAAGTTATACAGTCAGGAAGTAGCAGAGCTGGGATTCAAACCCAGGTCAGTCAGGCCTCAACATCCCCATGCTAATGACTTAGTTTGACTATCTAATGAGAACTCTTAGTGAAGAATCTGTTTGGCAGAAGGGATGAAATGTCAGATTTATAAATGAGGGGCTGTGAGAGATGGTAGAGGGGGTTCACAGCCATGGTTCTCCTGCCCAGCTGCCCAGTTGAATCCCCTGAGGAGCACTGATGAAATAGAGATGCCTGTCCCCACCCCCAAAGCTGTTGATGCACTTGATCTAAGATGGAGCCAGAGCTTTCCAGGTGATTCTGATGGGCTTCTAGGCTTGAGAACCACTGGGGCAGAGAAAGAAGGTTTGGGGAGACATTTAGCAAATTCCTTGTGGTTAGGAACTTTTCCATTCCCTCTAAGAAGTGGCTGACTCACATTGTAGGTGGTGTACCTTTATCTCAGTATCTCCATTTTCAGGATGTGGGCAATGGAGCTTGACAGCATTGCAGGCTGCTGGGTGGATAGACAGCTCATAATGTGCCATTTAAATGGGAAGCATTGGGATGAAGTGTTCCTGGCGCTTGAAGTGACCCCATTTTAGTTTCAGTATAGGGGTGCCCGGGCCACATCCTAAGCAACTTAGAATCATCTGGACCCACTGACAGCAAGTGGTTAATCCTATAAGGCCAGGGTGTGAGGGATCTGCTCACATAGCTGGGGGTAACTGGGGAACTCTCACTGTCCCATCCTTTGGTTGAGGAACAGTGTGAGCCGACATATAACTAGAACCATTAACTAGCTTTGGATGTGGAGAATGAGATTTGTGGCCCCTGCTCACTAAGGAAATATGAAATGGTAAACACACTTCCAGTTATGGATGGGGCTAAACACACCATTCAACTGAATGCTAATGGCTGCCTCCTGCTCCCTTCGAACATTTTACCATGGCAACCAGCAGGTGCCCTTTTCTTGCCTTCTCTTTCAGCTTCCCATAATTCTATTCTGCCGTGGTTCTTTGGATGATAATGGGCACATGCCTGAAATAGTAGTTAGGAAGAGAATAAGAATTTAACAACAATACCAACAAAAGCAAATGAGGCTGGAGTAGGTTTCCAGCTCATATTATTTGCTTGTAGACTGTAGCAATCTCAGGTATTGAGAACAGGTCAAAACAGACTGAGATGAACATCTTTAATTGATGTGAGTGTCTTAAATATACTTGATGCCTTTAACATGCAGGCATCAAGCCCGACTTCTGAAGCCCAGTCACTAAGTTGTGGGAGCAGCATAACTTAGGGTTTAACAACAGGAAGACAGGAGTTTGACATACTTAAGTATAAATCTTTCCCTACTGCCTAGAGGCTGTGTGGCCTTGGATAAATAACCTTCTCTTTCTGTGCCTAAGTTTTCCCATCTGTAAATCATGGCTAATAATAAAAAAAACCTTTCTTCATAGGGCTATTGCGGGGTTGGAGTGGTTAAAGACAAATGGGCTTAAAGCTCTCAGTATAGTGCCTGCCACAAAGTAGATTCTGGATAATCAATAAGTATTCTGATGATGATGATATGATTAACAACTTGCTGGGCAACGTTAGGCCTGTAACAACCCTGAACTTCAAATTTTTCATCTGCAAAAGGCAAGCTAATCATAGTACTTGAGTCATTTGCTTAAGCCTCTAGATAAGAATTAAATGATGAAAAGTACTTGGCACAGGGCTTGGCACATAATAAGAGCTCAAGGAGGACTTGCTGAATGAATGGGAAAAAATAAATGAATGCTATGTCAGCTGGAGAAACTCAGTCATCAGACACAAAGCCTTTAATATGAGACACAGAGGAAAAAAAATACAAACAGCCCTGGACTCTTTGTCAGTTACATTTTTTAGCAGCCGAAGACCTTCTGTGGCTTCCTTTCTCCTTGTTGTGTCCGTTCCTCCTGGCCCTTATCAAGACTGTGTGCTTGAAAGAAGAAAACACGATGCTGACATACATAAATGAAACCCCAGTGTCACAAGGGGTGTCTAGCAAGGCCTCAGACAGGAAGGGCCATAAATAACCAAGCAGTCTATGCACCAGGCTCAGCCCAGAAAGCCTGTCAGGAGGAATTCTTCAGTTTCTGCTCTGGCCCCTCAAGTGGCCAGTGTCCTCACCTTACGCCCCACACCCTCCTTCACCATCTAGTGCCCCTCCTAAGTGTGTTCCCGAGGGCAGTGATTCATATTCTGAAACTGCCTCTCCCTTCTCTGCCAACCTCCAGCCTTCCCTGGGAGAAAATGATCTGGTAAGCCAGTCACTGAAATAATTGCTTAGTCAGCCACTCTCACAGGGGTAATTGAAATGTCTTTTAAATAGCATTTATGGTTTTAATTTCTAATTATAAAAGTGATACATGCTTATTTTAGAAAACTTTGGGGAAATAATATGGGGAAAGTATCCAAGCATGTGGAAGCAAATAAGAATCCTGAGGCCCAGGTCACAGCCCAGGTCAATTGGATCAGAATTTCTAGGGGTGGTGTCCTTAAAGCAGGATTGTTTTATTAAGCTCCCCAGGTGATTCTGTTGCAGAAAAGGTTGAAACATCAACTTAGAGATACCTGCCAATAATACTTTGAAGTATTTGCCTTTTATATTGACATTCAGATTGTACTGTGCATGCTATTCAAAACCTGAGTTTTTTGGCCTGATGATATATTATGAAATATTAAATATTATTAAATATTCTTTTAATTATGGGCATGTAATGTTTCATCTTATGGATGCACATAATTAGTTTGGCTAACAATCCATTATTAGACATATTCATAAATTTTGCCAATTAAAATAATACTGAGATGTATTTCTACTTCTCTGATCACTTACTTAGCTGACACTTACATAGCATTTAAGCATATGCTGAACATCATTCTAAGGCATTCCATATATTTCATTTAATCCTCACAGCCAGCCTATGATATTATCCCATTTTAGAGATGAGGAAACTGAGGTTCAGAGAGCCTAAATCACATGGCTGGTAAATGGTGGAGCCAGTTCATGCTCTGGAATTTAAATTGTTGGGTTGAAAAAAAAAAAAGAACATTTTTTAACGCTTTTGAAGCACACTGCCAAATGACCTGCCAGAAGGGTTGTAATGATTCACTTCTTCACCAGCATCCTGTGGAAGACAGCGCAGGGATCTCTGAATCTGAAAATAATTCTATAAACTGGTGGAATCCATTCATTTAAAAAACCCTCCTTATTGCAGGTCTACTATGTATGCAAAGAGTTTTTTGGAGTAGAGACCATTAAAAAATGGTATCTAATAGCTGTATAGCATGGCTTTACACTTTGTAAGTGATGTTCCAAGCATAAGACGGCATATTGCTTTTGTGGAGGGAGGGAAGTGCGACTGCCCAGAAACCTTCAGTTTGTGCCGCCCGATGGCCTTCCCTGTGAGATACCTCTAGGACTCTTCCTGAGCACTGGTCCCTCTCTAATTTTCTTTTTCTTCCCACCCCTCTTTTGGGGAAAATGCTTTTGGTAAGACAGAGAAAAGAAACAAACACTTCCAAATGTAGTTGTGAATGGAAAAGGTGCTGTGAGAGAAGAGACGACATTGTTAGGGAAAAATTTGCTGAGCTTTTGATGTTTTACCAAAGGGCCCAAAGCCCCCTTCCCTGAAGGAATCTGACTCAATTGTCTTCAGCTCCTCAAGGGAGTCAGTGGAGCTGGTTTTCTGGGAGCCCTGGAGGGAGGGCAGAGGAGCCTAAAAGGGCAACAGGACAATGGAATCCCAAGAAAGGGAGGAAAAGCTAGGCAAGAGAGAAAAGACATCTGGAAGGCCACTGAGGGGGGCTCCAGGTGGGCTGATGTGTCTCAGTGAGAATCATGCAAAACTCTGTGTACCACCCTTTGGTTTCTGTGTGTATCTGTCAAGTGTAGTAGTTAGCTTGGTCATTACTATTTCTCTTTGGGAAGAGGATTGTGCCTCCCCTGCCATCCCCTCTCCCGCCACAGATACGTACACTGACATCATCAACCTTTCTGAGGGATTTCTTATTTGTAGCAGGAAAGCAAAAGAATTTCCCATGACCATGAGTTTCTTGAGGATGGAGCTCCATGCGTTTTCAAAAAAATTATATTCATTCTCAGTGGCTCCGGCACATCAAAATTTTAATTTCCATTCACAGGGCAACCTACTGAGGTTTGATTGAGGCTTCAGTGGGACTTACATTAGTGAACTCTATGTTGGCTGCCAGCCAGATAAACCCAATTCAAACTTTCTTAAATGCAAAAAAAGAGTACTATTCACCCATAAAAAAGAATGAGATCCTGTCATTTCCAACAACACGGATGAAACTAGAGGTCATTTTGTTAAGTGAAACAAGCCAGATACAGAAAGACAAAAAGCACATGTTCTCACTTATCTATGGGAGCTAAAAATGAAAACAATTGAACTCTTGATTATGGCCCAAAAAAGGGAAAAGTCCAGGATGGGGATCAGGTTTGGCTAGATTCAGAGTTTTGAAGGATGTTATTTTTTTTTCTCTCTCCATCTTTCTTTGGACTGGCCTCATTTTTTCCTACTTGTGAATGGGCTTCCTTCACATGTCCAGAGGAGATCCTTCCTTCGGATTTTACGTATGGATGCTGAGAGGGAGAATCCTCTTTGCCCAGGTCATTGCTAATCTGGGTTGCTCATGAATGGGGGCTGTGTACTCCATTCTTTTGAGTGACCCCAGCTTCACAATCTAGTGGAGACAGAAGACTGCTGTTCCTTCTGGTGCCCATACATCAATCCCAGAGAGAGAATTGGCTGGCTTGGTTTGAGTCACATCAGGTCAACTTACTGTTTCCAGTGGAGTGAAGAATCACAAGTGGCCAGACCATTTATATGACAACCCATGTGGTCAGGAGGGGCATCTGTTGCCCAAAGAAAAGGGTGGACAAATAGTGTCTTAGGAAAGACATAACTCCCTGAGAGCCCTGTAGTGGCCCAGACTCATGTTTTCCCAGTCCAGAGTCTCAGCTGATCCGGTTAATTTGAATTTTTATTTCTGTCTTTAATGGGATGTTCTTTCTTGCACTTTTCTATCTACAAAATAAGATAAGCACTCATTTTTATTTAAGTCTGATATTTTTAACCTTTCTTCTTGATTCATTGCTTCCCTGTAATTTGAAAACATGCAGGTATCATTATATTTACTGCTATTCTTAAATGAGTAGGTGTACTGTGGAAGCCTCCATTTATCGACCAATTGCTTGCTGTAAACCACTTTAAATATCAAGTCTGGATACGGTCATCTCTGCAGCAGCCTCTTGCAGGCCACTGATGACCCTTGGGTGCTGAATCCATCGCCCTTTCTTGGCTGCCATTACCCTGGCTGCTGCAGCAGTCCGTGATGGGCAATCTTACTTTCCAGCACCATCTCCATTTTGGGAATAAAATATGTTCTCATAAAGGACCCAGAAAAACTATTTTCCTTCTTGGCACTTCTGCCCTTTTGGGCTGTCTGGTTTTGTTCTCTGTCTATAAATAGAGGAGGGACTCATTGTTCACCTCTCCACCTTTCAGCAGGGCTGCATTTTGCCTTTGGAAAGACTGAACTTGTAGAAAGAGCATGAGCTTTGGAATCAGGCGAACTTGGATTCACATCCCAGCTCCACGCTTACTAGCCATGGGACCATCAGTGAGGCTATTTGTTTTTTTTTTTAGGGTTGTTTTTTTTTTTTTTTTCGCTTGTTTTTTTTTTTTTATTTTAATACCCCCAAGGAGTTTAAAAACCTCAAGTAAGTATTATTGGAATTTCCTTGAGCATGAGTTCTTGCTCTTGTAAATGGAGGGAAACAATAGTGCCTGCCTCACAGGACAGCAACAGAGTTTCATAACAAGGTACTGCACCCAATAAATGTTCAACACATGTGAGTTCTCTTCCTTCCTCAAAGATATTTGGTTTGTCCTCTGTCACTGTATTCGTTCTGTGCCGACCCACCCCTTCCGTATATCTTATGGAAATTGCCACTCATTAAATAGTATAAAGCATATCAACGTCTTCTGTATTCTAATAAAGCTGGCAATTAGAAACAATCCTAAAACTACTCTTTGGTAAAGGCCTTTTCTACCTTTTCTTTTGGATAATAATAGTTTCTCCTTTTATTCCTTCTGGTGTAACAGACATCTCTCTCTCTCTCTGCCTCCTCCCCTCCATCCTGTTCAGCATGTACTCCCTTTCCATGGAAAGGCACCCTCCTTTCTTGGAGGAACTGTTCTTTTGCACCCTGTGGTTCTGGTGGGTAAGCCGTGTCATGTGACCAAGGCTTGACCAATCACAGGATCACATGCCTCTTGCCACAGCCATTGGCTCCATGAAGGCCACATGACCTACGTTTGGTTTATTGGTACTCTTCCCTTGAATTTTACATGAGTGCTGGAGAGAGAAATCTTTGTTTCCTTGGGAGTTGCTAATCTAGGTTGATGAAGCCTGGAGCTGCTCATGTCAGGTCTCCTGCTGTGTGGATAAAGCTCTGCTATGTGAGGAAAGAATGTGTCCAACACATGGAGAGAAGCAGATATCTGAGACATGGAGTGAGATGGGATGGGGGAGGAAGGAGAGAGGGATAGACAGTATCATCGTGCAATTTCCTGAGGACAGCTCTAGTCCTGGCCTTTATGGATATGAGCCAGTAAATTTCTGATTTTTCTTTAGGTCAGATTGGGTTAGGTTTCTGTTCCTTGAATTCGAGGGTCCTGATAAATGCATTAGTTTATTTGAAGTAACTTTTACATTAGAAATGAGAATTGTGTATGTGTGACAACAAAATCCCAACAATTAGTCTAAGTTGCTAATAAGGAACGGATTCCTATACTGAGCTCATTCTAAGAGCACAGAGATCTGGGGTTACAAGGCCCCTTCTGCGTTTGTATCACTGGAACCTAGCATAGTGCTTGGCACATGGAAGGCCCCGATATGTATTTGGAAAATACAGTAAGACACAAGAGCGAATCTGATTGGCTCAGTGGGCCAGTACCACCCAGCACAGGAGAGTCCTGCTGGCTAGACCACGGTTGGCAGTGGGCTGACATCTTGGTTACCTATGGGTTAGGAACCTCATCCATGGTCTGGCCAGCTGTGAGTAGAGGATAATAATTTCTGGTGCAGAAAATAACTGCTTTTCCTCATGGTGAAGAAAATAACTTCTTTTGCTAAATATTTATTTAAATATGACTGTGGACAATGCAGGCATTCTGAGTCTCACAAAGGGAACAGAATGGAAGATGAGTGCTTGGCTTGGCTCATTCAGGCCGTGTGAGTCCTCCCATTAAATCCCTCAGTGAAAGGTTTTGAGAGCTACTGAAGGAGTTCCAGAAAAAGCTGGGCTCCTCCTTTCCTGCAGAGGGTCTCCCTTTGAGCTTCTTTTCCAGAGGAGAGCCGTGACCCTGACCAAGGGGGCAGTTCTGGACTCCCACAGATGCCCAGAAAGACAGAGAAGGGACCGACTCCAAAGCAACCCTGCCAGGCCTGCTGGTGAGAAACACATCCCCTGCTATGGCAAGGTCGGCCACAGCCTGACACTGCCTCTGCTGGGGATGAGAGCCTGGGGAAGCAACAACAATCTGGTGGCAGCTTGGCTCTATTTTGGAGATGAAATGATTGACGTTCAAAGAGGCTCAGCTACTTGCCCAACAGCTCACTGTTAAAAGATAGCAGAGATGGGATTTGAACCCAGGGTCCACTTGATTCTAAAGCTCACGTTCTCACCTCCTCTGTTATCAAGTAGGTAAGAGATGCCTTCTACTTTCTGCTATGAAAATGCAGACAGAGAGGAGCAGCGGCTGTCCACTTGCTTCTCCAGTGTTCATATGTCATAAATCCCTCAGGGATATAGCCTTAGCCTTATTTTTCCAAACCCATTACTGGCCATTCCCTATCATCCCCATCAAACTCACGCTCCTTCTCCACACACCGCTTCTCCATAGGTCACAGTGGTCTGAGCCTCAGAGCCTTCATAGGTGCCGGTCCCTGTTTTTGAAATCCTGGTCCTCTCTCTTACCTTTGGCACATTCCTGCTCGGCAAGGTTCACATGCCATCTCCCTTTTAAAAGATGCTCTCTGATTTCCAAACAGACACAGTCCACTTTTGCTTCTGCCATAGTCTGCATCATGTTCTGTAATTATTTGTTTTAGTCAGCTTTCATTCAATAAATATTTGCTATGCGACTCTTTGTGCTTGGCACTGTGTTAGGTGCTTGGAAATTTTCTCCTGTTCATTTTTCCTGTCCTCTAGGCACCCAATGCACAATCAAACTCACAGGCTTTGTTTTGTTTTTTAACAGAGATGTGCCATATTTCCCCCAAATCCTAGGTAATTGACAAAGCCTAATACATAGAGAAGCTCAATAGCCACTTGATGAGTGGATCCATCACCCAGTACTTATCTTACCTTTGAATAATTGCCTGCTTCTTCTCTCTATCCTCTACTAGATTTTTAGACTCCTGTGGACAGGAGTTGGGAATTATTTTGCTTTTTCCCCTGTTGCTTAGCACGGAGAAGTAATTTAATATGATTTGTGAGAAGTGTGAGTTCTGGGAGTGGCTATGGTAATTCTGCAAGCATATGCTAATTCTGGGAGTGGATATGTTCTGGGTTCTGAGAGTGGACATGGTAATTCTACAAGCTAATTCTGTAAGCATGTGACCCACTGTGTATCTGGCGCCAATCATTGCTTGGGTGGGCACCATGAAAGGCAAATACCATGTAGATCTCACACTCTCAGGATCCTGAGTGTATGGTGACTGGGCTTACACACACAAAGTTGCAAGGGAAAAATTCAGCGGGGGAAGAGCCCTGGTGCCAACCAGAAACCCACCATGTCCAGAATCCCTGCTGGTCCCTGGCCCTGTCCTCAGCTGCCTGTGGCTCTAATTTTGATGACTTCCTTCACTTAGAGGGCTTCTTGCCTCTGGAGAGAAATGAACGTCACCTGTGAAAGAGGCTTACAGAGATTATTGCTCCATCTAACTGCATGTGAATTAAAGTAGAAAGAAGGATTGGCATTCTTACTGTACCCAGAATAATTGCACTTATGACTGAAAGATGCCACAACTGGTCATTTGGCCTTGTTCTAATCTGCTGTCTGCAGAAATCATTGTAGTGGGCTGGAAAATATGTTAACACCCAGCCCCAGAATTCTCTTTTGGGAGAAGACTGTCTTGAAATCCTGAGAGCAAAGTTGGTGGAAGACAAAGCGATAGAGAGGAAGCATTTTTTTTGCATAACATAGGTTGAGACAAAGTGATAGAAAGAATTTTTTTTTGCATAACATTGGATGAGGGGGTTTCAAGAAAAAGAAAAAATAGAGGCGGAAAAGATCTAACAGAGAGAAACTAGAATTTGAAATTTGCATTTGGTTAAAGTTTTTAAGAACAGAGTTGTCTAACTTTTTGTTGTACTTTTTTGTGTGTGAAATATTTTTCTCTCTTTATCAAAGACTATACACACACACACACACACACACACACATACACAGCCCACCTTGTATAAGTGGGTTTTATTTGTGAGAGTAGAACAGAAAGAAGTTGAAGAAAGTTGTTGAGTTTCTTGTTTGTATTGGTAAAGACATTCCACAGGGGATGATGAGACCAGCAATAAACTAAAATAACTCACTGGAAACAAGTGAAATATGGCAAGAGATAATAGGAATTCTCCAGAAAGGTGAGGGTCATTCATTGTGTATAGGTTGGGGTCTCAAACCATATTTTTATTTGACTCTTAAAGAACAGGGGCACTCACCAGAATTCTTTAGTAGTAAATAACAGAAATTGACAGGCTAAAAAGCCAACAGAGGGTTCTATTGGGAGGATTCTGGGAGGCACGTAGAACTGAAGGGGAAGTTGAACAATCAGGACCCAATAAGCAGGAACAAGTAGAACCCACTTCAGGGCAACCCCTTGAGGATGAATTGGCCCAGAGGTTTCCCATGCCAAGGAGGCTTCCACCAAGACCAAACCTTAGGAAGAGAAGTTCTGTGGCCTGAGTCTGGGTCACATGCTTACCCTCCTTCGCTGGGTTAGCATGGAGTAAGGGTGTCAAGATTGGCCAGCCATCTTCTCAGGACCACATGGGAGAATAAGAGGAGACTTGACCAGGAAGGAAAGTGGGTACTTTTGCCAAAACTCAGAAGAAGGGATGCCAGGCAAGCAAAATAGCAGATGCCCATGTTTACGGGGTACCTCGGCTGTGAGATGTTGCTGCTGACACAAAAGAAAGGAGCAGGTGAAATGACTCCCCACCTCTCCAATTAATTTCACAATAGGCGTGCAGTTAGAACTGAGCAGTGCTGTGGTGTGTTGCTAACAGATGGAGGAAGGAGAAGGACTGAGAATCCAATCCTTTATCTTCCAGTGCTAGGCCGTTTCCCATACACCAAGCTACTGCCCTGGCGTTCCCATACCTTGAAGCCTTTGCTTGAGCTCTCTCTACCTGAAGCTCCCTCTTCTTCCTTTGTTACTTATTTATTTTGTTCTTTAGAGCTCGAGGGTATCATCTGAAAGAAATAGTTTCTAATCTTGCTCTTCTCCGCGGGTTAGGAATCTATCCTCTATGTAGACCTGTATTTTATTTCATCTTTAAAAGATGTATTGTTTGTAAAAATAGTTAACACAAGCACATGGTAAAAAGTTCAAGCAGACAGACTGATATAAATGGAAAGGTTGGGCTTTGCCTCTGACCCCAGTTTGCCCCTCAGAGGCCACCACTCTTTTCTTTGTCTCTTTCCAGAACACACACACACCCACACACAGACACACACACACACACACACACACACACACACACACACACACTGTAAAGGGCCTATCTCCCCAGACTCCGAGCCCTCCGAGGGCAGGGCCTCTTCGTTTACCTCCAGGGCCCTGGTGACTAGGACAGCCTGACTCCCTGCACAAGTTCAGCAGCTGACTGCTAAGAGCCATGATCTTGCACAAGGAGAAGTGGGAGGGAAGGGGGACGGATTCTGTCTGAGATGACTGGGTGCCGCACTCTATGATCTACGAGTTGCTTTTAATTTCCTGTGCTCGGCCGCCAGCAGCCTGATGAAATGAAGCAGATAGCAGGACTTTAGATCTAGCCCTGCCTGGGCCAGGGCTTGTCTGCTTGCTGCAAGGTTATAATCCCTAGACTCTGAAGAGAGAAGAGCTACGTGTACTGTACTCCCACAAACCCCTCACACGGCAGCCTCCTGGGCCAGGGAATAGGCAGAAATGAAGCTGCTTGATGATGCCTATGGTTCCTAGGGCAGTGGTTCTGAGTTTGCCATTTAGGCTTTGGGGTCACACAGAGATGGTTTGGGTCCCGGTTCTGTTGCCTCCTTGCTGTATGCCTTTAAGGCAAGTTGTCGTAACTGTCTGAGCCTCAGTTTTCTCAGCAAATGATGGCTATAAGTAGAACCTACTTCATCAAATTCTTATGAAGATTCAGAATGAATGAATTCAGTGTCTGAGCATCCAGATAGTGCATAGTGCCTGGAACCTAACTCCTGCTGAGTTGGTGACAGGCATCCTGATTGTCTCTATTTGCCACGTGGTCCCTAGGAGCAGCTCTCAGCAAAATGGGCCAGTTGGTGACTTTTGCCTTCTATCTTCTTTCCTTTTAGCACTCCTTTTCCCTTCCAGGTACGGAGTGATCTTACTTCTCCTCGTCGCCTCTGGTGTGGACAACAATAACTCCTCTCCTGCTGACACTGCTGCTACTCCCACCACCATGCCTCCATCGCTTCCGTGTTGACTGCCAGGCGTGCCCTTAATGTAGGCTGCGTCAGATAATCTTTACAGTCACCATCATTCCCACTTCACAGCTGAGAAAACAGAGTTCCAGAGTCGAGGAGATTTCCCCTCAGTTTGTAGGGCGAATAATTAAAACCAGAGGTCTGATGGTCATTTATACTATGCGATAGAGACTTAATGGATTATCTCTGTCACAAAGTTTCCATTTTCAAAATGCTCTTCACAAAGAGGTCAGAGCCTAGTCAAAAGGAATTAATTGATAGTAGCAAGAAAGTCTTTCTCAACAGGCTTAGTAAAGACAGAATTTTGTTGGGGACATGGAATACCTTTACATTACCCTTAAAAAATGAAACCAAGGCCACTACTTGCTGCATCTGAAATTTAGATCAGTCTTGAATGTGCCTATGAGAGAAAAATACAAAATTCCTTGCTGCATTTGACAAAGCAGGTAGCAGAGTGGAAATTCCAGTTCCTGATGCATGAGATAGTTTAACAAACACAAACCCTCCCCTAGACTTTTGATCTAAAGAAAATCAAAGACCTTCCCTCAACTCAATGAAGTATTAATAGCACCACTGAGTCCTGAGCCTTTGTCCTGAGCAGCTGCAGGGCCTCCCACCGCCTGCAGGTGTCGATGGTGGCTACTGGCCCATCTGCTGCTTGGCAGGTGATGGGAACAGGAGAGAAGGCATGAGTCAAGACAGTAGGGGCCCCCATTTTATTTTAAGAGACTGGGTCTTGCTCTGTTGCCCAGGCTGAAGTGCAATGGTGTAATCATAGCTCACTGCAACCTCGAAATCCTAGGCTCCAGCAATCCTTGTGCGTCAGCCTCCTGAGTAGCTGGGACCACCGGCACATACCACCATGCTCAGCTAATTTTTTTTAAATTTAATTTTGTAGAGATGAGGTCTCACTATGTTGCCTAGGCTGTTCTCAAATTCCTAGGCTCAAGCAGTCACCCTGCTTCGGCCTCCCAAAGTGCTGGGATTATAGGCACGAGTCATTCCACTTGGCTAGGGCCTCCATTATGACACATTCTTTTTTTGGAGACAGAGTTTCACTCTTGTTACCCAGGCTGGAGTGCAATGGCGCGATCTCGGCTCACCACAACCTCCACCTCCTGGGTTTAGGCAATTCTCCTGCCTCAGCCTCCTGAGTAGCTGGGATTACAGGCACGTGCCACCATGCCCAGCTGATTTTTTGTATTTTTAGTAGAGACGGCGCGGTGGCTCACGCCTGTAATCCCAGCACTTTGGGAGGCCGAGGTGGGTGGATCATGAGGTCAAGAGATCACACATTCTTTAGCTCTACAGACTCTTTAGGGGTAACCAACTCTGTTCCTTTTATAGAGAGGGTGCCCAGGAATGGGAAGTGACCAGGTTTAGGTTCCACATCCATGGTCAGTGGCCTGGCTTGCCCAGAATCTAGTGCACCTGAAGAAATGGCTTTGCTGGAAATAATCAGAGTGCTGGACGTTTTTGCAGCTTATGCCACCATTGATCAAGGACTTTGACCTTCCTTCCCCTTCCCCTTCCCTCTCCCTGTCTCTTCTTTTTCTCTCTGCTTTATCTCTTCCCTCCTCCCCTTCCCATTTAGTCTTAACAGCAACCAGGTGGGTTTCCAACATTTTAACGATGAGTAGCGGAGGCTTGGAGATGGACATAATGTGCCTGAATCACATCAAAGTGGGTGACAGAGGAGGGATTAAGACACCGCCAAACATGTCCTTCTTGGATGCTCCACTGCCTTAGTGGGGGCAGTCTTGGCTCTGTTTCGGGTTTGCTAAGTCCTGGAGCAAGTTGAATTACTCTGTCTCTCTGTGCCTCTGCTTCCTTGTCTGTAAACAAGACAGTAACAATAGCCACCTCACAGGGTAGTCATTAAAGTATATAAAGTGTTTATCAGAGTACCTGATACTTAGCAAGTACTTAATAAAGGTCACCTTTATGGCTTCTGTCCTGACAACCCTAAACATTATCATCATGTAGAATGTGTGCCGTCTAACTAATGTTATATATTCGACTTGAACTTGTCTTGTGCTTTGCAGTGTAAAGATTTATTTTACAATCCAAATTTAAAGCAATCAATTTTTCACTTGTTGAAAATGTTAATACCTGGTGCTGGTGTGCGTGTGGTAATGTGAGAGATAGGCACTTTTATTGTGGCTGCTGCATTCAAACAGTGCCAGCCAAGGGCACTATTACTTCCCCAGACAATTGTATAAAAAGGTGGGCTTGGCCCTCATGCCCCGTTAAGGGATAGAACTTGGTGTCAGTTTTGGGAAGGTGCCAACTTTGGTGTTGAGCATTAGATGCTCTCAAATGTTCAACTTGAGGCAAAGCAGGATAAGCAAAGCCCCAGTGTCTAAAGATGACAAAATGTCACCTGAAGGGATTTGGGCAAAGCAGTAAGGATGCTTCAGGGAGTGGCACTAAAACTAGGGGAGGAAACTGAAGATACCTCATGCTCATGTGGTCCAGTGGAGAGGGAGAGGTTCAGACTATCTCTAGGTGAATATTAAATAGAAGAGTGACCACTGAAAAATGCAAACCTTAAAAGCAATCTGCCAACCCTATGTAGATGACTCACAGACCTCCCAGACTTACCTACTCTCTGGATTCCATCCAGCCCATTAAGCTTATTGCTCCTCACCTATCTACTGAACCCATTTCATAATTTCTGTGAGAATGATAAGCACACCTTCCTCACAGGGCTACTGCGTACAATCAGAGACCTCTCCTCAAAGGGGTTAGCACATACTCAAAAAAAAGGCAGCTCTTCTTTTGGGCCTTTTCAGACCAGATTCCTTTGATACTGACTAGGAGACAGGAGGACTGTCTTCATTTGCTCATTGGTCATAGTACCTGCCTCATAAGGTGGTTTTGAGTATTAAGTGGGATAGTGCATAAAGCACTCGGCATGATGTCTGTGGCAGAAAAAGTGATCTGGAAGTTCCTGTTATAATTGTTACATCTTGCTACCTCTCTGGGAGGTGGCTGACTTACACTCACCTACATTCCTGTTGTTACCTACCAGTTTGATTGCCACAATTTGTCCCCTTCTGAGATGAGGAATGGACTCTAATACCCTGAATTGAGCAAGAAAAATAATGATGGGCACACTGGGAGCATTTCCTTTTGCACTTGCCTCGTCGTGTTGCTGTTGTAGAGATGTGTGCTGCGTGCCATTTGCAGATAAGGCCATTGCCACAACAATATTGGGACACCAGGCACAGGGTGCCTGGCTCCAAGTTCTCCTCTCCACCTCATTGTTGACTTTGGCATGGGAATTTTGGAGGAGGGCTGCCATGGTTGCATTCTTCAGCACAGCAAAGAGAAGAGAAAACAGTGCGACTCTTGCCAATTTCCCTGAGCTTCAAGGGAAAGAAACGAGTAACATGAGTAACAACACTAAAATGAGATTGGAAGTGTGTTGGAATGAGCTGAAAGCCTTTGGAGCAGGCTTCAGGAACAATATGCTGTTCCTATTTGGCTGCCTAGGATTTTTTATTAGGCTGGGTGTAGCAAGTTAGGGAAGAGAGGTAGAATTTTGCTGGTGGAAGTGATAGGCACCTGTAGGGAGGGGATAGATTGTGGGAAGACTAGAAAGAAAGGTGGTGATGTCTACGGTAGACTCCAAAAATTTTCCTGTGTAGTGGGAAATATACCCATCTCTCCACCTTCCAATTCAACTTTTAATGATGTCTGCATTAATCTCCAGTGCTTTGGGAATTGGGTTTTTTTGGAGGGATGCGTCAGAATGTTGAATGTAAATTCAAGGTAGGCATGAAGCAAGAGCAGAGGCAGCCAGTGGGGTCCCGCACCTATTTATTACCACTGTATAAAAATGCGGTGACCTGCTTACTTTTACAGACCTCACCTTCCACCTGACATAAAAACGTTTTGTATGGAGAACATTCCAATTACTGTATTAGTGTAAATTAATAAGAAACACTGGTTGGCATAAACCTCTCCTTCCCCAACCCTTACTCCCTGGAAAGAGAAGCCAATATTGTGTAACTAAAGACAAATGGAGGGGAGATTATATAGGATCTTTCCAAATGGGGAGGAGGAGAGAGAAAATGTTCCTTAAGGTTAGAGAAGCAGAAGAAGCTGTTGATACCTCAAGACTGGTGTTCTTTTTATCTGCTGCTGCTTTAAAAAAAATGCCCTGGCTTAAAACAACAACATTTATTTTACTCACGAATTGACAGTTTGGCCAGGATGCTGCAGGAACAGCATGTCTCTCTCTCCACTCAGCTGAGGTGGCTGGAAGGCTGGGCCTGGACTCCTCTCATGCTTTGCTAACTCACATACCTGGCAATTAATGCCGGCTGTCAGAGCTGGGGCCGCTAGCTGGGGATGCCAGCCAGAACACCTACACCTTTCTGTGCGGTCCGGGCTTCCTTCTGACTGCGTGGTGGCCAGGTTCCAAAGGCGAGCATCTTGGAAGAGAACTAGGCAGAAGCTCCATCACCCTTTCTGACTTAGGCTAAGTCACGCAGCATCAGCTTGACTGCATTCTATTCCATAGAAGTGAGTTCCCAAGGGCATTAGTTTGCTGGGCTGCCATAACAAAGCATCGCAGAGTAGGCGGCTTGGACAACAGAAATTTGTTTTCTGTGCTGGAGACCAGAAGTCTGAGATCAAGGTGTTGGAAGGGTTGGTTTCTTTCTGAGGCTGCTCTCCTTGGCTTGTGGAAGGTCATCTGCTCCCTATGTCTTCAAGTGGGGTTCCTTCTAAGTGTGTGTTTATGACCTAATCTCCTCTTCCTACGTTAGGACAGCAGTTAAATTGTATTAGGGTCCCACCCTAATAGCCTTATTTTAATTTAATTACCTCTTGAAAGGCCCTATCTCCAAATACAGTCACATTCTGAAGGTATTGGGGGTTAGGGTTTTAATATCTGAATCTGAGAGGAGGGGAAAGGCACAGTTCCACCCGTCACACTAAGGATTGGCTATTCAAAGGGAGAGGAAGTAGGCTTCACATCTTAATGAGAGGAAGGTCTGAGAATTTGCAGACATGTTTTAAAATCACCGCAACTGAGGAAACGGCAGGATTTGAGCAAGTCCTGTAATTGACAGGGCCATACACTCCACCCACACTCTGCACCCTTAGGAGGTTCTGGGATCTTAGAGCACAGTTGGAATGTAGCTTTCACAAAACACCCAGCAGTGCACAGGAATGAGCAGCATATTTCAAAGGCCATGGGTTTCAACCATCGTCATGTCAGCAGTGAGCTCACTCAGGACGACTGTTGTGTTACCTCATCTCCAAATAAGATCCTGGATTCTGGTATGAATTCAAGGGGTAGAAGTTCTCTCAAAATCCTGAGACTGAATTTCTCACCAACCTGTGAGTGAGGGCTTAAGAGTTAGATTTCACTGGACTTGATGTAATGCGATGTTTCTTCGCACTGAGCTGAGATGCAAAATTCGTATCCATTTCCTGGGCACTGGGCACAGGGTTATGAGCAGGATGTGAGTTACGCGAGCTTTCCACCTTAGATCACTCTATTGCTCCCTTTCTGTTCACCCAAAAGGAGTTTAGTAGAGTTCCCGACTCACCAACTCCATTCTGACAAACCACCTGGGATTCAAACAGCTGCAGTACCTGGTGCACCTCCCCGCTAACAGCTATTGCCATAGGTGTGGTTTTAAAAATCAAATTAAAATGGCATTTTTAGATGCGGTCTGGGCTAGGCAGTGGAGAGCAGTTAGGGGAGCTGACCCTAGGGCAGAACCCTGGGCAGCATAGATGTGCCCATGTGCTGACCATCTCCCCTCCACCCTGCCCACAAGTGTCCTTTCCCACAGAACTTGGATGTTTGTCACCTCCGTTTTTATACTTCTTGAAGTGCTACCAGGAAGAGATTCAATTAAGTTGACATATTCCTCTGGAAGATTTAAGATGTGATCAGTGGGTTCATTAATTTGGTACCAGGGACTCATTACTTACTCCTCCATTAGTAGGAATAGGGGGCCTTCCTTTATGCTGGGGAGAGATGAATGGGCTATTTGCACCTATACTTTTAAGAGCACAGTGGCCCCCTGGGAGGAAAAAGAAAACAACTTCAAGTTGCTCTCTTGGAGATTCAGCTGTGACATTTGTTTGTTGGCTTACAGTGACCCCCACCAAGGTCAGATTGCAGAAAGAGTGATGAGGCCCCAGAAAGGTAATTCTCCACGAGGGTAAAGGAGCATGGACCGACCAGCTGTCTTTTGCACCAAAGGTGAAAGGCGAAAAGGGTGTCGCCCTGGGTCTATGGAAGTGGCTGACCCAGCAGCAGTCATAGCCTTTCAGGCAGGTGGACCAGCACAATGTTCCTCCCACTCTTTTTCAGCCTTGTGTCAATGCCAAGTCTCTGGCTTCAGAAAGTACAAAGCAGGCAAGCAAATACCATTTGAAGTGGGTAACCTCCTTGCCTATTCTTTCCCCATCATACCAGCCTTCATAAAGCAAAATATTAATAAACGTGCCTATGTAAAATTAAAATGTCTTTATGGAAGTGAATTCTACAAAGTCAAGAGACAAATGATAAAGTGGTACATGGTATTTGCAACACATAAAACAGACAGAGATAATTTCCTTATTTTACAAAGAGCTCATACAAACTAATAAGAATGAATATGAACAGACCAAACAAAAAATGGGCAAAGGATATGAAAGGCAGTTCCCAGAAAAATAGATGCAAATATTCAATAAATGAATGAAAAGATGTTCTACTTTCATCAAATTAAAGACATGTAAATCCAAACAGCAAGGTGCAATTTTTTATCTATCAGATTGGCAAAATTTTAAAATGTTTGATAAGACAGTCATCCCTCAGTATCCTCAAGAGAATGGTTCCAGGACCCTCCAGTTACCTGAATCCAAAGATCCTTAAGTCCCTCATGTAAAATGGTGTAGTATTTGCATATAACCTAAACACATCCTCCTGTGTACTTCAAATCATGTCTAGATTATTTATAATAGCTAATGCAATGTAAATGTTATATAAAAAGTGGTTATACTGCATTATTTTTATATGTACTTTTTTCTTGTATTGCTATTTTTATTTATTTATGTTTTAAAATATCTTCAATCTGAGATTGGTTGAATCCATGGATACAGAACCTACAGATGTGGAGGGCAACTGTACTCAGTTTTGACAAGTGAATGAGGAAACAAAGGCTTTTATTCAGTCAATGTGCAGATAACTGGATGCAATATTTTAGTTGCACATTTTGGTAACGTCAATCAATTGTAAATGCATATCCTCTTTGACCCACTGACAAGAGTTTAATTTACATATACATTCACAGAAGTACATCAGATTTTTGTTACTGGAGTGTTCATTGCAGCGTTGTTTGTGAGAGGGAATAATGGGAAAGGGCTGTAACTGTGTGTTGAGTATTCCAAGTATGGTACTTCCCTGTGGTGGAATTTTATGTGACCATTAAAAATTTGCTAAACTATTTCCAAAGCTATTAAGTGAGTCAGACTTACTGGGTCGAGCAGTGCCCAGCAAAAGGCACCCCATGTAGAACAGATGACACATGGTAATTGTGAGCCCAATTTATGAGCATCTCATGAGACACTGATGGTAGGCTTGGGATGCTGCAGCCCTTTCTGAACAAGACAGAGTCAAAACTGAAATATCTGGGTTTGTTCTGAAACTTCTCAGTATTTATAGCCTGGTAGGATCTAAGAAAACTTGGATCACAAGAATATATTTTCTCTTCAGTCCTCTAGCCCCTGCCCAGTTCTGGTTATAGTTTTAGGTAGGATTACAGTCTAGGGCAGAAATTAAATGTGCCATTTATTATTGAATAAAAACAGGGTTTTGAGAATGTCAATTCTTGAGCACAAACCTCCAAGGATGAAAGACGGGTCCTTCCACTTTATTTACATCCTGTGATTTGTTTTCCAAGCAGCAGTGCTGACCCACTCAGGGACAGGATGATTGGCTTTTGCAGGGTGATTCTGCACAAGAGCAAGGCAACATCTTGGGGTGAAGATCCACGGCATCAGACCACCCTTCCAGACAGCAAATACCAGTAAGAAAAGTGCAACCCTGTCCCACTGGTGATGCACAGCTTCCAGTCTTAGAGCCAAAGTATGCACAGAAAGAGTCAAATTATTTCAAATGAACCCCAGTTTTTTACCTCCCATTCTCATGCACTGTAGAAATAATAGTTTATAACAACAGTTGTCAAACTTCAGCAACTGTCAGAATCACTTGGAAAGCATATGAAAAGGAATTTCTGGATCCCATTGCCAGGGAATCTGATAAAGTAGGTCTGGGGTGGGGCCTGAGAATTTGCAAATTTCCAAACCACGCTGATGCTATCATAGTGGTCTTGGAACCGTACTTTGGGAAGTACCAGTTTATAAAGACACTTGATCAATTTTGTTCTCTCTCATCAGCAACCCTCACATAATTTAACTATTTTCATGCTTTTCCTTAAAACTTAGCTGAAAAGATGCCTTCTTTCCTAATCACCACTCCTTGGACCTCTTCTCCCCTTTTTCTTTTCCAAAGAACCCACCTAGCAATGGCAGAAACCTCCCTGAAAGGGTGCGGAAGAGGAAAAAACTCAGCATGAGAAGCCACAATCCTTTTTTCAGATAGGAGAAGGACTGGGAAGATTATGTGTTAATTTTTGACTTCTCATAAGGCAAGCAGACATTCATTATCTATCCGGGTCTGGGCATACCAGCGGCATGCAGTAGGGGGTAGCTTTGGTCTCTGAATCTCCCTTGTGGCTGCCTGAGGATGGGGGCAATGGTCTCCTGTGGCCCCATTCCCAGAAGGAAAATTTTGGCAAAAGAAGAGGAAAAGCGATCCAGAATGTTTGTTTTTAGAAGCATGCTCAGTGAGGCCTGGCTCCTTGCAGAGCCCTGTCAGTGCTGCCCTCACTGGCTTCCCCTTCTCCCACTTCCAGAGCCTCTTCTACCTCCTCAGCTGATGGCTCCAATTGTCCAGGGGGCTGTGCTCTTGGCCTTATCTTTGGCCACACACACAGTGATTATACCAGGAAGACAAGGGCCCTGGAGAAATAGGAGCAGATAAATTCTTTCGTTGGAAAATGGCAGGATCTTTTTTTCCCCTCTCCATTTTTCTAGTGAAAAATAAAATCAGAAAAAAAGAGAAAAAAAAATAAAGAAAGGAAGGTGGAAAAGGACAGAAAGAACCTGGTTTAGAGTTTACTTAGGTGGTACAGGTTGAACAAACCTCATTCAAAAAGCGACCTTCCTCCTCCTCTTCATGACATTAGTCTGCTGGGTGGAAGCAGCTCTTGTCCAAATTCAAAAGTAGTTTTCTGGAAGAAGGAGAGAGACTCAGCCCAGCTGTTAAACGCAGAGCAGTGTTTTCTGCAGCTTGAGGTGTATGGGAATCCTCTGAGAGTTTTATGAAATGTAGATTCTACTTCAAGAGGTCTTGGGTGAGACCTGAGATTTTGTGTTTCTAACTTGGACCCATGTGATGTTGATGCTACTGGCCTGAGGACATTGTTTGAGTAGCAAGTTCTTAGAATACTAGGGGTTAGATGCAACCTTGGCATACTTTGAGTGCAATCATTTTACCAATGGGAAAACTGGTTTCCTACAGATGGTTAATAGCAGAACCAGGTCTAGAACTGGGTCCTTGCACTCCTAGTCCCATGCTCTGTCTACTTTCCCAGGTGGGAATTGAGGTGGGAATATAAAATGGGTGCTGGACACACTGGAATATGAACATTAAAAAAAAGCCTCTGGACCTGAGGAAGCCAGTATGCACAAGTCCCACTCTGCCAGTGGTCCCAAAATTGGGACCTGAGACTGCCAACCTCTTCACTAAGGAGCTGGCTGGTTGCTGTTGCCCAGTCGCCTGACAGCTTGACTCTTGGCCCATTAGGCACCCCCCAGAAAGAGTGAATTCCAAGATACTGCATTCTCAATCTGCATTTGGTTAAAAAATATCCTTGTATAGGTGGACCTATGCAGTTCAAAACCTGTGTTGTTTAAAGATCAACTGTATTTGAATTATACTTACTGACTGAGCACCCTTAATCCCCAAATCCAAAATCTGAAATATTCCTTTGAACATCATGTCGATGCTCAAAAAGTTTTGAATTTTGGAGTATTTTGATATGCAATTTTTGGGCCAGAGATGCTCTACCTGTGTATTATAAACCAGTCGATATACAATTCCTGAGAGCCTTTACCATGTCCCAGACACTCGCATTTTTTACGTTGGTATACTTCTCCTCATTGTTTCAAAGGTAATACTTTGCCCAAGACATCTGGGAATTCTGAAATTGGAGGTCAGACTTTCCAGGAAGAAAAGAGTTTATTCTGCAATATTGATCAGGGCAGACCCACTGTAGTAAGCCATGCTACTACAGGGAAGCAACTGGCTGGATGTTTAAAGACCCGAATTTCAGGCCTGGTCCTGCTACTTCCTAGCTCTTAAGTGGGTTTCTAGGGAGGTGGTAGCATTCACTTACTCACTCACTCACTCACTTCATTCAAGTAATCAACAAACATTTTATTGAGCACCAACTGCTGTGCCAGAATTTAAAGATACAAACAGTATCCTCTCTGCTCTCAGGGAATTCACAGTCTAACATGGGAGGTGGGTACATCAGCTAATAATTACAATATAGCTATGAGAGGTGCAGGAAACACCTACAGGGAGTGTGTGCCCTGGGAGGACCAAGGAGGGCAGTGACATCAGATTGGTGGGTCAGAAGCTTTCCTGGAAGAGGTGCTAGCTGGTCTGAGTATTGAAGGAAGATTGGAAGGAGGGGTGGGGGCCACACAAAAGAGCCTTCTAAGCAGAGAGAACAGCGTGACACAGTCCAGGGACTTGAAACTGTACAGATTGCCCAGGATTGAAAGCTGTTAAGTGTGGTTGGATCACAGGGTCTCCAGTGGTGTGATGTGAGTGGGGTCAGGTCACAGAGGTCCTTATTTACTGAGCTGAGGTCAAGTTTCAGTTAGACAAAGCTGTGAAGATAATGCTGGTATTATTAGTTAGAGTAATAATTGTAATAATCATGATAGTTACATTCATGAGCCCGGTGCTATCATTTGATCCTCACAGCAGCTCTATGAGGCAGGCACTGATGCTATATCTGTTTGTACAGATGTAGAATTTGAGAGGATGAGTAATGCACAGCCATGCAGCTGAGCTTCCAATACAACAGTATTCCGAACCCCATTAGATTTAAAGTACCCTTTCGTGATAGATATTTTTAAACTCTCTTTAATGTGAAATGAAATTTAAATAAAATATAATCCATTTAGAATGTACTTTAAAAATATGTGTAATATCCATCTTTATTATAAAGAAAATGCAAAAGAAAGATAATTTAGAATAAAATAATGTATATTTAGATATGGAAATGTTCAGACCTCACTATTCTAAAAGCAACATAATCAATGTGTGTACTCATTATGCAAAACCACCTTGAATGCAGCAGCTCCAGTTGCAGACGGATGCCTGTGTGCTGAGAGAATGAAGGAAATACTACCAGCAGTGATGCTAATAGTGAACTGATTTTCTCAAATGGTGATCCACCCTTGGTAAAATTCTGAATAATAAGGTGCAATGTTCTCTATTTTTTTTTTTTTTTTGAGATGGAGTTTCACTCTTGTTGCCCAGGCTGGAGTGCAATAGCGCAATCTTGACACACTGCAACCTCCGCTTCCCGGGTTCAAGCAATTCTCCTGCCTCAGCCTCCCAAGTAGCTGGAATGACAGGTATGTGCCACCATGCAGTAAAACTTTTGTATTTTTAGTAGAGACGGAGTTTCTCCTTGTTGGTCAGGCTGATCTGGAACTCCTGACCTCAGGTGATCTGCCCGCCTCAGCCTCCCAAAGTGCTGGGATTATAGGCATGAGCCACCGCCTTCAGCCTCAATATTCCCTTAAATGCTGGTGGCAAAACTGCGACTTGAACCCTGATCAGCTAATTCCAGAGTTTAAGCAAATAATTCCTACCTGGGGATGACTGCTCCCTCATGGGAGAGACCTCATATCTCAAAGGTATCGGGGCAGGCTGGCAAGGGCCTGCAGAGAGTCCTGGGAGATGAAGGTGTGGTTTTGCTGTGTCCCAGGGCTCCTCATAGAACATCAGAATGACAGTCTGTTTTGCTTGCCTTACATTGTTTTCCCAGTGGGTGGGATCTCTTCAGTTCTGGGCTTTTGACTGAATACGTTTTCCAGTCCTTCCTTGAAGACTTCCACATTTTATGACCATGCTCTTCCAGGGCTCTAACATTATGTAGAAGTTCCACATATGGACTATGGACTGAATAAGACTCAGAGAACAACAGACTATTTATTGATTCTTCATGTATTTTTTGAACCTTTGTTTTTTTTTGCTGACCTATGGTTGCTAACAAACCACTCCAAAACTTAGTGTACTAAAACAATAATAAATTTCTCAAGGTCATATGGATTAAATGGGAGATTCTTTTTCTCATGGTGCTGGGTGAAGCACTTAGATACCAGTTGTTCAACCAAGGGCCTTGTTTCTCTTTTATGTGAGCCCCTCTACATAGCTGTTTGGGCTTCCTCACGGCATGTCTGCTAGATGCCTAAAAGAAACTGCAAGTGGCCAAGGCAGAGGCAGAAGTTACAGTTCTCTTAAGGCACAGCCTCAGGAGTTGCACAATGTCATTTCTGTAGTATTCTAGTGATCAAAACAAGTCATGGAACCACCCCAGATTCAAGGGGAGGTAAAATAGACTCCATCCTTCGGTGATGAGTTTAAAAAAATTTATAGCCAGCTGTATTCTACCAAAACCTACTGTGTGCCAGGCTCAGTGCTGGGTGAACAGAATTATGTATGATTAATAATAATTATGTATCATACATAATCTTTGTTCTCATGAGCTTATAGTTTAGTGGTGGGAGGAAGAAATCAATTATCTATACCAGTAAAAGTGTAAGTGCAAGGACTTTGAAGGGATATGCTCAGTGCCAGCAGAGCATAAATCAGGGAGAACAAGGCCATAGTCAAGAATGTCAGAGGAGATTTACATGATAAAGGAGCACTAGGACTGATATCTGAAGAATCAGTAAAGCTATTTAAGTTGTATGTGTGCCTAGCACATGGTAGATCCTTGACTAATATTTGCTGAGTGAATGAATGATGGACATGAGAAAAACTCTGACAAGAAAGCCAAGGGGCTGGGAAGCAAAGAAAATGGAGGACTGTGGGGTGGGGTAAGTCCAGAGCAGGGTGGATGATACAGACCTTTGAAGCTGTATTGAGTATCTGAGTCTTCAGCCCCAGAGCAATGGGTTTGAAGCTGAAGCAAGTTGGTTTCATAAGTTTTGGGCTTTGAAAAAGTCACCAGGACTGCGATGTGGAGAATCAAATGGTTTGGAGGGCTATGTAGTAGATGGGAGGAGCAGAGAACAAAAGGAGGAGCGAGAGGGAGATTGGCTAGGACACTCTGCAGCAGACCATACAAGCAGTGGCAATGAATATGGAGAGAGAGAAAACTCTGAGGAAATGTATCAAGATTGGGAAAGGAATGGCCCTGTGTTGTGGCCATTTCCACTCCTGTCAGCCCCTCTGGCCCTGGGAGCCTGTGGAAATCTGTAGGTAGCCTGGACAAACCTGCAGGGGTCTGAGCTCTGGAAGGCAATCTGTAGCACTCTCAAGGAAAGGCAAAGGAAGTGAGGCCAACATAACTTGCTGTATGCCCTTGGAGCTGGCGTTCAGGCCAGGTGCCAGGCACCTTCTCCCACCTCAGGCTCTGAAGAGGAATATTGATTTCTGCAGCTGAGAATATAATGTTGGCACTTGCTCTCAGGCTTCTCATTTTGCAATGCTCATACCCCCGGGGAGGAGAGAAACCATAGCTCTGGAGATCAATGGGCTGTGAACAGGATGGAGAGAGGAGACCAGGGTTTCTTTACTCAGCCTATGCTGTCCCAAGGTGGCCACAGAAACAAGGGCCATGCATCTAGGATTCTCCGTCAGTGGCATTGTGAGAGTTTTGCTTTTACCTTTTTTATTGGTGAAAATTTCAAACTTATCTATAAGTAAACTAGTAAAAGGTGAATCTTACCCTCAGCTCCAACAATTAGCAGCTCATGACCAGTCTTATTTCATCTGTTTCCCCAACCTCTCTCCCCTGCATTACTATGAAGCAAAACCTAGATATCATATAACTTCATAGGTAAATATTTTCGTTTTATTTTCTAAAAGATAGGAGCTCTTAAAAAGAAAAGCAGTCATGGGATTATCACACTTAAAAATATTAATAATTACAAACATTTGAAATTATGATGTTCATATATTATGATGTGATTATTTGATATCATCAAAAAATTAATAGATGTTTGTTCACTTTTCCCTAATTGTCTTATAAACAGTTGTTGTTATTTGGTTTTGTTTGTTCGTTTGAATCAGGGTCCACACAAGGCCCATACATTGTAATTGATTATTGCGTCTCTTAGGTCTCTTGTAATCTACAGGTTCTGTCTCATTTCTCCCTTTAAATAATTTTCCTTACCAGTGTTTTACAGAAGCAACTGGGTGGGTTGTCCTGTAGAGTTTCCCACATCTTGGTCTTGCTGACAGCATCTTTGTGGTGACATTTAATAGATTTCTGGTACCGTGTGTTTTCTGTCAATCGGTAGTTGGATGTTGAATTTTGATTAAATTCACAATCAATTTCTTTTGGCAAGGCTACTTCATCAGGGTGCTTTCTTTATCTAGCAGAAAGCCCACTGTGTTTGATTGTCTCTGAAATGTGAGCAGTCATTGGTCATTGCTTAGATGCATTAATTCATTAGGAACTGCAAAATGGTGATAGACTAATTCTGTATTCTGCCTTTTTTTGTTAATTAGTCAGAATAGTTCCATACATCATCAACAATTTCCCTCATCAATGATTTGGTTATGCTAAGGCATAATTCTCATAGAAAAACATGATTAATATGTAATTCTTTACTCTTTACATTTTTTTTTCACCAGTTTTCTAAATAATGTGCTGGTTTGGCAGCAACTTCTAAGGGTAACTATGGATGTTTTTAAATATCATGGATTTAAACATACTGGGTATCATTTGTAAGTTATTAATTCTCAAATTATCTCATTTTTGGCCAATAGAAGTCTGTTCATATTGGCTTCTGAGTTCATTTGACAGATCTCAGTAATGTTTGATAGCTTCCTTGCTTTCAGATATGACAAATTCTCCAGGCTCACTTTGCACATTACTTGCCTCAGACATGAAATGAGTCACTTTGCCAAGGAGCCTGGACTTCTCTTAGTGAGAAGTGGTATTTAGAGATAGCAATCTAGGCACAAGCAGTGCTTAGTGTTCCCGGATTGCTGTTGCTAGGCCTTTCCTGTACTGATGTGCATCATAAAGGTAGTTTTTGTTGAAATTCAAAATTACAGGATTTTCACTTACTATCATCTATCTTCCATATGTATTTCCTTTCTCCCATGTTGAAATTCCTGGTTTTCAAATACACCCACAAAATTGTTCATTTGGCTTATCTCACACTACACCCACGACCATCTCAGGCTTACAATACGAACACTACCACCATTAGTATAATGATAAATAATTTGTTTTTTCCAGTTCTCTTTTTGTCTTAGGCTATATCTTAGTAGGAATGTGCAGCCACATAACTGTGCTTTAAAGCAGAGCTGAGGCACCTTAAAGCACTCTGAGAAGTTCTTCTCCATGTGGTTATGTCAATCACTGGTTACAAATTTCTGTTTCATTTTACTTTGGATATTTAGGGAGTACTTTTTAAAACAAGATATGTTAAAAGAAGTCTCTGCCATCTCCACTCAATTTCCCCACTCCCACTATAAGTAACCACTTAACATTTTTACAGTTTTTCTATTGCATAGATATAGATATACAATGTTTCATGTGGTTATATGAGTTGTACTTACCACCTCAGTTTTCTTGGCTAAATTGTAGTATATTATACAAATCATTTACCATTTTGCTTTTACTTTTTAAACCAATAATATACCCTGGATCACGAAAAAAATTGGATTCAAATCCCATCCATGCCATTTACTCACTATGGACCTTGGGCATGTATCTGAAATGCTCTGAGCTTAGTTTCCTTATCTGTAACATCAGAGCAGTAAGATCCACCACCTAGGGTTGTTGAAAAGGTTATGTGTGCAAGTGTGAACACGGTGGGTAACATACAATAGGTGCTCAATATGTAGTAGCTCTAATGGTTTTATAGATGTTATAATACTTAATAATTTTTATACACTTCTCATTTGATGAGAGCGTTGTTCTTCTCTATCAGTGTTCCACAGTGAAGCTTAAGAGGGGTGGGTGGGAAATTCGAGCATCATTGAATAAGGACTCAAAGAATTATAATGTTAATACAGGCAAGAGCGCTTGGAGACCAGAGCAACTGTCCTGCTCATTCTACAGGAAGAGAAATAGACACCCAGAGGAACAAAGCGATTTGCCTGAGGTCACAAACCAGGGTGATGGAGGTCTGCTATTGATGCCTTGTTCAATTATTTTTCAAGGTAACTTTTCTCTAAAACAAAGTTCATCTTCTGCTGTTCATAGAAGTTTCTCTGTGCATTCCTGCATTCTCTCTGTAAAACGAGAAACTGGGTTAGGGACGGGTCATAGAAACTATGCCTTGAAGAAGTGTTTATTCCATCTCTTGGTATGTAAACACAGCAACAGTGACCGAGGCTGATCCCTATCAGTGAGTAAGGGCTCATTAATACAGTCAGTGGGGGATCCTGGAGATAAAGAGGTTCAAGGAACAGTGCCTTGCCCTCAGGTGGCTTTACAACTATTAAGACAACATCAAGCTTATTTGAAAACCAAGCATGGCCCCCAAAATATGTGGCAGTTTTAAAAATAATTATGCCTTTTAATGACATTGGCTTACTTTCATTGCAACAACCCTAAGAGATGGCCACTATCCTTGCGTCTGTTTTACATATTAGAAAACTAAGGTTTATGTAGATTTTTTTGTGACTCTTCCAAAGTTATACAGCTAATGAGCAGAAAAGCTGGGTTTGAATTCAGGTATGTCTGCCTCCAGCTCCTATGCCCTTTCAAGAGATGGTAACAGAGGTGTGATGCAGTTCCACTTCAACGCATTTGTTTCGATACAAAGAGAAGGATAAAACCTGATAGGGTATTCCAGAACAGTTTGCAATCATTTGATATTTTGTTCATCCACTCATTCATTCATCCATTCATTTATTCCTTGCTTACCAAGTGCCTTAAGAATCTGAACACCAAAGCTAGGCAGCCTGGGTTCGAATCCTGACTCTAACATTCACTTGCTAAGAAGGTGACTTACCTTCTCTGTGCCTCAGTTTCCTCATTAGTGTAAAAAGAATAATAGTATCTACCTTGTGGGCTATTGTGATATTTAAATTAATATGTAAAAGCACTTACATGTAGAGCTATGTAATTGCCACTTGTGCTTCTGCTGCTGCTACTGAGCTGTATGTTTGGTGATTGGTGTTTTAATGGAAAGAATCAGCAGTCTTGGATTCTGCTTTAGCTTTGTCACCAATGAGCTATGTGATTACGGACAAGTTATCTTTAAAGTTTCTCCACCTCCCAGTTTTCTTTTTTGTTTTATTATTAATATTATTTTTAATTTTTTGGAGACAGGATTTGGCTCTGTTACCCAGGCTCGAATGCAGTGGCATAATCACAGCTCACTCAGTCTCAAATGCTTGAGCTCAAGTGATACTCCCACCTGAGTAGCTGGGACTGCAGGCATGCACTACTATGCTCAGCTACTCTTTGTTTTAACTTCTTTTAGAGACAGGGTCTTACTACATTGCCCAGGCTGGAGTGCAGTGGTGCAGTCATAGCTCACTGTAGCCTCAACCTCCTGCCCTCAAGTGATCCTCCTACCCCTGCCTCCCAAGTAGCTGGGAACAACAGTATCCACCATTACATTCACCTATGTTGTTTAAACACTTTTTTTTTTAGAGACAAGGTACCACCATGTTGCCCAGCTTCAACCTCCTGGCCTCAACTGATCCTCCTGCCTCAGCCTCCTGAGTAGCTGAAATTACAGGCACAGGCCATTGTGCCTGTCCCACTTCCATGTTTGAAGGTTTAGAGGGGTCTGTTTTCTCTCCTCTCCTCATTACAAATGTGGGAACTGATCTTAAAAGCGGAGTTTTTTTGTTGTTGTTGAGATGGAGTCTCGCTCTGTCACCCAGGCTGGAGTGCAGTGGCACGATCTTGGCTCACTGAAACCTCTGCCTCCTGGGTTCAAGTGATTCTCCTGCCTCCAAGAGTTTCACTTTGTTGCTCACGCTAGAGTGGAGTGGCATGATCTTGGCTCACTGCAACCTCTGCCTCCAGGGTTCAAGCAATTCTCCTGCCTCAGCTTCCAGAGTAGCTGGAATGATAGGCACATGCCACCACGCCTGGTTAATTTTTGTATTTTTACTAGAGACGGGGCTTCACCATGTTGGCCAGGCTGGTCTTGAACTCCTGGCCTCAAGTGATCTACCCACCTGGGCCTCCCAAAGTGCTGGGATTACAGGCATGAGCCACCGCACCTGGCCACTAAAAGCAGAGTCTTTATAAGCGAGAAGCTCATATAAAAAATATTCTATTTTATTTCAATAGACAGGAAAAGTGAGGCCAATGCATTTCCTATCTTGTGTTTCTCTAAGTGTGATCCTCAGGACACTCACATTAGAACCATCTGGGCTGTTGGTTAAAAACACAGATTCTTGGGCCTCCACCCCGAACTACTAAATCACAGCATCTGATAGTGGAGCCTGGATAAGTAATTACCTGTTTAATATGAATCTCAGGTGATTCTTCTGTGAACTCATGTTTGAAAACCACTGGACAAGAGAGGAGAGAAAAAGAACCCCAACTTTGACTCAGGTACACTAGAGTAGGATTCTGAAAGTTGAATGTGCACATCAGTTAGTTGAGTGTCTTGTTAAAATGCAGATTCAGATTCACAAGATCTGAGATGGGGCCCAAGAGTCTGCATTTCTTTTCTTTTCTTTTCTTTTCTTTTCTTTTCTTTTCTTTTCTTTTCTTTTCTTTTCTTTTCTTCTTTTCTTTTCTTTTTTGAGACAGAGTCTCACTCTGTTGCTCAGGCTGAAGTACAGTGGCCCGATCTCAGCTCACTGCAGCCTCTACCTCCCAGGTTCAAGAGATTCTCTTGCCTCTCATGCCTCAGACTCTTGAGTAGCTGGAATTACAGGCCTGCACCACTACGCCCACCTAATATTTCTTATTTTTTATTTTTAGTAGAAATGGTGTTTCACCATTTTAGCCAGGCTGGCCTCGAACTCCTGACCTCAAGTGATCCACCTGCCTTGGCCTCCTAAAGTGCTGACAGTACAGGTGTGAGCCACTGTGCCCAGACTAAAAGTCTACATTTCTAACAACCTTCCAGGGGATGCCAAACCTGTGGGTCCACAGACCATATTTTGAGTAGCAAGACTTTGGAGACCCACTCATGAGCTGCAGAACCTTGGGAAAGGTATTTAACTTTTCTTATATCCAGTTTATTTTTCTATGAAGAGGGATAAATGGAATGCCTACATCATAGAAATTTTAGTTGGATTAAACCAAATAATGTATACGAAGCTGCTTGTCCTAGCACCAAGCATATGGGAAGCTATAAAAGGGCCTCTGGGTAAATATCACTGTAATAAAAGTTCTATTGACTTAGGCTCTCATGGGGTGCGATGCTGGGAATGTGCATTTTTAACTGAAATCTGGAGGTGACTCTAATGCACAAGGAAGTCGATAACCCTGCACTCTGTCCCTGCCAAGGACAGGAAGAATCCCCAACCTGATTTGAGTTCCCTAAATCCCACTGGCATCTGGTTAGAAAATGTTCGATTCAGAAAACAATGTGGTGGTACTGTCAATAACGCTGCAGCTCCCCAGACAGCAGAGGTAAAGAGAGCTTTGTGAGACAGCTTTCATTACTTTCAAGCACAGGTCCATGGGAAGGTGCCTATTCTCAAGAGTGTCAGAGATGAACCCAAATCATCAAATACATGAGCATGAAAACCTAATCCTACTATGAAGCACATGCACTGGGAGATAAACACGAGAGGCACCTGGAATGGAATGCTGAGTCATAGGCTCTTGAGGGAAGGAGGTTCCTATGGGAGAGAAAACCATTTATAAAACAAACCATTTCCCTTTCCCTCTGGCTATAAACTGACCTGGATTTAGATTCTGAGGCTTTCATTTATTACGTTTGGGAAATGCAATTCAACAAATCTCTATTGAGTATCTATCGTGCCAGGCATTGCACGCGTTATGTACAGGGACTCAAGAATAGCAGGACTGTGTATATTCCTGGTGTGGTGGTGGCGGGTGATAAGTACCTGTACTAATGAATGAATGAGACCATTTTGATTCTGATGAAGGATAGGAAGGGAGTAAGCAAAGATATACAATAGAAAGACACAGAGTGAGACTGTATTTGAAGAGAATCCGGGAAAGCATCTCTAAAGAGATGATAATTTAGCTGAGGCTCCAGCATGAGCATAAATTGGCTCTTCAAAGATGGAATTCTGGAAGAGCATGCCAGGAGGAAGGAACAACAAGTGTGAGGACTCTGAAGAGGTAAAGGGCTCTTGGTTTGTTGGAATAACTGAAGGAAAACTAACATGCCTGGGGATTGTTTGTTGGGGATGATGGAGGGAAGGGGCGGTGGCCTCAAATGAGGTTGAAGGGATGGCAGGTAACGATGGGTAACACCTCTTAAGGACTTTTGTGTACCAGGGACTGTTCTAAATGCCTTTCTTATAATACGTCTTCTAATGCTCTAGAGGAAGGACAGGAAAAATCCCCAGCCTGATTCAAGTTGTCATATCTCCAACAACTCTAATTACATCCATTTTACAGATGATGAAACTGGGGCTCAGAATAGTTAAGCATAGTCAAAGTCAGGTAAGACCTAGCCTACTAGGAGTTACAATGCAATGTCTGTTCCCTGCAAAGTGAGATCAGAAAAGTTAATTTGGGGATCCTTGCCCCAGTGCCTTGCTTTTTCTACTTCCCTCTCCTTATGCTTTTGGTGCTGTTACCTTCCCACCCACCATCCTCACCCCCAAGTTCCCACCCTGGTCAGTCCTACAGAATATTAGAAAGAAGCTGACAGGCTGAAAACTGTAGAGGTAGGTATTCTTTTGCTCATTCGATCACTATGCATAGTGTTTAGTGCACTATGAACAGTGTTTATTTACTATATTTAGCAAAACAACATTTAAGATTTGCTAAAAATTTTTCTCTTTATTTATAGTGACATTTAATAAAGATTGATTCAAGGCAGTGTGGCACAGTGGTTAAAGATAAGAAGTCAGGTTGAGCAGGTTTGAATGTCAGTTTTGCTGTTCATATGTGTCCTTTAGCCTAAGGAGCTGTCAGGTATAGGATACATTTTTAAAGTCATAAAAATGGGTCAGGAGAGACATACTACACTCAAAAATGCTCTTCTGTTGTGAGATTCTCTTTATTCCAGAAATGTTAAAATGTGAGGGGGACTAAGCATGATATTTTAAACCCGAGGAACTAGCATGTGACAGTGGGATGATTTCTCTAAATCTCAGGCTTCCTATCTGTAAAATGGATGCAGTCACACTCACCTGCTGGGTTATTGTGAGCTGTTCTAGATCTGTGAACACAGGCAGATCAAGTATGTGCTTCAGGTCCTAGCAAGAAATAGAAGGAAAATGTGAAAAGTTCAACTTCGATGCATGAGTTCCAAATTTTGTAATGACACATCAGGAAAAAAGCTATTTTTCAAAATGCATGAGGATTTTAATTATTTAATTTAGCATGTATAGTATTTTTTATGTTGAATATGGTTGAGGGGTACAGTGAAATCTTTTCTGTGCCCATGTCTACTAGAAGTCTTATCTGAGCCTTGTTGAGAAGAATAAATGAAATAATGCATGATGGATATTTAACACAGTGCCCAGTATATATCAAGGGCTGCGCAAATATAATTTTCATCATTACTACTCCAGGTTGGGTCTTGGGTTCTCTGCTGGGGAGAAAGAAAGAGCCACGAGTAGGTGACAATCTAATTTGTCACCCAAACTGGGGCAGTTTAGAGAATGCAAGAAAGTGTTACTATTAATTAAACAACAATGATGGGCACTAACTGGGACATCAGGGGCAAGCCAGGGTGTGTAGTTTCCGTAGCCACAAAGTCCAGAAATTTACTCGCTAATGGAGCATTATTAACAAACCCCACTGACCCTCCCCTCATTTCCTGGGATTCAAAGCCTCTCCGAGGCATGAACAATAATCTACCCATCTGAGATTTCTCTACTGAAGTTAAAGCTTCACATAACAAAAGATCTTCCCTTGCCCATTTTATTATAATACATTTTTTTTTTTCAAAAAATTTCAGCAGCCATGAGGATACTGTTCTCTGTGATGGAACAGTGAAACTCCTCTCCCATCTGGGGAGAAAATACTTACATTCTAAATTATAATGTCACAAGGAGAAAAAGCCGTTAATTTCAGACTCCACTAACCTGGGATTTGTATTAACTTGGACAGAGCTTGGAACTGATACTCCCTTTTGCATTAGCTAATAGTAAAATACATTTTTAAAAAGGCACTTTTTTCCCCAATGCGCATTGAAGAGAAGGCTAGATACAGTGTTTAGAAGGTGTTAAAAACTACATGGTAATAATATAGTTAGAGTGATTACTATGTCACAAGCTAGGCTTTTTATGTGTATTAATTGATCTAATTCTCCGGACAGCCCTGTGAAGTTGGCACAAACACAGGAAGGTGAGGCCTGGAAAGACGTGCTTCATTTTGCACAATTATTAAGAAAACTATGGAGCCCAAACAGAAGCAACTATTCTCTACTATATCTCAAGAAAAAGAAGCTGTTTTACTTACAGATAATTGACATGAGAGGTATCAGACTTATCCAGGGGATGCAGAAGAAATAAAACAACGTGCAGCTCAAATTTTACCTTTACTATGAAGCCCAAAGAACCTTGGACATTCAGCTTATGTTCTCATGTTAAATTTCTCAGTTTTGCCTTCCCCCTTGACTTTGAGCATCGAATAGTTTTATGCACATTTGCCACACTTGGCATTTCACACATTGCCTGGCACTCATGTCAGTGCTCACTCATTGGTTATGTTTGTTGTGGGCTGTCTATGTGGCAGGTGCTATGCCGCATACCAGTGATAAGCAATGAAGAAGACTCACATGGTTCTTGCCCTTACTGAGCTCATCAGCTCATACCCCTAATGCATCATTGTTCAATGAATAGTCTTAGGAAGAGCAAACTGAGCCATCAAGTTGGAGGAGCCTTAAGTTCCCTCTAACTTGCCTCAGAGTCTCTGACAGGACACAGCCTTTAGGTTAGGATAAGAGTGAAAGCAGGACTCTTGACAAGGCAGGTAGAAATAATACACTTCTCACCCCCCACGATGTGTACAGGTCTTCTGAGGCACTTGTGAACAACACAGATTTCAGACTCTGCTCTTAGAGAATGTGATTTAATGGCCCTGGGGCACCCCAGAGAGTTGATTTATAAATTCAAGAAGTATTTCCTGAGATCCTCTTATGTGACAGGCACCATTTGGGACCCTGGGGTTCAGAAGTTAATAAGCTAGATGTGTTCTTATTCTCAGGGAATTTACATCCCAGTGGGGAAGATGAAGAAACAAACAGATGAATAAAGAAGATGATTCCAACTTGGAAAAACAGTGATGAAGTAGGTAATGCATTGGAGGATGACCTGAAGGAAGGTGTAAGAGACTACCTTATGCATGGACCTGAGAGACTGGGTCAAGGGAGACCTAAATGAAAAAAGGACACTTGAGTTGATTCTTGAACTACGAGAATAGGTAAGTCATGCAAAGAGCTGGGGAAGAGGGGAAGATTCTGAAGGATTGTCATGAGCAAGGAATAGAAAGGAGACCAGTTTTAGGGACCAAGTGCAGTGGCTCACGCCTGTAATCTCTGCACTTGGGAAGGCTGAGGTGGGTGGATCACAAGGTCAGGAGTTTGAGACCAGCCTGGCCAACATAGTAAAACCTTGTCTCTACTAAAAATACAAAAAACTTAGCCGGGCATGGTTGTCGGTACCTGTAATCCCAGCTACTCTAGAGGCTGAGGCAGGAGAATCACTTGAACCCCAGAGGCAGAGATTGCAGTAAGCCAAGATTGTGCCACTACACTACAGCCTGGGCAACAGTGCAAGACTTCATCTCAAAAAACAAAAGAAAAAAAAAAGAAAAAGAAAAAAGAAAGCAGACCAGTTTTGGAATAAAGCAAACAGCAAGATGAGGGCAGAAAGGTAGGTGGGGGCTAGATCCTATCTTCCAGGCCATGAAAAACTGTGATCCTTGCTCTACACTTTGAGAATGAGAAATGTTGACCAGTGGCTCTGCCCCAACCAAAGAAATGGGCTTCCAGGAATTTTACCTTCTCACCTTTCCACCCTTCCTGGCATTAGCTGTTCTCAGAGTAGCTGCCATGCAGCCATCTTCCATGCAGCCATCTTTCTTTGTCACCTGCATTACCTAAGGTCTAAGAGCAAGTGTTTGGTGAGGAGCTGTGACAGTCAACACAGTCACCTCATAAAAGGTTATGGCTCACTAAGTAAGTGGCATAACACTCCTTTTGAAGCCCTGGTGCCCTGAGGAAGAGAGATAGCTGTTTCCTCTGCTCTCATGAAGGACTTAAGCCTTCTTCATATTGAAGAGCTTCCATAAACAAAACTAGAGATTACTGGATATTCCCACAAAAATTGTTTGTGTAACTGAAAAGTGTCTGTATAAAGGAGAGCTCTTGGTGTTGGCGATTGGCATAAAAAATGTTCCCCCCTGAGGCCCGGGGGGCCAGAGGGCCAAGGCAGATTCCCAAGTAGCATGGGATTATCCTTCCTGGGTTAACCTCATTCTAAGAGATGAGTCTTGAACTTGTGGAAGTAAGCCTCCACCTCAAACTTCTGATCCACCACTGAGTTTATACTGTATGGTATTGTCTCTCTGGGCAGCTCTGGGTCTCTCTTGAATTAGAAATGCGTGCTGATTTATCTTTTCCAGGTGGCAGCACACTATTCTTCTTGGCTTGCTCTTGCCTTGTGAAACCTGTTTTATATTCCCCCAAATGCAAGATTATGGAGAACCTCTGGAATCTTCCAGAGAATGCAGGATGACACTAGATGTTTCTTCCTAACAAGTCCTTTGCAAACATTGTTATATATCTTTTAGGCTCAGGCAAGTCCTCCATTTGTCTCTGAGAACTGCCCTGTCCTTTAGCTGTCATGTCTATAAAAGGGGATCTTTGCCTTCCAGGTGGCCATGGTACGAACACGTCCCCTAAAATTCCTGTGTTGGAAACTTAATCCCCAGTGCAACAGTGTTGGAAGTGGGGATCTGCAAGAAGTGATTAGGTCATGAGGCTCTGCCTCATGAACGGAATAATGTTGTTATTGTGGGAGTGGGATCCTGATAGTGTGAGCTTTGCCTATTTCTTCTCTTTCTTTGTCTCTCTTCCCTTTCACCTTCTGCCATGGAATGATGCAGCAAGAAGGCCTTCACCAGGTTTGAGGCCCTTGACCTTGGACCTCCCAGCCTACAGAACTATAAGAAATTAATCTCTATTCTTTATAAATTACCCAGTCTCAGGTATTCTGTCATAGCACAAAATAGACTAAGACACTGGCCAAGGCTGATTGGATGAGGTATGAACAAGTGACTCAATATGAGCCAATCAGATTCTGTCCTGAAAGCTTGACACAGAGATTTGGAGATGCCAATCCTTTCCCTGCTGGCTGCTAGAAAAAAAAGACATTGAACTCTAGATCTGTGCTGTCTGGTTTGGTGGCCACTAAACACTGGCCATCTGAAATGTGACCAATCCAAATTGAAATATGTTATAAGTGTAAACTACACATTGGACTTCGAAGACTTAATATAAAGAAAAAATTTAGAATGCTATCTCATTAAATTTTTATATTAAATTACATGTTAAATGATATTATGAATATATAGATTAAAATATATTTCTAATATTAATTTTTCTTTATTTGGCTTCCTTTAAATGTGGCTACTAGATACAAAGTATATAATTACATTTGAGACTCACAAATGTATATCCATCAGAATGTGCATCTCTTGATCTTGTCCCATGTGCCAGGAAAAAGAGAGAAAACCAATCTAGAGAGAAAGAAGGATGAAGCAAATGGTCAGAGAGATGCAGATACAAATGAACATGTGGTTCTGGAGGGAGTTAGAGGAGGGAGAAAGAAAGAAAATAAAGAGGAGGGTTTGTGGTAGGTGGGGGGACAGAAGAGTTAGAATAAAGACAGAAGTTAAGTGACAGAAAGATTCTTCCTGGGTTTCTGATGACATTTCATTTCTTGGTTTCAGTCCATGGAGAGGACTGTCAGCACTTCCTATCACTGGGTTTCAGGAGACACCTCCATGCTCTTATATAATACATTCTCCTTTTTTTGGCTTAAGTGTATTCGAGCTTGCTTGCAACTAAAATATATACTTCTTATGCTTCTAAGACATAATGATCAATAGATTGCTGAAATATAAGAAGGTTAAAGAGTCTAGATATCATGATACAGTGTAGGGCAGATGCCTGGTGCACATGCTACCACTTTCTTATCCCATAGTGTATTAGACAATCAACCCTATGCATGACCTTAGAATCTTTTTCAATGCTAGATCTTTGGCCAGCCACCACCAATAGACAAAATGTATAATTACATTTGAGACTCACAAACGTATTTCCATCGGAATGTGCAGCCCTTGATCTTGTCCCATGTGCCTGGAAAAATGGCATATGAGGAAAATCCTATTTGTTGTTCCTGGGAAAAATCATTGAAGTAGATGTCATAGAGACATAGGTCTCTGGTCTTGCTGAGACATGAATTTGTTTTGCCTTTAGTTAAATCATTTTCCTTCTCTGAACCTCAGTTACCTATTTTATAAAATGGCAATAATAATCATATCTACCCACAGGATTGCCGTGAGAAACAGATATAGTAATAGAAATGAAAGCCCTTGGGAAATAGAAACACAGGTGTGAGTTGCTATTTCTGACTGAAGCCCTTAGCATTCAGAGCCAAGTTAGGTCACAACTCCTTTGAACTTAGCCTCAAGACTAAGGAGAAGTGTCCTATCATAAGTACCTAGGCTGTGGAAGCAATTCCCAGTAACTCCAGCAAATGAAATGAGGTTGTTTCTAGAAGCCAACAAGGCACATCAATTTCGTGTCTTCTTGTTTGATTTTATTTTCTGCACAGGGAATGTTGGCACTAAGAGGCAGGACTGACAAGGAAGATTTTGGGAAATGACTCATTTGGAATTTGTTGGAGGAGTCTGAAACTGGTGAAACTTCAGCCTTGGGAACAACAACAAAAAAGTGTGTGTGCGTGTGTGTGTGTGTGTGTGTGTGTGTGTGTCCCTAAGTACTGTGCTGTCCCTGCAGCATGTAGAAAGCAGTTTTCAGGGAGTGAGGGCACAATATAACTGGTTCTGGGCTAACACAAGTGATGTTTTTTCTTCAGTGGTTGCAATGTTTGTTGAAGGGACAGGACTATGGATTCAAGCAAATGAAATCTATCCATAATTATGGCAAGAATGGAGGGCAGGCAGTTTTTATTTCAAAGGGTCATTTCTGCTTGCCTGATAAATGTAATCAGACTTACAAAATTATATAGTTTAAAGTTCTGAAAAAATATGCCCACCATACCCACAATGCACTGCTTTCCTTCTTCAAGCCCAAAGGAGACTATCATCGTGTCCATTTCTGAATTATTTACATGGCCAAAGAAATGTATCTTTCAAACGCTGTCCATCTTCCCATGTCCTGGATTCAATAGCCTCTTATCCTAAGAGAAGCCATAAATTAACACAGTGAATAATTCTGATAGTACCCAACAGTTATGTGGCACTTAAAATTTGCCTCACACTGTCCTAAGCACTTTGCATATATTCGTTTAATTTAATCCACACAACAACCCAAACAGGTAGGGACTATTATTATCCTTATTTTATAGATAAAGAAACTGAGGCAAAGAGAGATTAGGTAATTTGCCCACAATCCCACAGCTGGTAAGCAAAAGAGATCATAATCTTAATGACTCTGTGAAGACTTCGGTCACTAGACAGGGAGAGGTAAATTCCAGAGCAGTTATGAAGGAAGGATCAGTTATACTCAGATCAGAAATAGCAGTGCAGAATGGAAAAGGAGGACAGAAAAGGAAGCCAGTGACCATGTAGCCCTCCTGACTTATTTTAGAAATGAGGAAACTGAAGTTCAGAAAGGTTACGTGAATTGCTCAAGGTCATGTAGAGAGAAGTCACAGAGCCAAGGAGAAAATTCGAGTTTCCTGACTCCTGTTCTATTGCCAATCCAATGATTTCCTCACTGCCTTTGGGCCTGAGGGTTAAGTCCTGCCCAAAGGCTGCTCACGAACTTGCATCTTATGTCTGATAGGATGCTTCTTGTTCCTTTGCTTTGGCTGATCTTTCCTGAAAAGGGTGAACTGAGGTCCCCATCTCGGAGTCCAAATGCCGTTTTAGACTTTCCTGTTTTGTCTGACATTGCCCTCAGTCCACCCTTCACATGCCCATCAGGTTGCTTTTCTCACAGCACTGCTTGACAATTCACCCCTCCTCTATCTCCTCTAGGGTATACTTGTAGGTATAGAGGGCCACATTCCTGGGCCACAATGATTGGTTCAGGGTTATGTATGAGACCTCAGGGGAGTCAATGACATTTGATCCTGAACCTTAGTAAAGAGTAAAAGGTTGCTATAGAAGCCTGGTGGGCCACCTGAGACCCTGTCTAGGAATAAGCAACACAGTGGCAAGCAGCACCAAGAGAGAAAGAAGAAATTTCCAGCGACATTGAACCACCTAGGGGCTTCTCAATTGTGTCACCAACATATTCTAGTTTTCTGCTGAAGCCAAACTGAGTTGGATTTTTAAGAACTTACAACCAAACAACTCTGAGAATATTCCCTGTTTTAAAACAGAGGAATATGTTGGCATTTTCTCAAGTTTGTTCCAAGGCTTTCCACTAATTGAATAAATATTCAATGAGTATGCGCCATAAGTAAGTATGGATAACAAAGACCAATAAAGGTGAATAGGGAGCAGTTCTTTCCCTTAAGGGCTTAGTGGCCTAGTAGTGAAGCCAAGACTCACATATATTGTCTATCACACAAAGTAGCACATAAGGAGTATCCTAAGAAAGATGCAGACTGTACACTGTGAAGATACGAAGGAGGAAGAATCCACACTCAATTGGAGAGTAGAGTGAAACATTTCTTACAGTATACAGGATTTGAGATAGATTTTGAAGATTGAGGAGGAACAAGGAGACTTTCAGACAAAGAAGCCAACGTAAATTAAAATGTAGAAATGGAAACTTTCTGCAAACAAAAAGGGAATAAATTGATAGTCTAGCTTATTTGGAGTGTATATTTCAAGAGAAGCAGGAAATTAAATTTATTGTGTTAAATAAGGCACAATGTGGACATATTAATATTATATTGAAGTCTTCCCACCTAGAATGTGCAGTTGTATGTGCAACACATTAAATATTTTTTGAATGAATGAGTGAATGTTTCCCTTTTCCCCACTACACAGAAGCTCTGCAAAGGCAGGAAGCTTGTTCATCTTGGTCTGTTTTATCCCTAGTTCCTAGCACAATGTCTAGCACAGAGTGGATGCTCAATAAATATTTATTGAACAAATGGATGAATATTATAGACATTTTTCAATCTCAGACCAAGGACTTTGTCCCTAACCAAGCAGATATAGGAGAGTCCTCAAAGATTTCAGGAAAACCCAATCTTTAAAGAGCACCTGCTATATGTCATCCCCTCTGAAGATGTGTAAAGGATCAGGAGTTGCTTTAGGAAGAAAGACTAGGTAGCAGTGAAGAGGAAAGAAGATAAATTGGAATGAGAATCAGCTAGTATCACCACTAACCCATATTGAAAGTTGTTTAAACCTAGTCTTAAAGAGAGTGTTATGAGAATGAAAAACAGAGAACAGCTGTGGAAGTAAAATGTCAGGATGTGGTACCAGCCACAGAAAAGAAGCAGGGAGGAGGATCTGATTGATGCAGTGGCAAATTGTATTGTCCACAGATAAATACAACAGGATCTTCTTTCCCACCACATCATAAAGTAGGTTCTAGTGCTCTTGGTTCTGAAAGGGCTAATCATTTGTGGGTAACCAAGAGAATATGGTGGAAGTGATATTACATGACTTCTGATGGAAAGTCACAGGAAGTGACTTTGCTTCTGTCTTGCTATCTGGAATAATTTCACCCTTGAACCTTCAGTCACCATGTAAACAGCCTGACAGTCCAGAGGCTACCATGCTGTAAGGAAGCCCAAACTTTCCACCCATGGAGAGACCACAAAGGGAGTCCCCATGACTACGTTTGGAGAGGGGAGGCAGGGAGAGAGAGAGAATGCCTTGAACGGACCAAATACATGCAGCCCCTCTCACTGTTTCAGCACCACACTCATTAATAGACCCCAGGGAAGAACCATCCAGCTGAGCACTTCCTGAATTTCTGACCCACAGAAACCATGAGAGATAATAGCTGTATTCAGTTCTGCTCATGGTAAGCGTAGGTTTACAAGTGGTCCTGCAGACGTGATATCCAGCTGTCTGTTGGAAATATGGGTCTAGCATGTGCACAACAATAGCAACAATTTCCCTAGAGAATATGCCCAGAAATTGAATTGCTCGGTCATAAGATATGCATATCCCTTTCTTTTTATGATAATGCCAATTTGTTTTCCAGAGCAGCTGTTTCAATTGTCACTCCCAGGAGCCAAGTATGAGTGTTCCTGTTGCTCTACTTCCTTGACAACATTTGATTTGATCACATTTCTTACCATTTACTAATCATGTGAATGCAAAACGGTGGTTTTAATTTTTCACAAGTCTAGTCTGTTTAGGCCAGAGGTTGTAAGCCAGCTGTGCCTGGCTGGATGAAGTCTTCAGTCTGGATGTCATCCACAGAAGTAAACTTGAGGGACATTTGAAAAGACGTGCTTCTGGTCACCAATAACAGACTTAAAGAGAGCCAAATCAAGAACGAACTGCCATTCACAATTGTTACAAAGAGAATAAAATACCTAGGAATACAACTAATGAGGAACGTAAAGGACCTCTTCAAGGAGAACTACAAACCACTGCTCAATGAAATAAGAGAGGACACAAACAGATGGAGAAACATTCCATGTTCACGGTTAGGAAGAATCAATATCATGAAAATGGCCATACTGCCCAAAGTAATTTACAGATTCAACGCTATCCCCATCAAGCTACCAATGACCTTCTTCACAGAACTGGAAAAAAAACACCTTAAACTTCATATGGAACCAAAAGAGAGCCCGCATAGCCAAGTCAATTCTAAGCAAAAAGAACAAAGCGGGAGGCATCACACTACTGGACTTCAAACTATACTACAAGGCTACAATAATCAAAACAGCATGGTACTGGTACCAAAACAGAGATATAGACCAATGGAACAGAACAGAGGCCTCAGAGGCAACACAACATATCTACAACCATCTAATCTTTGACAAACCTGACAAAAACAAGCAATGGGGAAAGGATTATCTGTTTAATAAATGGTGTTGGGAAAACTGGCTAGCCATGTGCAGAAAGCAGAAACTGGACCCCTTCCTGACACCTTACACTAAAATTAACTCCAGATGGATGAAAGACTTAAAATAAGACCTAACACCAAAAAACCCTAGAAGAAAATCTAGGCAAAACCATTCAGGACATAGGCGTAGGCAAGGACTTCATGACCAAAATACCAAAAGCATTGACAGCAAAAGCCAAAATAGACAAATGGGACCTAATCAAACTCCACAGCTTCTGCATGGCAAAAGAAACAGTAATCAGAGTGAATTGGCAACCAACAGAATGGAAAAAAATTTTTGCAGTTTACCCATCTGACAAAGGGCTGAAATCCAGAGTTTACAAAGAGCTAAAACAGATTTACAAGAAAAAAACAAGCCCATTCAAAAGTGGGCAAAGGATATGAACAGACACTTTAGAGAAGAAGACATAAATGAGGCCAACAAACATATGAAAAAATGCTCATCATCACTGGTCATTAGAGAAATACAAATCAAAATCACATCAAGATACCATCTCACGCCAGTTAGAATGGCGATCATTAAAAAATCTAGAGACAACAGATGCTGGAGAGGATGTGGAGAAATAGGAACACTTTTACACTGTTAGTGGGAGTGTAAATTAGTTCAGCCATTGTGGAAGACAGTGTGGTGATTCCTCAAGGACCTAGAAATAGAAATTCCCTTTGACCCAGCAATCCCATTACTGGGTATATATCCAAAGGATTATAAATCGTTCTACTATAAGGACACATGTACACGAATGTTCATTGCAGCACTGTTTACAATAGCAAAGACCTGGAACCAACCCAAATGCCCATTGATGATAGACTGGACAGGGAAAATGTGGCACATATACACCATGGAATATTATGCCGCCATCAAAAATGATGAGTTCTTGTCCTTTATAGGGACATGGATGAACCTGGAAACCATCATTCTCAGCAAACTGATACAAGAACAGAAAATCAAACACCACATGTTCTCACTCATAGATGGATGTTGAACAATGAGAACACATGGACACAGGGAGGGGAGCACTACACACTGGAGTCTGTTGGGGGGAAATAGGGGAGGGACAGCAGGGGGTGGGGAGTTGGGGAGAGATAGCATGGGGAGAAATGCCAGATATAGGTGATGGGGAGGAAGGCAGTAAATCACACTGCCACGTGTGTACCTATGCAACAATCTTGCATGTTCTTCACATATACCCCAAAACCTAAAATGCAATAATAAAAATAAAAATAAAAAAGAAAAGAGGTGCTTCTGGAAGCTATAGGTGGAGTTGTCAATGCAGAGAATGTGGCCAGAAGAAAGCAGGCTCAGGGCCACATGTGGTTGGATGTGGAAGAGGTATAAATGGAAGAGATGGATGTAACTCGATGTTGCCCAATGTAAAAAGAAGTAGTTATGATAATTATTAGTTGGTTCATCTGTTTATTGTCTGCCTCCATCAGGTTCATAAGATAAGGGATCAAGTCTGTTTTTCTGCATTAATAAGTGCATTAATCAGGCTCGCTAACCTAATAAACTACCCAATCATCTCAGCTGCTTTCAGCAGCAAGCATGTATTTTTTCACCGCTGTAACACTCAGGTCAGCTGTGGTTCTGTTCTGGGCAGCATTCTGCTCCATGTATCTTCTCATTCTAAGTCTGGTGGAGAGAACAGCCTTTGTCTGGGACATGCAGTTCTCAGGAAAGAGGGAAGAAGTAAAACATCTACAGAAACTGGCAATGCCTCTTAAAGTTTCTGCCTAGATGTGGCTCATATCGTGCCTGTTCTAATTGTATTGGCCAAAGCTTAACACGTGGTCAAGCCCAGAGTAATCCCCAGAAAGCACAGCAAGTTACATGGCAATGGGTGAATGTGGGTGGTGAATGATTGCAAGCAATAACTCACTTCTTCATTCAAAGTAACCCCAGTGCCTAGCACAATCACTTGCACTTACATCATAAAAGCAGGCTATGCCGTACTTTGAACCTTTTTTTCATGGAAAATTTTGCAGACACCTGTGTGAGTCATGGATCCTGAAAGACAATTCATCTGCCCGTAGTTCCAGGCATTCTATTCTGCATGCATCTCCTGAACCCCACCCCTCTTTGCTTGCTAGTTTCATTTAGAGCTCTTAAAGTGGGAGCTGTTTGGTATGAGGTTATGCTCCTTGCTGGGCTCCTGGCAAATCAAAAAGCTGCAAAGATGACAGCAACTATAAAATCCATGTGCATGTGTGGTAAGGAACAAGCCATTCTCTACATCTTTTGCTTGGAGCAAGGTCAGGCCACATTCTTCCACGGCCCGGAGATAGCATTGCCAAACTGACTGTGGATATGAAGGGATTTCAGATGAGGGGAAAAGGGAGTGGGGTCACCTCTGAAAATGCTGGTGTGGTGTAATTTGGAAATATTCATGCAAGCCATGCTTGTTAGCTTTTTTATTTTTAATCCAAACTAGTGAAAAACTGAAGGGAAACGAGATGTTCCATGAGATTTAGCCAAACACTAAATACGTCTTGTGGACTCTGACTGCAAAATTAGTGGTAGAGGTCTTTTGGCAAAAACCATTATTGAAATTAAAATACTGCTTGCCTGTTCCTGAAAAGTGTTGGTGCCAATTGTTTAAGTCTCTAGTGGGCTACTGCGGGAGCCCCTGTTGCTGTCCCATTCATAATTACCTAAGAGATAAAAAGTTTTAAAAAGTTTAACTGTAGCATATGAGCTGTGCTTAGTTGGGGTTTCTGGCCAAGGTACCAAGGATCAAACAGCAAGGGCAGAAAATTTTAAGTTAGATTCTGAAATATTTGTATGTCTGTGTATATATACACACACATACACCCATATATAGATATATGGAAATGGCATAGAGATGCAAAAATTTGTGAATTGGAAACCACAAGAAAAGCAATCATTGAATGGTTATAATACTCCCTTGCATGGAGCTGAGCAGATCACATGAATTTGTCTAGCTTTAATATCTGAAAATATTTTGGGTAATGAACTCTGATCCTCTGAGTGTCTGGTCTTAACCTCTGGTCCTTTAGTGTGGGCAGAAGGGAAACATTTGAACTTAATATTCTCTTTCTTCTAACAGATTGTAGTTTAGTAGAATGTTTTCTTCATACAGCAAGAGCCTGTGAGTTAAATTCAGTTTGTTTTGTTTTGACATTTAGATTTCATACATCATTCTGGCTTGCTTGCCAACCATCTTGAAAATTGGGTGGAAGGATGAACTCAGACTTTTTCTTCATTGCAGGCAAGCTTTCCAGAGTTAATGCGTCATGCTCCACACTGAGTTTCTTTCCATCCCTCTGAGCAGGTTAAGCTGTTTGCATGCTTGGGGTCCTTCCAGCGTTGTTCCCTCTACCTGGCATGTTCTTTTCTCCTTTCCTGGCTAACTTCACCGACCTCAACTTAATTGTCCCTTCTACAGAGAGGACTTTTGTAACCCTTCACGTTCCTCCCTATTTCATCTAAGCTATGTTCCTCCTCCTTTATGTTCCCAGAGCATCCTGTCCTTTTCACCATTTATACATCTCTATTTACTTATTTGATTGTTTAATGTTGTCTCTCCTACCACACTGAAAGGACAGGAGCCATATCTGATTTGTCATAGTATCCTTAGCATCTAGCTGAATATCTGGCATATGGATGCTCTGTAAATAGTTGCTGAATGAATAAAGGTTACACTAACAATGGGTATGTAATATCTAGGATTGTTTCACATTAGAGATGAGAAGATCTTAGAGACCTTAGAAGAAAGATCTTACTTAGAAGGTTATAACTGACCCTTTAAGACACCAGATCCATGTTAATTGATAATACTTTAGTTATTTTTATTCTGTTCTGTGATTATGCCAAAGTTTATCTGTTCTTTTAATTGGCATTTGATTTGTTTCCAGTCTCTTGCCATAGTAAATAATGCAGTTATGAACATTCTTGTATGTTCTTTATATGTTATTTGTTTCTTTGTGTACATTTGCAATAATTTCCCCAGAGAATACGCCAAAAATGGAATTGCTAGGTAATAAGATATGCATGTCCTTATCTTTACACAATAATGCCAATTTGTGTTCCAGAGCAGCTGTCCCAATCATCATTCCCAGCAGCTGAATATGAGCGTTCCTGTTGCTCCACGTCCTTGGCAATACCTGATTTGATCAGATTTGTTAACATTTGCTAATCACATGGCTACAAAATGGTGGCTTTAATTTTTCACAGGTTTAATCTGTTTAGGCCAGAGGTTGTAAGCCAACTGTTTGTGACTGGATGAGGTCTGCAGTCTGGATGCCATCACAGACCTAAAGAGTGTTTTATGAGCCTAAAAATTGAATTAGTTGCCAACATTTAAAAACTGGAAGATTTCACTTAGGAATCTGGATCTCTGTATTTTCTTGGGGAATAACAATCACTACACAGGGCTGATATTCACACAGGATGACAACTGACAGTAGTTGAGTAACAGCTGCCTCTGCCTGTGAGGTGGGAGATGTGCTTTGGAATTGGCCACAGTAAACCTACACCTTTTGGTTATCTTAGTTTCTTGGCTCCTGAAGGCTTTTAAATTGTCGGCCCTGCTTACAGCCTTCATGAAACGGAGAAAGGCTTCAAAAGTAGAGTGGTGGTAGGTGGGCACGTCCCCTACTCATGTTTGACCCAGGAACAGCCCTGCCCAACAAAGCACTGGACACGTGGCTTCCAGATAAAGACTAAGACAGCTGCTGGGCTCAGGGCTTCCTCCCTAAAACCTGTCCATACCCTTCCTCAGATGTGATCTCCCTTACTCTGAACTTCCTTAGCACCTTTGTCTGTACTCCTTCTGTGCCCTTTATTTCTTCTCTCCATTATCATGGTTATCATGTCCTTGTCCCCTTTCCTGTATTTTGCTGAAAACTCTCTGAGGTTTGGGACCATATGTTTATGTGCTTGGCTTTTTGTTGTTCGTGTAACTTTTTATTTGTGGTCCTTCACAGTGCTTTAAAGTGCAGACTTGCACATGGAAGTTTCATATTCATTCAACAAATATTTACTAAATGCTCATATGCTGCGCATGGTGCAATGCACTAAGAATATGAGATACTATCATGGCCCTCAAGGATATGACAGAACCCTGAGGGAAAGGACACATTTGTTCATTTATTCATTTATTAAAACCACAAACACATACTGAGTACTTACTTTAGGCCAGACACTGTGCTAGTTGCTGGGAAGCAAAACCAGACAAGATCCCTTGCCTCATTGTACTTACAGACTACCCATGTTCAGTTGCCTGGGATTTAAGAGTTGGTCTAGCCTGGGAGTTGGGCTTGGGAGGGCAGGGTGAGACTTGAGATTGAAGGGTGGGTAGAAGCATTAGATGGTGGAGGAAGGTGGAAAAGAATATTTGTTCCATGTGCGTACAGAAGAGTCAGCACATCTGAATGCTTCATGGTGGGAGAAAGGAGGCCCAGCTCCCTGTCTAGGAAGAAGAGTCTGTGTGGCTGGAGCCTACAGTGTTAGGTGCTGGGTAGTGGGAGATGAGGCTGGAGATGTGGATAATGGCCAGATTCCAATAGAAATAAGAACAATAAAGTTTTTTGGTCTAAAATGGAGGTGAGTACGTTGAGCCACTCAGTTATTGATTGGATTAGTGCGCAGATAAGTGATTATATGGATAACTGTTCTAGAAACGTAGCATCTAATAGAGAAGATGGATAGGATGTCTAATAGACATGCTAATATTGTTGTTGTGTAATCTGGAAGGGGTAGAATGAGTGTTGAACATTTCAGAGACCTGCAAACTCTACACTTTTTAGCACTAGCTACAGTAAGAAGAATCCTGTGAGCTTGGAGATTAAAGAAGGATAGCTTGTCCCTCTCAAACCTGACTGCAAAAGGAGTGGTTTTCCCCAGGCTTCCACAGTCCCAGAAAAGAGGAGGATTGTTGCCTGTGGAGGATTAGCTGAAATAAGTCTGTAATGAGCCAGCCCCGAGTCATTTACAGCACTTGTCACTAAACTGTGAGAAGCAAGCCTTACTTCCTAAGCTCCTACCTCATCGGTATAGCTCAAGGTTTCCCAGCCCAACAATCCTAATAAGTACATTTTTCCTTCCTCACTCTCTGCTGCACTGAGGCTGACTGAAAGCTTCCTGCCCCTGTGTTGATATTCTAGGCCATGCCAATTGCAGGACTTTCTCAGGCACACAATTGAAACTTAAAGCATCCTTGGTGAAAGCTCCCCTTCTACCCAATGCCACCCTTAAGAGTGGAGGAGCTTTTCCCTCACAGAGTTTATCATCGATCTCTGAAAATTATAGCTAAGAAATGTGAGACCCTGCTGCCCTTTGGGTGTTTGTTTTGTTGTTGTTGCCAGCTAATCAGGTGTTAAGAAGAGGAGTCTCTGTCACTCAGTGCTGGGTGTCTCCTCTATCACTTTGCTTGCTTTGTACCTTTGCCTGCAATGTCCTCCCTCCTTTCTCTTCTTTTGTGGATGAAAGCATTTGCTTCCATCTCTGATCCTTTGATAAATCATTGCATTTTTACTAGAATTTAATTATAGCTCTGCTATTTATTTTATGACTATCTTTTATTTCATTTAATTGGTAATACTATTTCAATCAATTAATATTTAGTTATATAATATTTCCTTTTACATTTAATTTTAGGAACAAAAAATTAAAGATCAAGTCAATGATAGTCTAGGAGATTCATGGCTCAATATAATATCATCAAGGTGAAACACAAATGACTGATTCGAAAATCTGCGGGTTGATGATTAGAAGGGACCAGGTTCTGTACATACCAGTTCTGCCATTAAGTAGATCTGCAACCTTGGAAATTCATTTACTTGCCTGAGCCTTGCATTTTCTGATTTATAAAGCAAATGAGTTGGACAAGGGAGAATTGTCATGATTCTGTCTAGCTTACATATTCAGACAATTGGTTGGGGAAGGTGTCAGAAAATTCTCCTTGTTGGTTGTGGTGGTGGAGGGCTGGCTTGGCGTGAAAGAACCTGCTTTGCAGAAAGGTGGGCAGCATTGAGGCTGAACAGAGGCATCATGGCAGAGACATGTAGAGTGTATTTATTCCCTGAACATATTTATTCGTGTACACCAGCCCCAGGTTGCCATCCTTATTTTAGGACTGAAAATGTTCATTTCAGACACCCAAACTTGGAATTGGCAAGTAAATTGACACCAACATGTGGTCAATTCAGATACTTCCTTATTTCCCCTGACTTCCTTCCTTTATGGCCTTGGAAAAATAACATTTTCAGCCTTTTAAAGAAAATGCCTTAGGTGGGTACAACTCACTATTTCCTGTCTATTATGCCAAGAACTATCATTTACCAAGCTTTTAGTATGTACCACGCACTCTGCAAAGCACTTTAAGCATATTACATTGCTTAATCTTTCAACAATTTGAAGAGGAAGATATTGCTATTATCCCTGTTTTACAATGAGGAAACTAGGGCTCAGACAGCTTGAGTGATTTGCTCAAGGTCAAATAACTTGTAAGAGGTAGAAATGGTATTCAAATATCTGTCTGTTGGATTCCAAAGCCTATCCTCTGAAACCCTTAAGTCATGCATTGTTAGCATTTTTCATATCAGTTTTTTTTAAATGTTAAAGCAAAAATCAAGGAGTCAAAGATCAAAAATTGAGTTCCTTTTTTAACTTAAATGCATTCAAGAAATGTTAACAGAATGAAATACTATCAGGTTATTAATATAACAAGAACCTGGGCCATGCCAATGCATGAAAATGTTTGTGTGAAATACTATTGGTGAAAACCAGTGTCAAGGGGAAGGTACATACTAATTGCAACTCTGCTAAAGCATTTTCAATATACATTGGTGAAGGCTGTACAGAACTTGAAGGTTACAGATTGTTCAGATTTTAATGTGTTTTTGATTTTTTTTTCTGTAAGCTATTTAATTCCTAAATATAAAAAGAAGGAGTAAGTAAGTTGTTTTTCATTATGTTTTGTTTTGAGTAAACTGGAAATAATTCTTAAAGGATTCCAGCCATGGCTAGACCTCTGGACTGACACATCATGCACCTACCTAAAATGTTTAGCGAGCAAGTGACTCCTGTTGGAGACCAGACTGAATTAACAATCCACATGTGCACATGCATGTGGTACTTTACCGGCAATTACGGTGGAGGCATGGGCCCCTGGGTAGGTGAAGCACCCTACTAAGGAAACTCCTTCTGAAGACCCAGATTGGATAGTTGGAATCAAGTCAGAGTGAACCTGAAAGGGTCTGGTCTCAAGGCAAGCAGGCAGAGCTGTTTATCCTGGCAGCCTCTGCCACTGGTGAGGCCTTGAGGGTTTTACAAAGGTATTCTGTGACTGTTTCATCTTCAGAACCACTTTCTGGCTGGACAGAGGAAATGATGCTCTGAGTTTAAAATGCAGATTCTGGAACCAGTGGCTGGGATTCATATGCCAAGATTTTTATGTATCACACATGTAAAAGTGGGCATGTCGGCCGGGCGCGGTGGCTCAAGCCTGTAATCCCAGCACTTTGGGATGCCGAGGTGGGTGGATCACGAGGTCAAGAGATCGAGACCATCCTGGTCAACATGGTAAAACCCCGTCTCTACCAAAAATACAAAAAATTAGCTGGGCATGGTGGTGCGTGCCTGTAATCCCAGCTACTCAGGAGGCTGAGGCAGGAGAATTGCCTGAACCCAGGAGGCGGAGGTTGCAGTGAGCCAAGATCGCGCCATTGCACTCCAGCCTGGGTAACATGAGTGAAACTCCGTCTCAAAAAAAAAAAAAAAAAAAAAAAAAAAAAGTGGGCATGTCACTTAATTTTTCAAAGCCTCTGTCTCTTCTGTAAAGTAGAAATGATAATAATGATGATGAGAAGGAGGACTTTGGGTACCTCACTGGCTGGCTGCAAAAATTCAATGATACATGTTGTGTAACCACTTAGCACAATGCCTGTCACAGAGAAAATTCTGAGTAAATGATAACACATTTGCTTAAGGTAATATAGCTAGTAGTGATCAGGGTTGAGCCCGTATCTCAGATCATTTGCCAACTCCAAATCTGTCTCCTTATTACAAATTATAATGCATTTATTTATTCATCTTCTACCTATCTACTATATATAATTATATAGCTATAGATAATTATATATTTTTCCTTTTTTTCTCCTTTCACATAAATTAAGCATTTTTCAGAGAAATCAGTAACCTGATCAGGAAGTATTTCTGTCAAGTCTTATTTCATAGCAAGATTAAAAGTTTTTTCTTAAGATATACTGGGAAATTTTTGTCATTTAATCAAGGAGTTCGCTGTATGCCTATGTGGGATAAAGCTTGCCAATAACTTACGTAAAGTTGCTGGAGATTAATCCAGCCCCATTTCTGCCATGCTGCCCCTTGCTCTCTCCAACAGCCTCTTTCCCGATCCTGCCCCCTCAGTGACTACGACATGGATTCCTCTCCACACTCTTACCTTTCAGAGCTCAGTTCCAATGTTGCATCCTCCATCTTTCCTCCCCTCTTCCCTGACCTCGGTCTTTCCCCCATCTCCACCAAGCTAGCAGTTGCTCTGCTGTAAGTTCTGACAAAATTGGATTCTTTCCCTTTATTGCGCTTATCTCTGTTTGTAAATAATTTGGGGGATTATTTGATTCCTATCTGTTTTCCTCAACAGATTATAACGGACAGGAGAACAGGGCATGTCCACTCTTTCGCTTAACTTTTTGTTGAAGAAACAAGTAAGTGATTTTGTTTGGGCACTGACTCTGTGCATGGCCCCTAGAGTAATACATGTTCTCATCCTTAGAGCAAATTTTCCGGCCGGCAGCATTTTCTTTTTTCTATACTCCAAAGAAGAGGAGGGTCAGAGAGGATAAATAACCTGCCTCGGATTTCAGGGTAGGTAAATGACAGAGACTCCGCTGTCTCTGTGATTTCTCTGGAGGCCCAGGGACCCTCAGATGGTGAAAGGCAAGAGTCTGCAAACCCCTGGAGGCCTGGAAGCAGGATTCATGGAGTCCTTTCCCCAGAGAGCGGCAGTCAGCTCGCGAGTCAATTAGCAGAGGAATCATCGGAAATCAAGTCCCTGACTAATGAGGAGCCTGAAATTGAGATGTCACTTGTAATCTCTTCTCCTAGACCATCTGGATCAAAATTCCAAGGTATTAAGGAATCATTTTAATTTTTCTCTGGGAAATCTAAACACTTCAATCTTAAAAAAAATCTTGTTATTGGGGAGAAAGATGAAATGGGTTTCAGTGTTAACTTCTTAATGATTTTTGAAGTATACAGATCTTGCTGGAGCAGACATGCACAAATGGATGATTTCCAGTGTCTACTTTAAAATCTGGGATGGCTCAGAGGCTATAAAAATAAAGTTCTAAACACAAATTCATCCTGGCCAAGGCTGGGTAACCATTCGGATTGGACCAAAATGTCTAATTGGCTCAGGCACAGAGGATCAATGCTGTTCTTCAATTGGTGAACTTCTTATGTGGAGATTAAATGGAATCATGAGATTGTAATTAGTTGTAATTATAGAAACAGTGTCTTCTGGTTTTGTCTTTTTGCTGAGATAATTGCTTGGGATGGCTTTGGAAAAACTTGTTCCTGAGATCGGGAAGGGCTCTGAAAAGGAAGTTTTCCAGTCAGCTCTCAAATACCCCACTTATGCCCTAAAACAAAAAATGAGTTGCTTTTAGGATGATTCATTTCAAAGGCTTTTTATTTCTTCTCCCTTAAACTGAAGGCATTTGGCCCTGCAGGCATTTGGGGAAGCAAGGAGGCCAGTTACAGGTGCAAAACAGCTTCATTGCCGATGGAGGGACACCACACCCAAGGTGGGAATGGTAATAATAATGAAATAGAACAGAGAAACATCCATTCCCTTGGAAAAGCCAGGAGTAAGAACCTACCGCTCTCACACCAGGCCCGTGGCATGCCCACTTTTGTGCTCTTTTCCATTTATGGGGTTTTAATATGAGGGTAAATTACTACCAGGAGGCCTGGAGCACATCCACTCCAGGAGACTGGTTTTACTCTTCCATTTCCCATCCAATTGCCAAGTTTTGTTATTCCATTATTTCCTTCCACTCAGTAAGAGAATTCTTTGCTGAAAATATCCACGGTGTCACTCTTTTTGTAAGCCCATTCTCTAAAAAGATATAATGTAACATCAACCCCGTCAGGTCTGTGCATGGGAAAACCTAGAAATCACTTACCCAAAGCAAAAGTACCCTCTTGTCTGATTCTCAGCCCTATTGAGGTTTAGAAACGTAGAAGATGGGGTAAGAGTGCATTTGCAGCTTAGCTTGGAGCCCTCTGGAAGGAAGATCTGTCTTGTGAGATTTCTATTCCTCAGAAGTAATCATAACAAGCAACAATTATATAGCGGTTACTCTGTTCCAGTCACTCAACAGATTTTCATTACTTGCACACTATTGTCAACACCATTTAAGCCACTGGGAAGAAGGCAAGGAAACCAGTACTGACCCTTATCCCTGCCCTGGTGCTGCTTATATTGCAATGGGAAGCTAGGCTTAAGTGTTTGAAGTTCTGCACACTAGGAAAGGAATTGGATTTGCTGGGTCGTTCTGGGAATTACAGGGAAGAGGGAGTGGAAATTACAGGGATATGGATGGGATTAAGTAACCTGTGCAAATTCTATGGCCCCCACCCTCCATCTACTGAGTCAGAAACTCTGAGGATAAGACCCAGCAAGGCAGGTTTCACAAACTCTATACCGATTACTATGTGCACTAAAGGTTGAGAACCACTGGATTTGACATAAGGAGATTACTCTACCCAGTGGAGTTTTCCAACAGCAAAGTGAGCTGCCACTGCTGGTGACCTGGCATTCTCCATTGCTGGGTGTGTGCAAACAAAGACCACTTGAAACAGAAGGAATGAGAGTGTGTATTTCAGCATTTCCCAGGCACATTTAATAATGAAATTCTTTAATAATTATGAGGTACTGACAGGACGTCAATAGGAGGTTGTAAAATAGTGGACAATTGTGCACTAAAGTCTATTGCAAAAAATACTCCCAAATGAAATAATTGCTGCTGGGAATTGTTAAAAGTTGTTCTTATACTTTATAACAAACAAAACAAATTACAGCAATAAGATCATTTTAATTTATTAATACATCAATGTACAGATTACTAAAATAAATAGCCTCCTCTGTTTCCCCTGCCCCCTGCCCCCCGCCCCCCACCCCAGAAATACCTATGACTGTATTAAAGATGGAAAAATCAAATGCTCTGATATTCCTTCCAATCTGGGACAATACACTTAGCAAAAATTATATTTGAAATATCCTTGCCCTTTTCTGTGACTTCTCTAGCTCTCCATCACTTTCTTTTCCTCTTTTCTGGGCAATACTCCATCCTTGCCTCCAAGCTCCCTAGAACCTAGATATCATATCTTCTTCTCTCTCTCCCACCAGAATCTTCCCTTTCTTCTATGTCTTTGCTCCCAGGAGACTCATGTTCAGTCCTGTAGCCCATCCGCCCTTCTCAGCCCAGTGCTCGTTCCCTCAGAGTGCGCGGTGCAGCCATCTGCTCAGGAATCTGTGCTGATGGGATAGCAGTTGCTATTGAGTTACTTGTTCATCTCCTGGTGAACCTGTTTGCTTTTTAACTGGATCCTTCTAGGGCCAGTGCCTGTGAGGGGAAGAGCTTTAGAAAGTCAGCCTGAGGGAGGTGTACTGTGTGGAGGGAATTTCTTGGTCAAGTCCAAAGTTGATCTGTCTAGTGTTTTCCAGGTCTCTGGAGCTCCATCTGCCTCCAGAATTGAAATCAAAGGTGAAACATAACCACCAGCTTGGCCTGAATTTGATACGGGTTGCAGAAGAGAGGACGTTCTTGCCACACTTCTGTTACTCAGGCAGCCTCAGTCGGCTACCCCCTTGGGGTTGTAATTCGGTTGGCTTTTTTTCCCAGTTGGTCCAGCGTTATATGTAAAATTTCGGTGCTGCAAAAGAAATAGCACTTGACGATAAATCCTCTAAGCAAGGCCGTTTACTTCTATAGAATAGTGCAGCTCATGGATGGAACAATGGTGACCACACATTTAGGCAAGGGAGGAAAAGGGGTACTTATGCCTGATGGGGGTTGCCCCTACTGCTCTGTCATTCCCCTATTGGCTAGGGTTAGACCACACATAGATTAATCCTGATTGGCTATTTTAAAGGGAGTAGGGGTCCGAGCTGGAGTGGCAGGGTGGGTGGTTTGGTGGGAAGGGTGGTTATGGGTGGGTCAGAGCAGGTAGCCAGGGGTGGCCTACTTCAAAGAAGGTGACCAGAACAGGTGACTGGAGCAGGTGACTGAAGCAGGTAACTGGGATGAGTCAGGATGGAGCGTGGGGGCTGGGGGAACAAATGTGAACTACTGATTAGAACTGGTGGAGAAGGCTGTTTACTGGAACTACAAGGAAGTTAAACTTTAAAATAGAGAATTAAAGAATAAGAGAGCTGAACATACCTACATATAGATTCTTTGAAGAGAAACTTGGGGTTCACTATATCTAACACCAGGAAGGGAAATGACATGATGAAGTCAGGGAGACAGGAATACTTTCCTCTGCTTTTCCCATGATCTCTGCATGTGAATGGAGACCTGTTTACCGTCACTTATTACCACCCCCTGCTGCCCCTCGGTATTTTAGCCTCATTTACAGTGGGGATTAACATGGTCTAAAGGCAGCTTGCTGGGTTCCTTTGTGATCATCTAAAAATAAACAAAGCCCAAAGGATCCATTCCTTCTTCCCATTAATTTGAAGAAAGGCAGATGGTGCCCAATAACCTGATTTGAATTGCCAATAAAGCACGTCATCTTTTTACTAGGCTTGCCGTTAAATTGTAATGGAGGGTGTCAGTGGTACAGAATGAGCTCCAAGAAAGATTATTCGGGGCCCGTGGGGTGGGAGAGTGAACAGTCAGCCTGTGTCCACACAGCTTCCCTGAGGAGGAGGAGATTTGGGGCAATGAGAGAGGTTGGGGATGGTTCTGAACTGTTGAGACTGAAGACAAAAATGTGGCAGAAAGGGGTGAGCTGGCAGGAAAGTGTTATTTTTCAAGAAGTTTGACACCCATCTTATAAATTTGAGGGCACCAATCACGTCTCACCTATTGCTACTTTCCCACTAACATTAGGTGTTTGGAGGGCAGTCACTAAAGGCTGGCTGAAGGAGCGATGCGAACTTTTGTTGGGTAGAAAGCATAAATTACAGTGAAGAGGGAAGAAAATACAGCCAGGGTAAGAAAAGGAGATACCTCCCACAAAGAACTGCAGAGTTGAAAGAAAGAGTCCTAGGCTTGGGGACGTGGGTTCTAGTCCTGACTCTAATAGTACATCACTGAGAAAAGCTTTATAAATCTCCAGATGGAGGAAGACAAATACCAAATTGCTGAGGGGACTTGCCACCTCCTGCAACCAGAACCCAAGACTCCAAAACCTTCTAGTGATGCTTCCACAAAAGAACATGTTCACTCTTTGCTTATGTGCTCAGTGAATGGTTTATTGAATTTTCTGACTCAAAATGGTTAATTCTGTTGATTTTTTTAAATGTCAAAATTAAATGGCTGGACTGGAAGATCGATAAGGTCCTTTTCAACCATAAAATTCTATGATGTGTTCTACAATGTTTGTAAAGGGCCAGCTTTTGTTTTGTTTTGCTAGTGCGGAGCATCGGGGTCCCCAAGCCAGCCTAATTCAGTTAGGTATGGGAATATCCTGCCACGTCATCATCTGGGAAGAGAATACATTGTAGCATGGCTATCTCTGCTCCAGGAATTAGACATCTTGCTCCAATGTGCTGGACTTAGGTAGTTTTCCCTGCCTGTTATCCTTTTTATTTTTTCCAGCTCTCCCTTTTGGAGAACTACCTGTCTGCCGTTCTCATTCCATGTGGTAATGGTAAGGCTGACCTTCTCACCCACAGTGGGCACTTGACCAATGTTCAGCCAACCAGAATGTTCCACACCCTCTGGCTACAGTATTTGGTTCAAGAATGAGAACTTAAGACAGTCTGATGAAAATCAGCCTCAGGATTTTTGCCAGAACAATTGAGAATGAGACTCTTTTCTGGAGAGTCACTAAACTGCATGGATATAAGCTTGAAGCTGCAGGTGGCCATAAATGCTTGAGGAGATCCTGGGCCTGAAAATGAAGGCAACATAAAGGAAAACCAAAGCGAGACAGAGAGAGAGATACATTCCTTGAACATGGTGCCTGAAGGTAGATTTGCCCCTGGATGTTTCAGTCCAATGAGCCAGTAAATTCCCTCTTTTGCTTAAGCTGATTTTAGTTGGAGTTTGTCACTTGCAATGGTAAATGTCCTAACTAACACAGTCACCTTGATACTCAGGGTGACAGGCCGAGAGGGGAGAAAGAGACACCTGCAATACAGGGAGCAAATTCAGGGAGCAATAGCATAGAACCTGTTGGGTTTGGATAGTCCCAACAAGTAAAGGAGAGAAGGAATTAGACATCTTGCTCCAACGCTTTAGCAGTAGTACTTTGTTACAGCTAAAATACAACTGATCAGGTAATGCTCGACCCATTATAGTCATCATAATAGTGTGGTGGGGAGGGTTTCGTAAAGCAGAATCCTCAGGCAATTGGCATCAGAGTCATCCAGGGAGGTTTCTTTTTTAGATTCCAGGGCTTTACCCAGACCTATTATTCAGAATTTGTGAATAGAGGCCTGGAATTTGCTTTCCTAAAAGATTCCTAGGGTATAGAGTTTGAGGTTCACTGTCACAGTAATGAGAGCTCAGACTTCAAAATTAGAAGGTTTGGCTTTAAATCTAGTCTCTGCCATTTACTGCCTGTATGACCTTGGGCTAATAACCTTCAGTGTCAAGCTTTTTCAGCAGTTAATAATGCCTCATAGGGCTGTGAGACTAAGTAAGAAAATGTATTGATGTGAAGTATTTACCCCGCTGCCTTTTCATACAGGAAAATTTTAGTGACTACTGTTAACAAAACCTACAACTATTAAAGAAGGGAGCAGACTTAAGAAAATGCAAACGGAACATATAAGCATTGCATTTGAATTACGGTGCTCCTCAGAATCTGTGACATAGCATGCATAGTGGTTAACACTGGAGACTTGAGTAGAAATGTCTGAATCAAATTCTGGTTCTGCCACTTACCAGCTATGTGACCACCTACTGAGCTGCCTGTGCCTTTGTTTTGTTCATCTGTAAAATGGGACTAATACTGGTACTTAACTCACCACTTTTTTGGGGTAATGATAAAATAAGATAATAAACGAGAAGGGCATGGATGATACTAGTTTTATTATGACCGTTTTCTTCTTTTCCAATTACATTAATTCTTTTCGCTTGTGGTTAACCCCCACACAGCCTTATTCCTCTGAGACCCTCTCCCACTGGCCCCTGCCCTTTTGGTTAAATAAAGAAATTAGATTCAGAGAGGGCCTCCCACGCCCAGCCTTGAACTTGAGTTGAATCTCCCTAGAGAGGGCCCCAGGCTGGGGAATGGTGGAGATGACTGCTTTGTGCTATGGAGCCCTGGTTTTTATGCTGACAGCCTTCGTGCTTGGAGAAGTGTCTGGAACTTCAAGTTAACATTTGCAAACTGTCAAAGCCCTGAGCGTTTCTTTTCTAACCAAGCCCTAGGAAACCTCAGGGTCCAATGTATTAAGCAAATGAAGAAAAAGCAACTGTCTTTGGGCTGTAAGTCATGCTGATGGCTATAGCACTTCAGTCCTGCCTACTATATCTATGTAGGTATTGAACGTTTAAGGATCTGTTCAATACAACTTTTCATGTGAAAACAAAAATATCAGCAAACCTCGTAGCAAGAATATAATTGCAGGAGCAAAATGGCGATGTCTGGCAGTGCTGCATAAGTGCTTGGAAGAATTTGAGGAAATATCTGTACCTGAAATACAAGTTGTACCTCATCTTCCTCATTTATTAAATTAAAACATAATCTTTAATGTTGCTTTTAATCTGGATTATTTAAGATTCTTAGATTCAGGATTCTATGACATTATCCAAAGGCACTTCTCTTAGGAAGCCTCTCCGTTCCAGCTGATTTCCGACAGTGGGAGGTGGGATGGGTGACATCTGCGGATAAAACCAGGCCGTGCTGTTGAACAGTTGGCAAATCCAAGTGATTCTCTTCTCCCTGGAATGGGTGCAGGGTTGCATATTAATTTACAATTACTCATAAAGTAGACAGCAAAGGCTTCTCTTTTGTCAACACTTAGACATACAGATTAGGTAATATTGAATGGGCAATGAATATTTCATTTCCACCTTGCCTCCTGGTGCCAATCACTATAAATGAGGCTAGATTAATATCCGAAGTGACTCACACTCTGTTAGGTATCCAAGTGTAGGCCCCTCAGACTCACTCTATTTTGGCCTTAATTTGTCAGCTGAATTTTGTTAGTGACTATGCAAGACAGAAAGAAGCAGGACCACATAGTTTACCTCAGCTTTATGCTGGATATGAACTACAGTGTTTCAAAGTGATCTTTGGTTCTGATAATACAGAAGAGCAAACTTGTAGAAAGGATGAATAAAAAATAGAAATAGAATTTTTAAAAATACTCTGGCATAAAAGAAAAAAATCCCCAGGTACAAGAATTGAAGAGAGAAATAAAAGCCAGGGCAGTAATGGAGAGTTGGTATTTCAGCAAAATTTTCTAACCCAGATATAAGCGCTAAGAGCTGAAGGTTGGGGATTTAACACCCACTGGAGTACAGGAAATGTGGCCTCAAGCCCTTGCTAGGTAGGGAAAATAGAGCTGAACCTCAGCATAAAGCCACGAACCTTGAAACACTGCATTGTCTGTTGGATGGTGACTACAAAAACTCCACATCTGAGTCCAGGAAAGAAGCAAGTAAGCTTGCCACCCATCTAGAACCCCAGTTTAAAAAAAGAAAAAGAAAAAGCTGTGTCTAAGAAATCAAAACCCCAGGTCTGGGCCACATATGGGCATGGTATCTAAATGTATACCAGTGACAAGTTAGCACAGATTGCCTACGTCTATGAAAACCCTAGGATATAATAGGGGCGATTGCGAAACTGCATTGTTGGGACATTTTTACAAATCACGTCATGAAGGATTCACAGCCGGAAATTTACCGTATTAAGGAAGAGTTACAAGATGCCTCAAAAGGATAATTAGCACCTTAAAGATTCAAAATAATAGAATTATCTTTATGAGACTATAAAATAAGAGCACTTTAAATTATTAAAGATAGAAGAAGTAGTATAAGAAGCAGAAAATTTAAAAGAAATGTACAAATAGGACTCATGCATAAGTTAGTTTGCCCAGCACTGAGGGATTTTTTTAGGAGACAAGATTCTCAGTACTAAGGGAGACTCACATTAGGCAAAGCAAGTGGTGGTCAGGTTAGTTCCACTGTGTAACCAAAGAGATTTAAATGAAGAGACTATTTACAACCAAGTGGACAGAGTTTGGGGAAACCAGCAAGGAACAAACAATGTAACAACAGGGAGCCATTACTACCGAATGTGCGACGGAGGAGAGTGTGGAGACCCACATCGTGAACTTTTGTTCCCTTACTACCCTCAAGCCTGAAGGGGCAAGGAGAGGGTGCCGTTACTGAAACTTGGAGAAATAAGCTCCATGGAGCAGCTCTTAATGGAAAGAAATGGGAAAGAAGCAAAGAGAATAAACATACCGTTTTCACTCTCTTCCTGCCTTCCCTCTGCATTCCTGTTGGGAGCTCCCATTGGCTGGCCTCAGCTAAAAGCCAGAGAGAAAAGAAGTTCTTTGACCTAGTCCACATAGGCCAGCCTCCTGAAACACAGATCAAGAAGGGTGCAGAATGGATCTGGAAGAGCAAAAGAAAAATAATCAGGACAAAGGCACAATGAAATTGACCTTCTGAATACCTATATATAAAACCTTGCAAGTTAAAGCAGGTGGCGAAATACCAGAATTAGGAGGAAAATACCAGGAGGTTAGAGGAGCTGAGCCCGGGTGGCACCTTTGGTATTTACAATCAGTGTGACTTTGAGAAAGTATCTTTGTTTGCTCAAACTTCTTTATTATTAATTAAGAATGAGGCTGGGCATGGTTGTTCATACCTGTAATCCTAGTACTTTGGGAGGTTGAGGCAGATGGATTACTTGAGCTCAGGAGTTTGAAACCAGCCTGGCAAGATTCCATCTCCACACACACAAAAAAATTAGCCAGACCTGGTGGCATTCACCTAAAGTCCCAACTACTCTGGGGGCTGAGATAGGAGAATCGGATGCACCTGGGGAGGTCAAGGCTCCAGTGAACCATGATTGTGCTGCTGCACTCCAGCCTGGGTGACAGAGTGAGATGCTGTCTCAAAAAAAAACAAACAAAAAAAAAACCAGTGAAATTATTCTAGAAGTCTCACACTGGAAACCCATGGATCAAATCTTAGTGGAGTTTTATATTGTTTAGTCTATAGAATGTTTTAGACTAAATCTGAATAATTCAATAACATTGAAAAATTCAGGGAAATTCATAATGTGGATTTCTCGCTTTCTTTGTGTTTTTGTTTGGCAACAATTTCTAAAGGCAAGACCCTAGCTCCCAGTTCTACAGCGACCATCCCTTCCGGCTCATTCCACTTATTCTACAGGGAGTTACCTGCGTACTCCCTGTAGAAATTGGAATTTGCAAACTTGAATAGCTCTTTCAGCTTTCAGGTTTAACAATCTGTGAAATTTAAGGCAGGCGTCACTGTAGTTTTTGACTATGAACAAGGGCTTTCTGAGTTTTTTAATTGAGGTGGATTGGGAAGTTGGCAGGTGGCTGTTTTTGCATATCTTCCTTTACATCTTAAACACAGCACATATGCAGTTTTATGAAGCATATGGTTTTCCATGTGCATGACTACACTTTGTTGATTTTTCCTTTTCCTAAGTTCTCCAAAAGCCCAATAGAATAAACACAAGCTGCCACTTGGGAAAACAATTCTCAAGAAAAGCCCTGCTGGGAGGAAAAAGTAAGGCAATCCAAAAAGCTGCCAAGTGACCACATTTTTGGTGTAAGTTTTTACAGTTCACAAAAACCATGACTGTTTTCTCCCTGTGGCATGATATATGATGAGCATGGTATAAAACGGCTCATGGTGATATTGCCTTTGCTCTTTGGGCTTGTGGCAGGGAATGGGTAAAAAAGGCAAATTTAACCTCTGGCAGACCTTGATTGGCAACATTTGTGAACATTTTACCTGGTGATGAGTCTTGGGTTTTACATCAGCCAACAGCCATGACAGGAGACGACAGAAAAAAGGGGGAATCTTTTCCAGGCTTGTAGAAAGATAAATCTGAAAAGGAGTTTTTCCCCATAGACCAGCTCTGCTTATAAGATGCTCACAGTGAGTTGTCAGAACAGAGAACCTTGAGGTAGGCATTAATAAGAATTGCACTAACTTTCCCTGAGGTACCAAGAAACTGGGATTCTCTAGCCAACGTTTTGTCCTCAGAACCACTGCTCACCCAGCTCCACGGAGGATTTTCCCCTCAGCCTATCCCTCAGGGCTTACCTTGTACACAGTTTCAGCTACTACTGGAAAATGACTCCGCCAAAGAATTACTGTTGGAATAGATGCTCCTAACTCCTTTGGTAGAATAAACAAGGATTGTGGGTTGAATATAAATTATTAAAATGTATTAACTTTCTTCTGGACAAGTCTGGTGCTAGTTATCACCTTTGCCTCCAGGAAAGGTAAATGGGTTGTGTGTGTTGCGGGCTGAACTGGCACCTGAAAAAATTGTTAAGTAGCAAAGTTTGTCTTGATGACTCCTGTTCCAGAACATCCCCTATTCCCTTTCTGGGGTCTCTTTTGCCGCCCACCATTTCCATTCCTGTGTCTTTCTGAACACCTGGCACCTCCTATTAGCTTTATGGGCCTGTCTCTTCTCCAAGTGCAGCTGTGCCTCAGCCCCCACCAAGGCTCCCTTCTCCTCTGTGCCACTATGCCAATGAGATTTCCTGATGGGTAGGGTATCAGATTTCCTGATGGGTAGGATATAATTTAGTATCCAAAACTGGACAATTTTAAGAGTAAAAGAGAGCTGAGCTATTAATAATAGTCTTAGTCTTTTTAGGCCACTATAATAAAATAGTATGGACTGGGTAGCTTATAAGCAACGGACATGTATTTCTTACAGGTCTGGGGCCTGGGAAGTCCAGGATCAAGATGCTGGCAGATACAGTGTCTGGTGAGGCCTGCTTTCTGATTCATAGATGGTGCCTCCTCACTGAGTCCTCACATGGTGGAAGGGGCAAACAAGCCCCCTTGGGCCTCTTTTATAAGGAAACAATCCCATTAATGAGGGTGGAACCTCACAAAATGTCCCACCTTCTAATACTATCACCTTGGGGGCTAGAATTTCAACCTATGAATTTTTAGGGGGACATAAACTTCACAGCATGTCATTATACCTACATGACAACATTTTAGTTCACCCCCGAGAGTATATTTGTATTTCCACAGGGGTCTTCTAATGATATTTTGTTTTGACCTAGAAAAAGACTCCTAAGGTTGAAGATTCTGATGTTCTGACATAGTAACAGGTGAGCTCAACAATTTGGGGCAGGTAAGGCTTTTGTAGCAAATCAAATCAAAGCATGTAAGTGTCTAGGGAGCCCCATTTAGAAATAAATTAGTCTGACTCCTACCTTTGGAAACTTTTAATTTAATTTGGGAAGTCAGGGCCAACAGGGATGAAGTGTTTAAGACAGGTTTAGAGAAAAAAAGAGATGAGTGTCGTTTTTTTAATTAAAACAAATTTTAAACCTCCATAGTCTATACCCTTCAACAAAGAAAAGCAAAATACTAAACTATACTATTCACAGAGCTGAGAACTTACCTTCTGTGGGCTGGCACAAGTAAGTAGACTGGCCAAAAAATAGCAAGGATTATTAATAAATGCCATGAGAGAAACAAACCAAGGGCAAAGACAACCAAGCAGGTCTACTTCAGGTATAGTCAAGAAAAGTCTCTCAGACAAGCTGGGATTCATCTTAGACCTGAAGTATGAGGACGGCCCGACCATGTGAAGAAGCAGGGGACAGCATCCAGGCAAAGAAGACAACACAGGCAAAGGCCATGATTACTGGGACTAGCTAGAGGTGCCTGGAGAACGGGGAGGGAAAGGTAGCGTAGAGCAAAGTAAATTGGAAAGGCAGGCTGGAACCTCGAAGGTCTCCAGAGTCTTGATTTTATTCTAAATGTAATGAGGATCACTTGGAGTTTATGAAATTTACGTTTGCTGAAATGTACAGATTTTAAGTGTACCATTCTACCAGGAGTGATAAATCCATATGCCTTACAATAAATTCCTTAGTCCCAATATCGAATATTCTCATCACCCCAGAAAGTTCCCTCAGGCCTTTTTCCAATCAATTACCACCCGGAATAGGCAACCACTCTTCTGATTTCTATCACCATATATATATTTTGCCTATTCTTAACTTCATATAAATAAAATCATACACCATGTATTGTTTTGTGTCTCACTTTCCCTCAGCACAGTGTTTTTGAGATTCATCCAAGTTGTTCGTTCCTTTGTATTGCTAAGTAACATTCTATTGTATAAATGTCCATAATTGGCTTATCCATTCTTCTGTTGAAGGGCTTCCTCCAGCCCCCAGATTTTGGCCATTATAAATAAAGCCGCTATAAACATTTCTATACAAGTTTTTCTGAGGACTTCTCCTGGATAAATAACTAGGAGTGGAATTGCTGGATCACCAAGTAGGTATATGATCGTTTCCTTTTATGTTTTGAATTAATTAGCTTTATTAAGGTATAATTTACATACAATAAAATTTACTTATTTTAAGTAAATTACTTGATGAGTTTTGACAAATACATGCAGTGTGTAACAATCACCACAATCATAATATGGAACTTTTACATCATCCCCCAAATTTTCTCATCCCTCTTTGCAATCAATGTCCTTCCCCAGCTTGTTGTCCTTGGCAGTCATTGATTTGCTTTCTGTCATCATGGTTTTACCTTTCTTAGACTTTTGTATATAAATGAAATCATATGGTTATGTGGTCTTTTATGTCTCACTTCTTTTACTTATAATGCTTTTGATATTTATCCATGTTGATACATGTGTTACTAGTTCATACCTTTAAATTGCTGGGTAGTATTCCATTGTATGGATATGCTACCATTTGTTCATCCATTCATTTATCAGTTGATACACATTTAGGATGTTTTCAGTTTGGGGCTGTTCTGAAAAAAGTTGCTATAAACATTTAAATATAATTTTTAAGAGTGAAGTTGCTTAGTTATGTGCTAAGTATATGTATATGTTAACTTATATGAAAGTGAGAAATACATTCCTATATAGCTTTTCATTTCGCATTTCCACTAGGAATGCCAGAGAGTTCCAGGGGACTTTTAAAATTTTGGCCATTCTAGGCCAGGCACAGTGGCGCATGCTTGTAATCACAGCACTTTGTGGGAGGCTAAGGCAGGAGGATTGCTTGAGCCTAGGAGTTTGAGACCAGTCTGAGTGAGAGAGACCCCATTATCTACTAAAAGTAAAAATAAAATAAAATAAAATAAATAAATTTTGACCATTCTAGTTAGTGTGTAGTAGAATGTTATTTGATTTGGCTTTGACAATTTGATTATGGTTTGTCTAAGTGTCAGTCTCTTTGAAGTTTATCTTACTTGGAATTTGTTGAGCTTCTTGGATATGTAGGTTATTGTTGTTTTTTGTTTGTTTGTTTTGTTTTTTCATAAAATTTGGTAAGTTTGGCCATTATTTCTTCAAATACTCTTTCTATCCCTTACCTACCTTACTCCCACTCCCATTTTGCATCTCTTGGTATGCTTGGTGTTATCCCATGGGTCTCTGATGTCTTGTTGATTTTCCTTCATTCTATTTTCTTTCATTCTTCAGACTGGGTAATTTCAATTGACCTATCTTCATATTTGCTAATTCTTTCTTCAGCCAGTTCAAATATGTGATTGATCCCCTCGGGTGGATTTTCACTTTAGTTGTTATACTTTTCTACTCCAGAACCTGTATTTGGTTCTTTTACATAATTTCTCTTTAGTGATAGTTTCTATTTGGTGAGAGATTAGTCTCATGATTTCCTTTAGTTTTTTTGGACGTGGCATATTTTAGTTCTTTAAAGACATTTAAAATAACTGATTTAAATTCTTTGTCTAGTAAGTCTAATATCTGTGATTTTTCAGAGAGTTTCTATTGATTGCTTTTTTCCATGCATATCGGTCATATTTTCTTATTTCTTTAAATATTACATAATTTTTGTTGAAAACCGTATATTTTAAATAACATAATGCAGCAGCTCTGGAAATCAGTTTCACTCCCCTTTCTAGGGTTGTTGTTGCTGCTGCTTTCCGTTGTAGTTATTGTTTGTTTAATGACTTTTATGACCTACTTCTATCAAATCTGCATTCTTTGTTGAGGGTGGCCACTGAAGTCACTGCTTAATTAGCTTACTGGACAGCTAATGACTGTGCAAATATTGTCTTAAGTGCCTAGAACCGATAAGTCACCCAGTCTTTGCAAAGCAGCTGTGTGCGAATACAGGAACATGCTCTGAACACTTAGCAAGACAGTTGACGGCTCCACCTCAGCCCTCAATTTCCTCTTGCATAGAGCCTCATGGTCAGCAAGAAGTGAGAGCTTAGGCCCTTCGCAGGCCTTTCCTGGCACAATGCCATGCACATGATTTCTTAGATGCTCAGCAATATGTAAGAGCTTTCTCATTCCTTTTACAGAGGAGAGAATTTTCAAAGAAGCTTACTTTGCCGTTTTTCTCACTTGGTTTTATTTTGCATTTTCCTAATGACTAATGATATTGAGCAGTTTTTCATATGCTTAGTATCATTTTCATAGATTGGAGAAATGTCTGCTTAAATCTTTTTACATTAAAAAAATGACGTTACTTTCTTGTTAATGAGTTTTGAAAATTCTTTCTATATTTTGTATACAAACATACCTCTCTATCAGAGATATGTTTGGCCAATATTGTCTCCCAGTTTGTGGCATGTATTTTCAGTTTTGTAATGGTATATTTTATAAAGCAATTTATTTTTATTTTGCTGAAGTCTAATTTATCATTTTTTTTTCTTTTATGCTTAATGTCTATGTCCTAAGAAATCCTTCCCGAACCTAAGGTCACAAGGTTTTCTTCTAGAAGTCTTATCATTTTAGTTTTATGATTAGATTTATGATCCACTTTGAGTTAATTTTTGTATATGATGTGATGTTCACATTTGTATATGTATATCCACTTGTTCATGAACCATTTATTGAAAAAGCTATCCGGCTCCTCATTAAATTTCTTTCACACCTTCATCAAAAACCAATTTACCATATACAGTAATTCTATTTCTGGATGCTCTATTCTGTATCATTTTTGCATATGTCTATCCTTACACCATTATCACACTGTTTGATTACAATAGTAATTCTTGAAATTGTGTGGTATAAGTCTTCTAATTTTGTTTTTTTTTTCTGATAGGTACATATTTATAAAAAACTTCCCACAGCATTCCAAAGTAGATGTGCCATTTTGCCCTCCACACAGCAATGTATTAAAGTTCCAGCTGCTTCCAAAGCCCCTGTCAACACTTGGATTGTCTGTCCTTTTTAATTTTAGCCATGAGGGTATGAGATAGTAGCTCATTAAAATGTTAATTTACCTTTCCTTGATAATTAATGACTTAGAGCACCTTTTTATTTGCTTTCTGTCCTTACATATGTCTTCTTTAGTGATGTGTCTTGTAAAGTTTCTTTAATTGAGGTTTTGGTCTTTTATTTATTGATTTGTAAAATGATTTTATATATTCTGAAATACAAGCATATATATATATATATATATATATATATATATATATATAAAATAACATTTTCCCCCAGTCTAAGACTTTCTTCCATTTTCTTTCCTTTTTTTCTTTTTTTTTTTTTTCTGAGATGGAGTCTTGCTCTCTTGCCCAGGCTGGAGTGCAGTGGTGCAGTCTTGGCTCATTGTAACCTCAGACTCCTGGGTTTAAGTGATTCTCCTGCCTCAGCCTCCCGAGTAGCTGGAATTACAGGTGTGTGCCACCATGCCTGGCTACTTTTTGTAGTTTTAGTACAGACAGCGTTTCACTATCTTGGCCAGGCTGGTCTCAACTGCCTGACCTCATGATCCACCCACCTCGACCTCCCAGAGTGCTGAAGTACAGGCATGAGCCACCGTGCCTGGCCTCTTCCATTTTCTTAACTGATGATCATTAAGCTTTTAATCTTGATGAAGTCCATTTTTTTTCCTTTAATGATGAGTGCTTTTTGTTTTGCATCTAAAAATTTTTGCCTTTGCCGAGGTTATGGATTACGTTCTTAAGTTTTATAATAGAAACAGCACAGCACACTTTTAGTTTTTATGTTTGGATTTATGATTCATTTTAAATTGTATTTTTGGCCATTACAGTGGTTAGTTGTTTTTTTTTTCAGATGTTTATCCAGTTATTTCTGTGCCAGCTCCTTTCGCTCTTTGAACTGCCTTGGTGCTTCCTTGAAGTGGTTTAAGCAGAGAAGTATATGATGCGTTTCTGATGTGAGGAGGGTGGACTGGAGGTAGTAGGGAGATCGGTCGGGAGGCGACTGCAGCAGTCCAGGTGTGTTGTGATCGTGGCCGCAGCCAAGGTAGCAGTAGTGAAGATGGGGAGAAAAGGAAGTCACTTTGTTTTCCAGATTCTTGGAGACTGATGTGTGTTGATCCCGCCTGCTTCCCGCTTTCACCAATCTCTGCAGTTTCAGCACACAGAAAGGGACAGCACAATGTGATAGGCCAACTCCATGAATGATGAGTCAAGTGTTGGCAGTTTTAGTCTAGGCTCTGCCACTAAATCTTAATTAACCTGTGAAAACAGCATTTTCTCATAAAAAACTAGGTTGTTAATGACGTCGTCTTTCATACTAAAATGATATAATTCTATGCTGTTCTCTGAATGCTCCAGGAAAGGTGGCCAATGAATTCCTATGTCAATATACTCTCTTTGATCTTTACCTTATCTGAGCTCTCTGTAACACTAGGGACTTCACCAACTATTGCTTTCCTCTTGAAATTCTCATTTTCCTGGGCGTCCATGCCTTTACTCTCCTGATTCCCCAATTTTCTCTCTGGTCAGTCTTTCCTAGTCTGCATCACTGCTTTCTCTCCATTTTTACAACTTCTAAATGTTGGTCTTACCAGGACTCTTACCATGGGCACATTCTAATTCTGCATTTCTTCTGGGTCATCTCTTTCATATTCATGACTTCAAGTATCTAGATACTACTTCTTCAGGTATCTAGATGCTATTTCACACATTGCCTTTTTTTTTTAAGACAGATTATTGCCCTGTTGGCCAGGTTAGAGGGTATTGGCACAATCTCAGCTCACTGCAGCCTCTGCCACACAGCCTCCCAAGCAGTGGGGACCACGGGCGCACACCACCACACCCAGCTAATTTTTATATTTTTAGTAGAGATGAGGTTTCACCATATTGGACAGGCTAGTCTCAAACTCCTGACCTCAAGTGATCCACCCGCCTTCGTCTCCCAAAGTGCCGGGATTACAGGGTGATCCTATTTCACACATTTCTGTCACCAGATAATGTCTTTCTCTCTTGAATTCTGAACTTACATAGTTAACATTTACCTGATCATCTGTACCCAGTTATGTCCTAAGTCCAACATTTAACTCATTAACATCTTATAATGTTAATAATTTCCAAAATAATTTCCCCTCTTTGATTCCCTGTTTTGATGACTTCTATTTCTACCTACCCAACCTCCCAAGTCAGATGCCTGAGAGTCATCCTAAACTGCTTTCTTTCCTTGACTCTCCACAACCAATCCCCGAACACTTCCCTTCTCTTTCCTAAATATTTTTCATGTTCTTATCCAAATTGGAAGGCTTATGAAAAAGGGTCACTATTAGTAATAATACAAAGATAACCAGTGTAAACCAGGACGCAAGACGATTCTGGGCAAACAACAATGTATAATTAGCCTACAGTTGAGAAACAGAAGTAATTCATTCCAGGGTGGTTTGAGAAAGCACATTGCTCTTGAAGAATTGAGAGAATCACAGCCGGCTTAGTAGTCTAGGGTGTCTGATGGAGACCTACATAGTGAGAGACGAAGCTGGAAAGGTCATTGCAATACCAGATTCTGCAGGTGTGAAATGTTTCTCACCTTGAAATTATCCATGAGTGATAGACAGTACTGGTTGGCTGCTTAGAATTCATTTTCTTTCCTTTCTAGCAAAGCCATCGCCCATGTAACCACATGTTTCAGGAGAAGCTGACCCTACAGCCAGCTCCACTGGTAAGTCTAATTGGTCCAAGGGTCATCTTTATCCCTGTACCAGAGATTGGCTCATGGGGCTAATGACCCAACTCCAGCCAATGACACATCAGGGGAATCTGCTGGAGGATTTCCAAAAAGAGTTTCCTCATTCCAAACAGAAGACCATAAGAAAAGATTGTCATGCCTATAATTGCTGCAGCTATTTTAATTCCAGGTATGAGGCTGAAACAGTCTTTGATGGCCAAGTGAAGAGATGGAAAAAGCAGGATCCAGGATGACTTTGTGAGTTGCTAGGTTACCAACCCCTGCTCTGTTTCTGGACTTCAAATATGAAACGACACTTCCTTTCTTACTTAAGTCCTTAAGTCGGGGTTTTCTGTTAATTATAGCCAATAACACTCAGATATGCCATGAAATTTAAGAATGTGAAATAATGGCCTTGACTTTCACAGAACTGGAAGGAATGTGACTGTCATGTCACTAACTGTCACTATCACTTGTTGGACAATTAAGGCTGCTATTTATCTTACCTTGTGTTGTTGCTTATCTTTCTATGGGATTATGTTGAATATGCATCCAATCTGGAACTTTAAAAAGTCAAAGTCAGTGATAGATCTTTTACTTCTTTGTAGGCCTATAATCCATTACATAACACACACATTTTCTGTCAATCATTAACTCCCTTCTTATTCTACCCACATAGATTTTTTTGGAAGGTGACCAAAATGCTATCTCTATTTGGAGATAATAATTAGTCTCATCTTCATTGGTTTCCTCTTGAATGTGGAGGGAATTATCGGATGAGTAAATTGGAACATGGTGGCCATGTGGCCTGCTGCCCCCGTGTACCACTTGGAGACCAGCCTGGCATGGAAATGACCAGATGTTGGAAGCTGAGCTGTTGGTGAGTGAAATGAATAAGTTAGCTGTTCCACTTCCCATCTGCATGGACAGCTTCTGCATTGCAAAACTGCCAGTGCTTGTCATTTCACATGGCAGCAGTTAATCTCTTAACCCCTTCCTAAACTTGGCATTGGAAAGCCCTCGATGGCCAATTAGGCTGTGTGGGTATATGTACACTAGTGCCCATCTGCCACAGGAATAGAAGCAGTGGCACAATTCAGATCACTACCAAGATACACAGATGCTCCTGGATCTGAGGAAGTGACCTATAGAAAATGAAGAATGACCAGATAAAGGCAATAAGAATGGAAGTAGAGGGGCTTATTAAGCAGCTCTGGATAAGCAGAGAAAGGATGATGGTTCCACATGTAGAGTGTGCCAAAAATGGGCTTGTTGCACAGGTTATTTGAACACAGAAGCAGAGCTTTCTTTCTCTCTCCATTCATTATTTTTCTGAGTAGACTAATAATATATGCTTTTTGTGAAACATTTGAAAAATGGAAGAAAGTATAAGAAAAAAATAAAAATCACCTATATACTTATCTCCTAATATTTCAGTATATCTGTTCAGGCCTTTTTTTCTAGTTTTGTGATCACATTTTTTCAGTCAACAAATATTTTTATTTCCACAAATATTTAATGCATTTTGTATGTGTCAGACACCATGCCAGGAACTACGAATATACTCGTGTTCAATAATTTGCATAATTCCTTATCTCCTAGAACTTTGAGTCTAGCAGAAGTGACATAGAAACACACAACTGCATTAAGAATTATTTAATCTCAAATTTGACAAGCTCAGCAAAGAACAAGTATGAAGTTTTCTGGAAGAATGGGACATCCTAACCTAGCCTGGATGTAGGGAGTGCACCTAAAAGGAAAACTCTGAAGGTGAGACTGGAATAGTGAGAAACTGCTGGCCAGAGGTCAATGTGCTGGTCCTAGAGGGGTAGAGTAGGGCAGGCTGGGAACAGAAAGGAAAATTGCTGGTTGGGGAATAGCTTGCCTGAGGTCTTGATGAGGAGACAGTGACTAGATGGGGGTGAAGTGGCTTTGTGGAAATTAGGAAGAAAAATAGAAGCCAGATCCCACAGGACAAGTATTGACAAACAGCAGCCCAGGGGCCAAATCCAGCACCCCACCTGTTTTTGTGAATAAAATTTTATTGGAACAGAGCCACATCCATTGATTTAAATAATTTCTGTGGTTGTTTTCACACCACACTGGCAGGGATGAATAGTTGTTACAAAGACTGTAGGGTCCACAAAGCTTAAAGTATGTACTATCTGGCCTTTTCCAGAAAATTTTGCTGACCCCCACTGTGGGGTTTTGTGATTGAGCATATGGTGGAATTCTTTTACCACAAGTACAATGGGAAGACTTCGAGAGGAAAGCAAGGAAGAAATCATCAGATTTTTCTTTTAAAAGAACTTTAGCTACAGAAGTATGTAGAGATTAGAACTGGAGACTCTGGATGGATATTGGACACCTAAGAGTATCCAGGATACAGGGATTGGTGGTTTGGACTCAGGTTGTGTCAAGTGAGCACAGAATAAAAGAGACAGATTTGAGGTCTCTTTAGCAATTGTATGGGACAGGACTTCCCAATCAGGTGGCTGATTGGGAAGGGGAAGTAAGGATAGAGAGGTGTTCAGGAACACCCAGGTTTCTGCCTGGTGCATCTGCGTGGATGAGGGTGTCATCAACCACATTGGGAGCTGTTGGGGAGAAGCAAGAGTGAGAGGGAAAGTCAGGAGCTTTTAGCACCTGTCTAGCTTAGTCACGGTGGGTAATATAATAAATCCCTATTAATGGACATGTAGATTGTTTCTATTATTTTTCTTTTTAAAATAATGCTGTGATGCAGTAAAAGGAACAGTCAGCAGAGTAAACAGGCAACCCACAGAGTGGGGGAAATCTTTACAATCTATACACCTGACAAAGAACTGATATCCAGAATCTACAATGAACTCAAACAAATCAGTAAGAAAAAAAACAAACAATCCCATCAAAAAGTGGGCTAAGAACATGAATAGGCAAATCTCAAAAGAAGATATACAAATGGCCAACAAATATATGAAAAAAATGCTCAGAATCACTAATGATCAGGGAAATGCAAATCAAAACCACAATGTGATACCCCCTAATTCCTGCAAGAATGGCCATAATAAAAAAATCAAAAAACAATAGATGTTGATATGGAGACGATGAACAGGGAACACTTCTACACTGCTGGTGGGAATGTAAACTAGTACAGCCACTGTGGAAAGCACTGGAGATTCCTTAAAGAACTAAAAGTAGACCTACCATTTGACTCAGCAATCTCACTGCTGGGCATCTATTATTCAAAAAATACACTTGCACACACATGTTTATAGTGGCATAATTCACAATAGCAAAATTGTGGAAGCAACCCAAAACCCCATCAATCAGTGAGTGGATAAAGACACTGTAATATATACATACACAATGGAATACTATGCAGCCATAAAAGGGAATGAATTAACAGCATTTGCAGTGACCTGGATGAGGCTGGAGACTATTATTCTAAGTAAAGTAACTCAGAAATGGAAAAGCAAACATCATATGTTCTCACTAACATGTGGAATCTAAGCTATGAGGACGCAAAGGCATAAGAATGATACAATGGACTTTGGGGACTTGGGGGGAAGAGTAGGAGGGGGCGAGGGATAAAAGACTACAAATATGGTACTGTGTGTACTGCTCCGGTGATGGGTGCAACAAAATCTCATGAGTCACCACTGAAGAACTTACTTATATAAGTAAATACCACTTGTATCCCAATAACTTATAAAAAAGTAAAATAAAACAAAAATAATGCTGTGATGATTTCATTCGTGCATATATCTCATTGTTTCCTTAGACTATAATCCTAAAAGCAGAATGGCTGGATAAAAGACTATATATATTTTTAAGCTCTTTGAGCTATATTGCTAAATTGTCCTTCAGAATGTTATTTCAATTTATACTTAGACCAGTGTGTGCTGCTGTAGCCATTTTTGGTTCAGTAGGTGCCAAATTGCCCTAGGGTTGGGTGTCAGAATCTGTCCTGTGTCTTTAAAAACAAAACAGCTCTTTTGCTCCCAGCTCAAGGTATTAATGCTTAAAAGATTTTCCATGTTTGAATGGATTTTTGTGGTGCTGGCCTGTAAGTTGACCTTTTTGAGGTGGATAAGAAACATTCTTCAAAACTGTGGTTGACATCCAAGGTAGGAATTCTGGCACAAGAACCTTTCCAGTTCCATCTCTCCTTGGTGTCATAAAAGGTAACTTACAATGTGAGTCACATTAAGCCCCTAATATATGTGAGCTGGTGTTCCAGGCCACATCTTCTCTCTGTCTCCAGAGAGGATTTTGTTTTTTGTGGCACATCCATCTCCCATCCCACTCCAGAGCCACACTTCACACTCCATAGTTTCAGCAGTCAGACTAATAAAGCCTTTTGGCACAAAGCATAGGTTTCCAGCATCAGGGGAGCCCTCTGGGGTGACCATGTAAGGAAAGGGAGGTCTGGTGTTGAAGCCAGGCAGCCTTGGACATGAACCCCAGTTCTATCTATTGCTGGTTATCTATCTTGTGAGGTCACGTAACTGCTCTGCCTTTACTTTCTCGTCTGTAAAATGGAAATTTTTTGTAGCTAGCTCAGAGATTCTTGGGAAGAGTAGTGACAAGGCCCAGCAGATGCTGAGTCTAGTCCCTGGCACTGAGCAGGTATTGGATACATGGTGCATTACTGAAAAATGAAGCTGGGGAGTGGGAGAGGGTCTGTGGAATTTGGGGGACTTCTGCCCTCTGCATTTCAGCTCTATAAACTCTGAGACCCTAAAGTCTCAGAGTTAATCACAACTTAATACACCAAATTAATCACAGCTCTTTATTTAAGAAGGAAGAAATCATGAGTGAGTTTAATTTTCCAATCTCATTTTGGGTGGTCAGCTCTCAAGTAGAGGAAGGTGATCATGGGAGAGGTGTGCTGCAGGGCCTGTCTTCTGCAGGTGTCTTTCTCACTAGCTGAATGTACCACCTGAAACTTACAGCATGCATCTTGTTATCACCAAGATGCCCTTGTGAAAATACAGATATCTTCAATGGAAGCTGCTAGATGTTAGCACAGACTCTGGAGTCAGAGGACCTGGGGATAAATTCCATCCCCCCCGCTTGTTAACTATGTGATTTTGGACACGTTACTTCACATCTCTGTGTCTCAGTTTCTTTATCTGTATAATGTAAAAGTGTTTAGGGAAGAGTAGATAAGATAATGTCTGGGATGTTATAAGTGCTCAATTAAAGTTAACTATTGTTAGTAGCTATTACTAAACCCTGAGATGAAGGGGTAGGTGGTGATATAACTCCACAGAGAATAAACTTAAGTTTCTCGTTCAACCAGGTGAGTTTCCATAGGCTTTGCAAAATAGATGCTATTTCACAGATGAGGGCAACTAAACCTCAGAGAGATTAATTGGTTCTGAGTCACACAGCTTCATCAGGATGCCCTGAAGAAAACAGGATATAATGCATACCCTCCTTTAGCTGTGTCCCCAATAACCTCCTGAATAATTTCTAACTTCCTAAGAGAGGGCTAATAGTGGTAGCCCCTGAAATCCACCTGCACCCTCTCCCTGAGATAGTCTGTAATGGACAGCTCCCAAATGCTTTCCATTTTGAGGAAAGACAGCCTGAAGAGCAACTTGCAAAAGCAGGGTCAGATACCAAGCCCAGAGGCCATATGGATGTCACACCTCGGTTCTTATGGTGATGACTTGGCACGCAGAGATGAAAAAAATCATCTCCAAGACAACGTAGGTGACTTATTTACAGATGATTAATCCCTTTGTATACCACTGCCGAATCAGCTTCTGGCCTCACGCCTGGTGACATGGGGAAAATACCACTGCTTCTGTGTCTTGGGTACATTTCCATCTGCCGGGCATTCTCTGGGTTCCTGGGGGAGGTGAGTCAACAGTCTGTCAATACTATAGATTTAGTGTCTTGATGTGGGTTCTAATGAGAGAGTTCTTAAAATGTTTCACACATTCCCACCCACGCCAGCCACAATGGTAATATCAAACCCAGAGACCAGAAACAGGAACTTGCTTTCTTCCAACTTTAGATCTTTCACCTAATATGATCAGAGAATTCTTATGTCATTCAACATGTCGTTCACGAGTGCCTACTCTGCACCAGACACTGTCCCAGAATAGAAGAAAGTACGCTTACAGAAAATTTGCTATGATCTTGAAGAAACAGAGCTCAGACAATAATTATAATAATATCTCCTGTTTATTCAGCATTTACTGTGTGCTATTTACTGTACCAGGAACATCACAGTTTATCCTCCCCAAAGCCGTTGGCTGTAGGTCCTATGGTTATCCCTATTTTTCTCTTAGTGAAGATAAAACACAAAGAGGTTAAGAAGCTTTCCCAGGATGGCACAGCTGGGCAAGTGGTGGAGCTGATTTTACCCAAGTGCAGTCAATTCTCATTATTTGTGGCAGTTATGTTCTGTAAAGTGGCTATGAGCAGTGAATTAGTGAATATTAAACAGTTGATCCTAGAGGAAATACATGGTTAGATTCCTTTGAGCCTCCAATCAATATGTAACCTGTTTTAATTGTGTTTTGTTTAAACACACCTTATTCAATATGTACCTTTGACTCATTAACATAGAACGCATAGCCAAGAGCACTGTGACCCATGCCCAAATGAAGCTCCTCTTACACATATATTTTCTCCATAAGGCACACAGCAGCCTTCTACTTAGGTTCACTTCAGCACTATGCTTTGGGACCATTTTAAACAGCAAAATCACCAATATAAAGCATAGAAATGAGAAAAAAAATATGGTACACTAAATAGACCACAAAAGGGACACTTGTTCTCAGTCTGAGAGCTGAAATGAAAAAGCAGAGGATCACATTGTTGTCCCACCTCAGCTAGGAATGCTTGTGTTGAGTGTTGAGTGACTCAATTTTTTTGCTGCTCTAAGAATCCTGCAAGTGAACACAAAAATGCCAGGAGTGTTGATTTTAAAGTTACAAATAAATTTTAGCCTGCAGGGAAATTCCATTCATAAGGAGGATTGACTACAGTCTTATTCCAGAGCATGTTTTTACTCTTCACACTTTACCCTGCTGTGGTCAGCAGCTTCTAAGATGGTCTTCAGGGATCCCCACCTCCTGGTCTTCATTCCCTTGATAACATCCTTGGTAATGCCAATGCCCTTGAGTATGTGCCAGATTTAGTGACTCATTTCTAATGAATAGAATGTGATATAAGTTCATAGAGTATCATTTTTAAGGTTCAATTACAAAAAAAACCTATAGCTTCCATCTTGGACATTCTTTCTCTTTAGTTAGTTCGCTGGGAAGCTTGCTGCCATGTTTTGAGCTGCCCTATGGAGAAACCAACATGACTAGGAATATGAGAGAGCCAGCGGGACAATGAGGCCCTCAGTACAGCAAGAAACCAAATTCTGCCAACAACCGTGTGAGTAAACAGAACCTTCCACAGTCAAGGCTTAGAGTGAGACTGTTGCCCTGACCAATATATTAGTTGTAGCCTTGTAAGAAACCTTAGACCCAGAGGTGGTGAGTTAAGCCATGCATAGATTCTTGGCCCAAAGAAACTATAAAATAATAAGTCTTTGTTTTAAGTCACTAAACTTTGTTTCAAGTCAATATGTTTGGGAGTAATTTGTTACAAAACAAAAGGTAACCAGCACAACTGCCTTCTCAAATGCTACATTTGTGATATTGCACAACATTATGAGCTAGATTCTTTATATGCTCTACTGCATTTAATTTTCACAATGACCTGGTAAATTACTGATATTATTCTCATTTTGTAGATAAAGCAACTGTTCATCAGAAAGGTGGAGTAACTTGACCAAGGTAACGCAGCTAAAGGTGAATTGGGGTTTTGACTACAGATTTGATCAACCCCCAAACTCTCAAGGTAGATTTTATTTGCACTATACCATTGAGCTGGGATCCAAATACATTCCTCATGATTTCAAGGTCCATTTTTTCTTCTTTTCTCATTTTATAAAAACAAACTTTCAAGCAAAAGAAAGATTAGATGAGATGGAAAGATTCAGGTGGCCACAGTGATACTCAGTGTCTGCCACTACTTCTTTCTAATCCTCATTTGCAGAAGAAGCCCTTTGAGCAAAGGATGGTGCAAATGTTATTTTTTTACAAAGTCACCCCACCTAGAATCTAATTGTATTAATCTTCTCAGGCTGCCATAAAAGAATACCAGAGGCTGAGTGGCTTAAACAACAGAAATTTGTTTTCTCACAATTCTGGAGGCTGAAAGTCTGAGACCAAGGTGCCGGCATGGTCAGTTTCTGCTGTGGCTCCATTCATGACTTGTAGATGGTCATCTTCTCGCTGTCTTCTACCATGTCTCTCACAGAGAGAAAGAGAGCTCTCTGGTGTATGCTGTTCTTGTAAGGGCATTAATTCCATCAGATTAAGACACCGCCCTTACAACCTCATTTCACCTTACCTCCCTAAAATCCCTGTCTCCAAATACCATCACACTGAGGAATAGGGCTTCAAGCCAGGAATTTGAGGGGGGCGAGTAGGGGACATAATGAATATAAATCAACATTCATTTATTGGCCACTAGTGTCCCAAACTGGGTAGAGATTAAGGATGCCACTCCCAGTGTATAAGCCTGAAACTTGATGTGGAAGGGGACCAAGAGATATCCAGTAACCAAATCAACTTCTTATCTCTCTACTCCTTGATTTCTGGCAGGCACACTAAGACAGATAACCCCTTCAGGAGAGGCCTGAACTTAGGCTCTGTGTAGCATTAGTAAATGGCTCAAACAACTCCAAACTCCTTATTTTACAAATGAGGACCTTGAAGCTCAGAAAGATAAAATGACTTTCCCAGGGTTGCAGAGCTGGTTAGTGGCAGGGCCGGGTCTGGGTTTTAGTGTGGTGGCTTTCATCCTCTTGCCCCTTCCCTTTGGCCAGGCTGGAGGATGGGTGCCCCGAGAAACCCTTAGAAGGAGGACACTGAACAAATCCTTGAAGTCTCCTGGGCACGTGGAGGTTGTGATGGAGGTGTATTGTGAGTGTGAGTGTGTATATGTGGCGTGTTGCTGGGCAGCACAAGGCAGCATAGCTGGCACCTTTGTCTTCCTCATGATTCAGTTTCTTCTCTTGGGCCCCTCTTCCTTTATAAAATAAAAGCTCCTCTGGCAGTTCACTAAGGGTAGGGATTAACAGATTTTTTTTTTTTTTTTTGAAAAGGACCAACTAGTAAACATGTTAGGCTCTGCAGGCCAGACGATGTCTCTTGCAACTCAACCCTGCCACTGCAGCTTAAACGTAGCCATAGCCCATATATAACTAAATACGTGTGGCTGTGTGCCAACAAAACTTTATTTACAAACAGATAGCAGGCTGGATTTGTTCTAAGGGATATATTTTTAGAACTGCTGGAACTACGGTGCTTTCTTTGTTCCTGACAAACATCCTCACATGAACTTACTCATCCCTTCTCTTATCTTATTTTGCCAAGTTCTCAGATTCTAAAGACCAGGACTCCTCATGAATCTGTCAGCCCCCCTCATTCCAGCTCTGGGTCTCTGTGTCGCTGCCACTGCCACCTCGTCATTATCCTGCTTCATGCCTATCACTGGACTAAACACCTTACAGTCTTTATCACATTTAATTTTTTCAACTATACCAAGAGGTAAGTATCACTCCACATCTAACATGACTTGCCTGAGGCTTAAAGAACTAAGTGACTTGTCCAAGGTTGTTGTAAATACTAAGTGCTGATTTTGACCATTTTTTTTATTTGTAAATCCCAAGCTCTTAATAAATTCTCTACTAACTCCTAAATAGATGGTTTTAAACGAGCACCATGAGAAAAATCACCAAAGTGAAAAGAATATAGAGTAACAAGTTGAAGCCTTTAATTTCATTGTAGGCCTAGGGATCTAAAGCAGTGATCACTAGGCCAGGGACCAAATGACGGTGAACATCAGGATCTCCTGGGGAGATTGTTAATATGCACATTCCTGGGCCCCACTCTCAGAGATTCTAATTTCATAAACACATGAGGAGACCCAGGTATCTGTATGTAAGCCAGCATCCCAGATTCTAGGACCAGTGAGAGGTACACAACTTCTGAGGTCCTACTAAAAAAATGCTGCCATCAGACTTGATGTAGCTAAGATGCTTTGGGGCATCCACTACTGCATCTCAGGTCCTATTGGATGGCTCAGCAGCACAGCAGCTCTCACTCTGATTCAGCACTAATGACCTAACAGTATGCTCTGTAGAAAACATAACTGCTGTACTCTAAGTATAGCCCCAGGAGAATGAGAGCTCTGGTTTTCTTTTCTTTTCTCTTCTTCTCTCTTCTTTTCTTTTCTTTCTCAATTCTTGGCATGTCTATGCATACCAAATGAGTGAATTTAATCAGAAACTTTTAATATCATAATGCGGCCCTTTGAAGCCCTGCTAGGACTTTGGGGAAAAGAGAAGGGGCTCATTTGAATTTGAACCCTCAGTAATCTCACTAATACAAATAAGCAAGGGATGACTACTTAGCACATTCACAGTTGGTATTTATGAGAATGTGGAAGTTAAAGCAGGTTTTTCATACGTGATTTTTTTTCTTTTGGTGATTTAGACACTCGCATCTCTACCCCAGCAGCAGCATCTTAGAGGCAGTGAGAACTCTGTCTTAGAAGGTGAGTCTGTCCTTTCAAGTTGACAATGTGTTTGCTTTTGGGTCAATCCCCAGTCAACTGCCCCACATCCATTCTTTCTAGAAGTGTCCCATTTTCCCCATGAATGAGAAATGAATGTGCTATTGTAGGCTTGCAGGCAGAATGCAACATTCTGAGTGTGTACTGGGCTCCCCGGCTTCTACTCCAAACATGCTGTGAATGCTCAATTGCAACCACTGGGTCTCTCCAAACTGACTTGCCATCAAATGGATATTGTTTGTGCGGGGGTGGTAGAAAGTGAGTAATGGCATGTAGTTTCATGGAGATGCTTGTTCTAATCAAATATTTCAAGGTCCAGTGTTCCAAATCTCATTACAATTGTGCTATGAAACGAAATGAGGTATGTATGTGTGTGTGTGTTTGTGAGAAACAGCTAAGGTTTATTTCTTAATCTGTTAGAAAAACAGAAAACATGGCTCAGGAAAAGAAAGAAAACAGAAGTCAAGACATCCATCTGTGATACAGAATAAACCATGACTTAGAATATTTCATGTAATGACTTCAAACCATGGTAAGACTCCAGTGCTTAAGAGCACAGATGCTGGAGTAAGATGGTTGGGTCTACATCTTGGCTCCATCATTCACTGGCTATCTGTCTTTGGAGACCTTCCATAACCTCTGAAAGCCTCAACCTCCTTGTTTGTAAAATGAAAGTAATAATAGTCCTTCCTTGGGAGGCCGAGGCAGGCAGTTCACAAGGTCAGGAATTTGAGACCAGCCTGGCCAACATGGTGAAACTCCGTCTCTACTAAAAATACAAAAATTAGCCGGGTGTGGTGGCGGGTACCTGTATTCCAGCTACTCGGGAGGCTGAGGCAAAATTGCTTGAACCTGGGAGGTAGAGGTTGCAGTGAGTCATAATCGCGCCACTGCACTGAGTGACAGAGCAAAACTCTGTCTTGAAAAAATAAATAATAATAATAATAATGGTCCTTCCATCATTAGGTTGTTGCAAAGATAAAATGAAATAGTGTAGTAAAAGCACTTGCATGCCTGGCACTTAGTAGGAGCTCAATAACTGTTAGCTTTCCATTCATCAGGTTTTCATTCAAAAAATATTTATGAAGTGCCTGTTACATGCCAAGAACCATTTTTAGATACGTATGAAAAAGCAGTGCACAAACAGATAGGAATCCCTGCCTTTATTCTAACAGGGTCAAACAAGTAAAACACAACTGATATGAAGTGGTGTCGAGAACTTTGGAAAAAATGAAGCTGGGCAACAGTGCTAGATAATGGCAGAGTGAGCAGGGGTAATTTTCCTGCTGCCCCTGAGCTGCATGAGGATTGAAGTTTGGGACATAAGGACTGGTGTGGGAACATTGAGTGTCTTGTAATGATTGAAGAAAGTTGGGAAAAGAAGCATAAAGACATTAGCACTGACCTAATGATGTCAAGGCAGAGAATATTTAGAGGTGAGATAGGAATAGAGTTTTTTCCTGAAACACACAGACTTCTGGGGCCTCCACTTTTTCTCTGCTATTAGTTACTGGAAGCTTTGGAAGAAGTGGCTTCGTAGACCGTGATTATTATTAGCTTTACTATGAAAGGTTTCCCAGCTTGGGATCAATGGATGAATTAAAGGGGCATCTGAAACTCCTGAATATTTTTGTAAAATTGTATACATGTTGGTAGGTATGTGCAGGGAGAAAGTTCATACATTTTATCCCGTTCTCAAAGGGACTCAAGATCAAAACAGGGTTAGAACTGCTTGTCTCCTTGGTTCATAAGAAGGTGACCACACTGAACCGTGTCAGTGGACAACTCTTGTCCTTGCAAGAGTATGAATGGTGCTCCCTTTCATCCTCCAAGCTGTGTAGATAATTTTAGGATCTCCTGGGCTGTAAGCCTCCTGCCTTACTTCTTTGTTTGATGCATTTCTACATCCCTTAGACGGCCTTCAGCCCTGGGTTGAAAAGAGGAGTCTAGAACACCTTTCAAATGGAACATTGGGACTGCAGGTTGTACAGCTCACTATCCGCCTAGGCTGATGTCCTTGGGTGTTCCTTGACCACAGAGGAGAGGACAGGAGTGGCTCCTCTTTAGGAAGCAGGGGTAAGTTTCCAGAGGATTCCTTCCAACATGCTGTTTCCCATAAGTTCACTTTCACACGCTCCCTTATTTCCTAAACTGAAACTGTGACATTGTGCCAACTCGGCTGTAGGCAGCACAAAGCGAACAACAAAGCACAACCAACGGGACAGATGATGAGAGCTGGGGATCCCTAACACTGGGGACTTAGTGGTGAAAATCCTGGATCTTTTTCCACTGGACTAAGCTTGAGGTATATGTCTGCGTGTCCAAGAGGCTTATCGAAAATGGTGACTGGAAGATCCTTCCTTTCTAGGCACTTAAAATGTCTGAATTTTGCTTCCTTATCAGCAAAACAAGCACAGGTAAATGGAAAGTAAATGTTAAGCTGCATAAAGAACCAACAGAATTAAATATAGATGAGTGACCTAATTCTAGCATCCTCACCCCTGACTTTCTGCTTCATTTCTTTTAAGTTTTCTTATGGGGCTACCACTTTATCTGCACAAGAAAGACTTTGGTTAATGACTTTGGACTCCTTTGGGTCTTCTGACCTTGGAGCAGCCAGGAAATAGATTTGTGTTCACAAAAGAGAGGATCAAGAAGAAATAAAAGCAGGAAACTGGGAATTGGAGTGTCCATTGAGAAACATACCCTCTGTCATTTTTGGAAGGCTCGTTGTTTAAGTTTGGAAGTCTAAGGCCATCGGTGGATTATATTACGTTTGCTGCATGGCTTTGGGATGATAAGTGGAAACCCACAAATGATGGGCTTTCCAAATGACTCAAATTTATTATAAAATTGTTGGACATAACAAAAGATTGTTCAACATGAAACGATCTAATCTGATTAAACCAAACTTTTTCTTAAGATATACCACAACATAGGCACATACACATTCATTTGGGAGAGAAGAGGCCACAGCACCCCAATCTTTATACAGGGTACTGTGATGACTTATGTGGGTGTGGCTTGAAGTTCTGGATGCTCTCTCGCTCAGAAGTCACCTCGACCAGTGCTGAGGATGGGATCTTGGATGAGGGCCAGAGTTCCCGGTCCAAGACTACATCTCCAAGCAGCAGGACAGTGGAAGCAAGTGTCATGAAGCCATGCAAGCTCAGGGCCCTTATACTCAGTAAACCATCCTGGATATGACCAGCATGCATACTGGCCCTACCACCCCCACCCATCAGACTGTAGACTTTACATTTACACAAATCAGGCAATCGTAATATGTTGATCCTGATACTATCCAGTGGTACTCACTGGGACATTGGCAGCTCTACTGGATTGATATGATAAAGTATCATGGGGCTCAGAGTCATAATTGAACATATACACCATACTGTACAGAGGTCATGGGTCAAATTGAGTCAAAAAAATTATTTTTTCACTACTTTCATGTTGTTTTTGCCCTCACAGTGGGTTGGTTGGTTTGCTTGTTTCTGACATTCACATTTTAAAACAATGAAATTTTACATGACAATGCAATTTCTGGTTTCGTGTGTGTGCATGTTTTTTAAACAGAGGATATAGGTTTCCTAGGCCTTCATTATCACACACCAAACAGGAGCAGACATTTGCTTTCCATTTGGCTCCTGTTTCTACCTGGCACAGTGTTCTGTCCCTGCAGGCGTGTCACTCTGCCACCTTGATTTGGAAGCCTAGATTCTCCTACAGTCTCAGGTCCAGACTGGTGATATCCAAGATTCCATTTAAGGAAGGACCTTCCCAGTGACCTTCTCTACCCTTTCCAGATGGTAGATCTGTGTCTGTGGCAGGACTTGACATACCATGGAGAGACTGTGAAGAGATCCCACAACTTCCTTAATATGAGGGCACAAGTGTTAGAATGCCCCATGAGTAAAGGGGAAATGTCTTAGTCCATTTGTGTTTTAAACAAAATACTTTAGACTTGGTAATTTATAAACAACAGACATGTATTGCTTACAGTTCTGGAGGCTGTGAAGTCCAAGATCAAAACACCAGCATATTCAGTGCTTGGGAAGGCCCTATTCCTCATTGGTGGCACCTTCTATGTGTCCTTATATGATGGAAGGGCACAGCAGCTCTCTGGGGCTCTTCAATAAGGGCACTAATCTCATTCATGAGTACAGAGCCCTCATGACCTAATTACCTCCCAAAGGCCCTGCCTTCTAATATTATTAGCTTGGTGATTAGATTTTACTGTATGAATTTTAGGGGGACACAACATTCAGACAATGGCAGGAGGGGAAACCTCAGCTTTTCTTTTTCTTTTTCGAGACAGAGTCTTGCTCTGTCACCCAGGATGGAATGCAATGGTACGATCTTGGCTCACTACAACCTCCACCTCATGGGTTCAAGCAATTCTCCAGCCTCAGCCTCCCGAGTAGCTGAGATTACAGGCACCCACCACCATACCTTGCTAATTTTTGTATTTTTAGCAGAGACAGGATTTCGTCATATTGGCCAGGCTGGTCGCGAACTCCTGATCTCAGGTGATCCTCCTGCCTCAGCCTCCCAAAGTGCTGAGATTACACATGTGAGCCACTGCACCTGGCCGCCTCAGCTTTTCTATCACAAAAGCTTATCGGTAATTTTCTCCTCTAACTTCCTCATTCATAAATGTGAAAACACAAGCCAAGAAAAGTTCCATGGTTGTTCCAAAGTCCTACACCTAGTCAGCAGTAGATCCAGGATGAAGGTTTAGGTCTTCTGATCCTTAGCCCAGATGATTTCCCTGCTCCTTTTCCCTTGCCAGTGTGTTATTCTGGGATGAAACCATCACTCTGTCTGCCCTCCCAGCAGAGGCTTCTTCATTTGTTTTCACTTTCTTTCTCCCTGCTGGTCAGTGGTCTTGAATTTTACAAGTACTGCAAGTGTGAATTGCCTTGTGTTACATCTCTTGGTTGGAGTCTATGGCAGTCAATATTTTCTCAGGATGGTATCTCTCAGCAAGACTTAAGCCAATAAATGGCAAGCAGGCAATCAACAAGGACTTATTAATCCCCTGATCTTTGTTCAGCACCACAGGCTTTCTAAAAACTACTACATTTTATTCCTCCTGTAGCAAGTAACATACACCCTTGTCAAAGTCGCTTAAGCAAAGGACGAATTTATTAGTCCCAGAATACAATATCAAGTCATGGGAAAGGCAGGGCCACAGCTGGGTCTTGGGAAAACTAGAAGTAGAACTCCAACAAGATCAGTATTCTTCTCTGTTTCGAGCTCACATCTACTTTTTACTGTTTGTTGGGCTTACTCTTCACATGGTAGAAAAATGTCCACCAACGTTTCCTGATTGTATCATTTTTATTTTGGCCATGGGAGAGAAAATGACATCCTCATTCTGGGTCCTCCAAACCTATGGAAATTCTCTGATTGGTCTCACCTAAATCAGGTGCCTATCCCTAGACCAATCAACCATGGTGGAGATGGAAGCAGGGGAGATACTCAGGTCAATCAACTGTGACCTGAGGTGGTCTGTGTTGTACTAAGAGAACAGCTTCCACCATAACTGTGGAAGTAGAATGGGCTGAAGGTGCAGAAGACTGTCTCAGAAAAAAAAAAAGAAAAAAAGGAAGGAGTCTTAGGAAGACTAAACATTGTACCCAGTACATCTGCATATAGGATTTTATAATTGAATAGGGAGTTAAGAGTTACATATAAAAACAGCAGTGATAAGAGACTTGTTTTACTGATCATGAGATGAAGCAGGGCTCCTTACAGGGGCCTGCTGGGTTTCCCCACCCCCTTCAAACCATGAAAATAAAGAAAGATTTGAGTCCTTTCAAGGGAAATTCTAGGTAAGGTACCTAGCTTGCCCTGCCACCAGCAATTAAGGAAGTGTGTGAATAACCCGCTAAGTAAGAAGGCAGTAATAGTTTAAACAATAGTCACTCAAGTAAGTTAGAGTCACATGTTGTCTATTTTCTTATAGAAACAAAAGCTAACATCTTAACATATGTTCTTGAGTTATTTTCAGAAATCTCAATCCTCCTACCAGATGTAAAATGTTGACTTCTATCATGTAGACTTCAGAAAATTGGGAACTGAGGACTTAACTCCAACTACCATTCTTTGTTCTATTTTTTTTTCCCCTAAGGAGCCTGGAGAGAGTCACACCCATAGGCCAAACCTTAACATTCCTTCCTGCCGACCCCAAGTTTTTAGACAAAGCATTGCTTCCTTAACCAATTGCAAATCAAAAAAATCTACCTATGACCTGTAAGCTCTCACTTCAAGATGAAACTACCATGGCAAAACTATAACTGAGACAGTGAAAGAGATCTGACTTAACTAACTCCATTTTGCTTCTAACCTACAAGCTGTCCTTTTTTATTGCTGGGGATAGGCTGAACTAACTTTGGGAGGAATTTAGTTTACAGTTTATAGTTTAGAACAAAGACAATAACAGCCCTTTCCAAAAACAAACCCCCTTCTTGCTTGGGGAGTAGACTGCCTTTGTAGGACTAACAAATTAGCCAGAGCCGAGATCGCGCCATTGCACTCCAGCCTGGGTAACAAGAGCGAAACTCCGTCTCAAAAAAAAAAAAAAAAAGAAAAAGAAATTATGGTTTAGCAATCATGTAGCTGAAGGCTGCAAGATTTTGACCCTTCCCAAATTGCTCCTGGGGATAACATCACTGTTATAAGGCTAAGATCAGTGTTTGAGATATTTTGCAGATTTTTCCCTCAGTGGATCAGCTGGTACCACCCAGATTAATAAACTAGTTTATCTGATCTTGTGCTACCCTCTGCACCCCACCCCCGCCTGGAACTGACTCAGTGCAGCTTTGATTCCCTATGATTTCATCTCAACCTAACCAGTCAGCACTCCTGACTCACTGGCTGCGCCCCATCCACCAAATTATTCTTAAAAACTCTCATCCCCAAATGTTCAGAAGACTGATTTAAGTAATCATAAAAATCTAGTGTCCTGTACAGCCAGCCCTACATGAATTACTCTTTCTCTATTGCAATTCTCCTGTCTTGATAAATTGGCTCTGTCAAGGCAGTGGGTAAGGTGAACCCTTTAGGTGGTTACAAAGATACTCCCCTTTTTTGGACCAAACCAATGTATAACCAAGGGGTATCAAGTTATAATTTTCCCTGTAACTTCTCCTTTCCTGAAATATAGCCCTACCTTTAAAAACAATTCCTTGTAAGTAACTGGGGAGTTTGTGTCATAATCATCAGCTGCCTGATTCTTCCTGCTTGATGCCCTGCAATAAATGCCCCACTTTCTCTTGTAGCAAATCCTGGTGTCATTGTTTGCCTTTTTCTGTGCACTAGGCAAGCAGACCCAAGTTCCATTCAGTACTAATTATTAGAAATAAGTGTGCAAAATGGGCTGGTATTATCAAGAATGACACCATCTTTTTCAAAATGCTGGCTTTTTCAAATTGAAATAGTGGGATAGAAGAAACTTAAATGTGATTCTTTCTCCAGGAGTCTCAGTTGTACACAAAATCAGGGTGAGTTTATTAAAAGCAGCACAAAACACAGAAATATAGGGGATGGTACAAAATTTGTATGATGCTTAAAATAAAGGTACAATTTTTAAAATAAAAATAAAAAATTCAAGATTTTTGGCCAAGCATGGTAGCTTATGCCTATAATGCTAGCACTTTGGGAGGCTGAGGTGGGTAGATCACCTGAGGTCAGGAGTTTGAGACCAGCCTGGCTGACATAGCAAAACCCTGTCTCTACAAAAAATACAAAAATTAGTCAGGCGTGGTGGCATGCTCCTGTAGTCCCATTTACTCAGGAGGGTGAGGCAGGAGGATCCCTTGAACCCAGGAGGTGGAGGTTGCAGTTAGTTGAGATTCCACCGCTGCACTCCAGTCTGGGTGGCAGAGTGAGACTCTGTTTCAACAACAAAAAAAGAAAAATTCCAGCTTTTTGGCCTGGGGCTGCAGTCTTCTTCTCAATGCACTCTAGTGCCCTAGTAAAACTGATGGAGAAGTTTTAAAAGTTTGGAGGGTAAGTGGAAGTTCTTGATAATTGTTATCAAGAAGCCATGTGGTTTTAGAATACTTTGCTCCGCATGTTCTCACTCATAGGCGGGTGTTGAACAATGAGAACACATGGACACAGGGAGGGGAGCACTACACACTGGGGTCAGTTGGGGGAAATAGGGGAGGGATGGTGGGGGGTGGGGAGCTGGGGAGAGATAGCAAGGGGAGAAATGCCAGATGTAAGTGATGGGGAGGAAGGCAGCAAATCACACTGCCACGTGTGTACCTATGCAATAATTTTGCATGTTCTTCACATGTACCCCCAAACCTAAAATGCAATAAAATAAATAAATGGGAAAATAAAAAAAGAATACTTTGCTCCTCTGAGCTAAAAGAACTTGAGGTTGGTGAGGATGGACGATAGAGACTGTGCAGGCGGATTCCTGAACTCCCTCTGGCAATAACATTCTGTGTAGGTTTTGTTTTGTTTACTTTGGAAGGCAGTATTTAAACAATAGAGCCACAAACTAGATGAGGTTGAATTAGTTTATAGTGCTTTTACTTCAGTTCCTGTATCTAAAGACTGTCCTTGTGATTAGCATATTACCATCAGTACTTTCTAGGAAAATGCTGCTTAAGTAATGCAAATGAGTCGAGCTGTTTTGCTAATTAGGGGGACTAGAGTGAAGGATACCAGGTCTTAAATAGGACAAGAGAATAAAGAGAGAATGGAAGTAGTTGGAATGAGGTCAGTGAAGGTGGGAGGCCCTTGGTTAGCTGTTGGGTAGCTGCCTGAGGGGTAGTTGAGCCTACAAAGTAGGTTTGGAAACATGAAGGTGATCTTCTCCCTGGGATAGCTGGCAGTACTGACTTTGCACTAGGCTTTTCACATCTATTCCAATGGAGGCCACACTCTCCTTATGTAGGACACATCTTCCCACTTGTGTTCTAAACACCTCCCTTTCTCCCTTGTCTTGGATCAATTGATTTCTAGCAGATATCACTTATCTTGTATATTCCTGACCTCTGTGTCCTAGTTGGTATCTTCCATCAATATTGTATTAGCTCTTCTTCACACTGCTGGTAAAGACATACCTGAGACAGCAATTTACAGAAGAAAGAGATTTATTGGACTTACAGTTCCACATGGCTGGGGAGGCCTCACAATCATGGTGGAAGGCAAGGAGGCGCAAGTCACATCTTACGTGGATGGCAGCAAGCAAAAAGAGAGCTTGTGCAGGGAAACCCACGTGTAAAACCATCAGGTCTCATGAGACCCATTCACTATCATGAGAACAGCACAGGAAAGACCTGCCCCCATAATTCAATGATCTTCCTTTGGGTCCCTCCCAGAACACATGGGAATTACAGGAGCTACAAGATGAGACTTGGCTAAAGATGCTAAGTCCCTTCCCATATTAAACACCAGACAATAACACCACTGACTTGATGTCAGCCCCTCAGTAGTGGAATTCTATCTCTTACCATTTACAGCCAAGCTTCTTAAAGTATCCATACTCTGTTTTCACTTCCTTACCTCCCATTGAGGGATCAACACAGCAATTCTTTGTCTATTTCCATTATTGTATGGAAATTCCTCTCTCTGAGGTTACTAAAGACATATTTGTTCCCAGGTCCAGAGAATATGTCTTCACCTTTGATCTCACTTGACCTCTGAGAAGCATTTAACTCCTTGAGTCTTCTAGAAATTCTCTTCTGGTCTCCATGGTATCCCATTCTTCTGGTATTTGGTCCCCCTAAGTCTGTCTCTTTTTGAACCCTTTTTCTTTTTCTCATCTCTGTTCTTTCTCTTGTGTCAGGGAGAAAAAACTTTTTCTTATACTCTCTTAGATTCAGTGTCTGGACCCAGGGAATTAAACTAATAAGGGAGGGATTAACAGAAGGAAAGGTATAATTTTTATTTAATATTTACATGCCCAGGAGTTCACAGAAAAGAAGCGAAACTCAAAAAAGCAGTTACATTCAGGGGCTTATATGCCATTTTATCAAAAGTAAGGAGGCTTGGGCTTCAAGGGACGATAAATTATAGAAAAGTGACAAAGAAATATATGGGGAAGTTAATGGAAAATAAAGATTGTTTTAGTAAGGTCTAGTTATACACATTTGTTTTGGTGTTGACTGTGAAACTCCTGTGATAAGTATGCCCTTGTCATCCTGGCATGAAGGGGCACCTTCCCCAATGGGAAATGTATTCCCTGTTTTTAGGCTGATAAGGGGAGGGCAGAAAACTTCCCTGCATCTGTTGATTCTCAGTTGCCTTCAGCTCAAAATAATCTTTGTGCAAAAGCAGCCTGTCTTGCAGTGGCACATTCTGATTCCTTTTACCTGCATCATCAGTTTTTCTCAATATTCAACCATCCCAATCAAAACACAACTCAACTACTATTTCTCTCAGCTTAAAAGAAATCCTCTCTTGACACCTGTCCCCAGTTTGGCTTCCCACCATTTCTCTTCCACTCAAAGAAAACTCCTGACGAGAATGATCTATAATGGTCAGCTTCTCTTCTCACTTCTCTCTTGAGCTCCCTCTAGTCATGCCTTTGCTCCCGACTCTCTGCCAAAACAGCACATATCAGACAACTTGGATATGCTAAACACTTCTCAAACTTAATTCATCCAAAACTGAACTCTCCTGCCCCACACTTGTTCTAGCCACCATCTTTCCCAATTCAGGGATAACAATCCCATTCTTAATTTATTCAAGCCATCACCTTGAAATCTTTTTTCTTTCTTTCATACCCCACATTTAGACTCCTCACATTCTGTTGGCTGTGCTATTGACTGAATGTTATGTCTCCCCAATCCCACCCAAATGTCTATGTTGAAGCCCAATCCTCAGTGTGAAGGTGGGGACTATGGGAGGTAATAAGGTTTAGATAAGGTCGCAAGGGTGGAGCCCCCAGTGTAGGATTGATGTCTCTCTCTCTTAGTGAGTCTCTGTGTAGAGGCTTCAATCCTACCTTTTCCCTTGGCACTGCCCTAGTAGAGTGTCTCTATATGGGCTCTGCCTCTGCAGCAGGCTTCTGCTTGGGCACCCAGGCTTTCCCATACATCCTTTGAAATCTAGGTGGAAACCACCAAGCCTCCTTCACTCTTGCATTCTGTGTACCTACAGGCTTAACATCATATGGAAGCCTCCAAGGCTTATGATTTGTGCCCTCTGGAGCAGTGGCCTGAGCTATGCCTAGAGCCCTTTGAGCTGTGGCAGAGCCAGAGTGGCCAGGATGTTGGGATCAGTGTCCTGAGGCTGCACAGCGGATCAGGGTCTTGGGCCTAGCCCCCCAAACCATTATTTCCTCCAAGGCCTCGGGGTCTGTAATGGGAGGAGCTGCTTCAACGATTTCTGAAACAGCTTCAAGGCCTTTTCCCCATTGTCTTGGATGTTAGCACCTGGCTCCCTTTTGGTCATGTGAATCTCTGTAGTCAGTGGTTATGTTACAGCGCTTCTCTCCTGAAATGCTTTCTCTTTCTCTACCACATGGCCAGGTAGTAAATTTCTTAAGTGGTTATCCTCTGCTTCCCTTTTAATTATAAGTTCTAACTTTAAGTCATTTCTTCACACCTGTATCTGATCCTAGGTTGTTAGAAGCAGCCTGCCACCTCTTGAGTGCTTTTCTGCTTTATTCTGTCAGATATCCACGGTCATCAGTCTTAAGTTCAACCTTCCATAAATTCCTAGGGCATGAACACAATGTAGCCGAGTTCCTTGGTAAAGTGTAGCAATGGTGATGTTTGCTCAAGTTCCCTATAAGTTTCTCATTTCCATCTGAGACCTCATCAGCCCAGCCTTTAATGTCCATATTTCCATCAGCCTTTTGGTCACGACCACTTAACTCGTCTCTAAGAAACTCCAAACTTTCCCTTATCTTCCTGTCTTCTTCTCAGTCCTCCAAACTCTTCCAACCTCTGCCCATTACCCAGTTCTAAAGCTGCCTCCACATTTTCAGGTACTTTTATAGTAATGCCCCATTCTTTGGTACCAATTTTCTGTGTTAGTCTGTTCTGCATTGCTATAAAGGAATATCTGAGACTGAATGATTTATAAAGATAGTAGGTTTATTTGGCTCACAGTTCTCTGGGCTGTACAGACATAACAGTAGCTTCAACTCAGCTTTTGATATGGCCTTAGGAAGATTTTACTCATGGCAGAAAGTGAAGGTAGAACAAGTGTGTCATGTGTCATGAGATGAAGCAAGAAAAAGAGGAGGAGATGCTAGTTTCTTTAAATGACTATCACTCTCATGAACTAATAGAATGAGGACACACTCATTACTTCAACGGGGGCACAAAGCTAGTCATGAGGGATCCACCACCATAACCCAAACCCTCCCTATTAGGCCCACCTCCAATATTGGGGATCACATTTCAACATGAAATCTGGATGGGAAAAATATGCAAACCATGTCACTTTATATACTCAAATTAATTTCCTTGTAAGGAAATTTCATCTCACTGCTATTAATGGAAAAAAAAAAGCAGTACAATTTGCTATATAGGAAAGGTATGGCTCAACACATTTACAATAAATACGTAGCCATTAGATAAAAGCATACTTCTATATAATTTAAACTCAATTTAGCACCAATGGTATTGAAATGACATTTTGGGAAACATTTCCATAGATGCCCATATTTCTTGGGGTTCTGCCTTAGATCGTCTTTTCATACGCTTTCCATGGACAAACTCATCAATGGCAAATGACCTCAATTTCTTCATTATTCCAACAACAATTCTCTGATGACAACTGGTATCTTGCAATTTAATTCAATTCTGACACTACCCAGAGTTAGCACAGATCCCACAAATTAAGAACAACATCCTTCACAAGATTGCCCCCACTTTAGAACCTAAACATCAGTCTCAGTCAGCCACTGACTGACTAGCTACAAATTCAGGGGTTTCTATGACTCCCTTAGGTTCAGTAATTTGCTAGAACAACTCATAAGCTCTCTGAAAGTGCTATTCTCATCATTACAGTTTTATTATAAAGGATACAGCCTAGGAACAGCTAAATAGGAGAGGCACCTAAGACAAGATCGTGGGAGGGGTAAGGACACTGAGCTTCTCTGCCCTCTCCTCTAGGAATCCAGGTGTATTTGTCTCCCAGCACATCAGTTGTTCACCAACCAGGAAGCTCCTTTGAGCCTTGGTTTCCAGAGTTTTCACTGGGGCTTCATTATGGTTGATTGATCACATCGTTGATGACTGATTAAATCATGATTGATTAAATTACCGGCCATGTTGTTGAGCTCAATCTCTAGCCTCATTTCTCTCACTTGACATTGGGCTGGCAGCCTAAAGTCCTAATCCTCTAATCACGTGATTGGTCTTTCTGGTGACCAGCCCCCATCCTAAAGCTTTCTAGGAACCCACCATGAGTCATCCCATTAGCATAGCAAAGATATTGTTGTTACTCAAGGTTTTAAAATTTTTGTGCCAGGAACTGGGACAAAAATCTGATATATTCTTTGTGTATGTATGTGTATATTATATCACATACATACATACATATATATATATATATATGAATCACACACACACACACACACATATATATATGAATCACAGATTTATATCTCAATGCCTACCTCTCATCTGAAATTGAGACTTTCAGATACAACTGCTACCTGGGTGTCTTTTTCAGGAGTACCACTTATATCTCCAAGCCGTCAATATTCGTAAATAAATCCCCATCCCACCCCATCATCCTAACCAACACATATACTCTCTTTCTCCTGTATTTCTTCTTAGTAAATGTGATGGTAACACCATTCAACCAGCTACCTGAATCTGAACCTGTGTTTTACCCTTGTTTTTTCTTACTCACATACAGTTTTCTTTCTTTTTTCTTTTTTTTTTTTTTTGGAATTTTTTTTTTTTCTTCCGCTTCTTTTTTTTTTTTTTGTTTTGATCTTAGTTTAAAAGTCATGGTTTCCAGAAAGCCTTTGCTGGTCTCCCAGGACTGGTCAGGTGCTCCTGCACTTCCATAATCACAGATGTGATAATTTATTGTTTGTCTCTTTTGCCCAGTAGCTTGGTGAGGGCAATAATTGAGTCTATCTTATTCACTTTCACATCCTTGTGTATGGCACATAGTTGACACTCAAAAATATATAGCCAACAAACGGATAACATGATACAAAGTTGGAATATTTCAAAATAAGACTTTTCTTGTAGATAACTACTTTCTATAGCAGTAATTTATCAGCTTTCCAGTAGAGGATGCCTTGGTATAATCTTTATTTTGAGAATTAAATAATTTGTGTTTGTTCATAATAACTGGCTTCTAAGTATATTTATTCATACCTTCATTCTTTGGATATTTATTGAATACCTACTAATGTGAGAAGCAGTGTCCTGGTCCTTGGGGCTGGAAATGAGTGAAAACTTAGTCACAGTCTACTGAAGAATTATATATTTACATAAGCACAACTGTAATAAAACATCATGGATCCTATAAAAAATGTATGAGCAACATACTGCAGGAAATATTCAGTGTAATTATATTGAATTATAGTTTTCAACTCGTCATTCCTTTCCATAAAGGATTATACATTCACCCTCTGCCACATACTTTCTAGTGCCTGTCACAATAGTAACCAAAATATACATGCCTGCCTCCACTTACTTACTCAGGCGAGGCTATGTGACTTGTGTTGGCCAATGAATATAGGCAGAAGTAAAATGAGAATGCACCAGTTCTGAGCAGACACTTTAAGAGACAGCAAGTTTCTGTCAGACATCTCAAACTTTTGACCTTGAGTGTAAGGCGTATGTTCCAGGTAACCATTACTCTTTCAGTCTGAGTCCTGGGATAAAGACATATAAAGCAGGCACAAATCCAAACCACAGATTGCAGCCTAGCCTAGCTCAGCTGAGCAAAGCCAATTCACAGACAACTTATATCCCTATCAACATTGATTTGAATTTTTTTTTTTTGTTTGTTAGCTATTAAGGTTTGGGAGGAAGGTTGTTGCCACGTAGAATTATTAAAGCAGAAATCTGCTAATACACTGAGTAGCTATCTGTCTACTATGGTAGAGTATGGGATGTAAGGAAAAGTATACATGGCTATGCTATTTCTCAGGACACAAGGCCCCCAGTTCTCTGATGGTTGTAGACATTTAGTTAAAAAAAAAAAAAGCCAATGCAATGAGGTCAGTGGTTTGTTCCATATGATGCGAAACTTAAAAATCCAGATGTGGTAAGAAATAGACACAGGTCTCCTTAAAATATCTGGCCTAGCTGAGCACAGAGGCTCATTCCTATAATCCTAGCACTTTGGGTGGCCAAATATAGGTGGATCATATGAGGCCATGAGTTCAAGACCAGCTTGGGCAACATAGTGAGACCTCATCTCTACAAGAAAAATTTGTTTTTTTAATTAGCTGGAACTAGTGACTTGCACCTGTAGTCCCAGCTACTCAGAAGGCTCAGGTGGGAGGATCACTTGAGCCCAGCAGTTCAAACCTGCAGTGAGCTATGTTGGTGCCACTACACTCCAGCCTGGATGACAGGGTGAGACTTTGTCTAAAAAATAAAAATAAACCTGGCCTATTTATAGCTGAAAAAGCTACCTTAGATTTACAGGTATTTCTCCAACAGCTTATTTTCAGAATGCAAGCTAAGTGTAGTGGCATTGACCAATTAAGGCATACAATTTTAACTGTGCAGAACATTAGCATTCTGATACAACCACTGTATAATTGTCATCACTTAAATAAGAAAAATTTGTCTTTCAAAGCAAAGAAACACACCGCTACTTGTAAGGGTGATTGGTTTCTCAGTGTGAGTTTACTTTTGTTGACCATTTGTAGTGGTAAACTATGCTATAACTTATTTTCATTTTGCACTAATGATGAGCAACAAAAGTAATAAAACTGCATAAAAGAAACTCTCTAATTCCTAAACTCTTTTTTTCCTTTTCAACAATTTTTTAATTTGTTTTAAATGGGAAATGGTTGAGCACAGTGATTAGGAAGAAGCACTATGAATTAGACTTGTTTGAATTAGACTTTGAACCTAGGCACCATTAAGAATAGTGTAAAAATGACCTAAGCACTCAGCCTCAGTTTTTTCATTTGTAAATGAGAATCATAATGGTGCTTATCTTTAGGGCTATGAAATAAAGTTAACCTTGTGAGGCCTCAGCACAGTGTCTAACATATAATATGCAGTCAATAAATGACAGAAATTATTACAGGATAAATTTTGTTAGTGCAACTTTTCTTAGGAAAGCAGCTGTTTATTGTAGAAAGATAAACTGCGTAGTGGCATTTACTTTGACCTTTACTATTGCAAAAAAAAAAAAAACAACAACAACTCAGGACCCAAATTATGATTAATTTATATGCTTTGTTTATGAACAGCTAAGCTTTTCCTGCTTTGGTTCTCTGAGAGGAATAAGGGTCAAAGACAGAAAAGTTGAACTCACCACAAAATGAATACTTCCTAAACCTTAACTTGTCTAAGATAAAATAGGCTGGATTCTGGTAATGAACTGTGGGCAAGTCTCCAGGCAAACAAGTTGTGCACTTGGATTCTTCCACGCATACTATGCTGGAGTGACAGCAGCTGTGCTGTGGAGTGGCCATGGTCAAATGTTCCCCAGTGAATTTGCCAGAAAGATAAGAACATCCAGCAGCGTGTGTGTTGCCTGAATAGCAGGTCACCTCATTGTCAGATCCACTCATTTCCCGATTGCAGAGAATACCGGTGTGAACAACTTGGGTTTATGGAAAATGTGGTGGCCAAGCAAAGCTAACCCTCTTTGGAAACTGCGAATTGATATTGGTAAGAATGGTTCTGATCTACAAGAAATAATTTGTTATAAGACATATTTGGCTGTTTACCTTGAAAGATCCTGCAAAGTGTGTGTTTCTGTGCATGTGCGTGGGTGCATGGCCAGATAATTTATTTGAAATGAACAAGCAATTCGAACTTCCAAATATATGAATCAGCCGTTTGAAATATATCTCAGATGCATCCCCTGGAGAAATATACGTCTTTTTCCCACTTCCAGGCATTCTGTTTCCTGGTCCTTTTGCTTTCACTCAGACATTTCAGAAAGCACTGGACTCAGAGGGGAAGCTAGGGGCATTTACAAATTTATTTTTTGTAATACAGAGCTTGAAACTTACTCCCATTCAAAAAAGATATACAGTCTTAAGTTCACTCAGAAAGAAGCCACTAGTGTAATGTGTAATCCTATAGCAGAGATCGATATGACTCACTTGAAGAATTAAGGATGGCTCACATAGTAAAAAATCCACTTTATTTTTTAGAAAGAAAATGTAAGATATTTTGCCTCTCTGAGAAAAAAAAAAGGATAGGGAATATATACCATTATTCAATACATAAAATAAACTTTAAAAATACACCTAGAAAGCATACATTGTAGAAGGGAAGTGGGAGAGAGAGTAAAGAGAATAAAAGAGGAGAAAGAGAAAAGGAAAGAAAGAGGGATAGGAAGAAAGAGTGAGCATAAAAGTATGGGCCGGATACAGACAAATGCATAAACATGTATTAGACATTTTCAGAGGGGTGAATTACTGTCTATTTCTCCTGTTACATTTTCTAACTCTAGGCCCAAATCAGGACATTCAGTTTTGGACACATGCCCTTTGGTCTCATGAAATTTATCTATGCTTCTTTGTATTATTTTTAGTAGTTACTTATATGGAGGTTAGTATAATATTTGTTCTTTAATTTATTACAGTCCACTTTAAATTATTATCATGCCAATCCATGAACAGTGTTAGAACCTTGCAACAGTACAATGGCATTTACCCACCCCCTCCACCTTTTGTGCTATCTGTCATATGTTTTACTTGTAATATATCATAAACCAGAGGATATATTCTTACCTATGTTTTAAATAGCCAATAGTCTTATAAAATTTATTAAAATTTTCTTTTATATTTATATACAATTTTTTCCTTTTCAGTGTTTTTCATTTCTACCTACAGATATAGACTTATATTTGCATCATTCTCCCTTCAGCCTGAAAAAATTTTTCTTTATACGTATTTTTACAGTGCACATCTGCTGATTATAAATTCTCTCAGTTTTTAATTTTCTGAAAATACCTTAATCTGGCCTTCATTTTTGTTTTATTATTTATTTATTTTTGCCTTTTGGTAAATATATTTATATATTATCTGTACATATACACATTTGTGTGTGTGTGTATCAAAAGCCAAATCCTTATTTCAAGAAGCTTTGGTGATCTTGCTTCATTGATCCCCTAAATACGGGCTTAGCCTCATGGTTTTTTTTAATATGCATATTTTATTGCACTTTAGGTTCTGGGGTGCATGTGCAGAACATGCAGGATTGTTGCATAGGTACGTACACGGCAAAGTGGATTGCTGCCTCCATCCCCCCATCACCTATATCTGGCATTTCTCCTCATGTTCTCCCTCCCCAACCTCCCTACCTCACCGCTGTCCCTCCCCTATTCCCCCACAACAGACCCCAGTGTGCGATGCTCCCCTCCCTGTGTCCATGTGTTCTCATTGTTCAACACCCACCTATGAGTGAGAACATGCAGTGTTGGATTTTTTGTTCTTGTGTCAGTTTGCTGAGAATGATGGTTTCCAGATTCATCCATGTCCCTACAAAGGACACAAACTCATCGTTTTTTATGGCTACATAGTATTCCATGGTGTATATGTGCCACATTTTTCTTGTCCGATCTATCATGAATTGGCATTTGGGTTGGTTCCAAGTCTTTGCTATTGTAAACAGTGCTGCAATGAACATATGTGTGCATGCGTCTTTATAATAGAACTATTTATAATCCTTTGGATATATACCCAGTAATGGAATTGCTGGGTCAAATGGAATTCCTATTTCTAAGTCCTTGAGGAAGCACCACACTGTCTTCCACAATGGATGAACTAATTTACACCAACAGTGTAAAAGTGCTCCTATTTCTCCACATAGAGAGTACTCCAGCATCTGTTGTCTCCAGATTTTTGAATGATCACCATTCTAACTGGCGTGAGATGGTATCTCAGTATGGTTTGATTTGCATTTCTCTAATGACCAGTAGTGATGAGCATTTTTTCATATGTTTATTGGCTTCATATATGTCTTCTTTTGAAAAGTGTCTGTTCATGTCCTTTGCCCACTTTTAAATGGGTTTGTTTGTTTCTTTCTTGTAAATCTGTTTCAGTTCTTTGTAGATTCTGGATATTAGCCCTTTGTCAGATGGGTAGATTGCAAAAATGTTTTCCCATTCTGTTGGCTGCTGGTTCACCCTAATGATTGTTTCTTTTGTTGTACAGAAGCTCTGGAATTTAATTAGATCCTGTTTGTCTATTCTGGCTTTTGTTGCCAAATGCTTTTGGTTTTTTAGTCATGAAGTCCTTGCCTGTGCCTATGTCCTGAATGGTTTTGCCTAGTTTTTCTTCTAGGGTATTTATGGTATGAGGTCTTATGTTTAAGTCTTTAATCCATCTGGAGTTAATTTTAGTGTAAGGTGTCAGGAAGGGGTCCAGTTTCTGCTTTCTGCTCATGGCTAGCCAGTTTTCCCAATGCCATTTATTAAACAGGGAATCCTTTCCACATTGCTTGTTTTTGTGAGGTTTGTCAAAGATCAGATGGTTGCAGATGTGTGGTGTTGCCTCTGAGACCCCTGTTCTGTTCCATTGGTCTATATCTCTGTTTTGGTACCAGTATGATGCTGTTTTGATTACTGTAATCTTGTAATATAGTTTGAAGTCAGGTAACGTGATGCCTCCAGCATTGTTCTTTTTGCTTAGGATTGCCTTGGCTTTGTGGGCTCTCTTTTGTTTCCATATGAAGTTTGAGGTGGCTTTTTCCAGTTCTCTGAAGAGGGTCATAGGTAGCTTGATGGGGATAGCATTGAATCTATAAATTACTTTGGGCAGTGTGGCCATTTTCACAATATTGATTTTTCCTAATCATGAGCATGGAATATTTTTCTATCTGTTTGTGTCCTCTCTTATTTCCTTGAGCAGTGGTTCCTATTTTCCTTGAAGAGGTCCTTTACATCCTTTGTTAGTTGTATTCCTAGATATTTCATTCTCTTTGTAGCAATTGTGAATGTCAGTTCATTCTTGATTTGGCTCTGTTTAAGTCTGTTATTGGTGTATAGGAATGCTTGTGATTTCTGCACATTGATTTTGTATCCTGAGACTTTGCTGAAGTTGCTTATCAGTTTAAGGAGATTTAGGGGTGAGATGATGGGGTCTTCTAAATATACAATCATGTCGTCTGCAACTAGAGACAATTTGACTTCCTCTTTTCCGAATTGAATACCCTTTATTTCTGTTTCTTGCCTGATTGCTCTGGCTAGAACTTCCAATACTATATTGAATAGGAGTGGTGAGAGAGGGCATCCTTGTCTAGTGCCAGATTTCCAAGGGAATGCTTCCAGTTTTTGCCCATTCAGTATGATATTGGCTGTGGGTTTGTCAAAAATAGGTTTCATTTTTTTGAAATACATTCCTTTGATACCTAGTTTATTGAGATTTTTTAGCCTAAAGAGTTGTTGAATTTTGTCGAAGGCCTTCTGTGCATCTATTGAGATAATCATGTGGTTTTTGTCTTTGGTTCTGTTTATGTGGTGGATTACATTTATAGACTTGTGTATGAGAAACCCGCCTACTTGATCGTGATGGATGAGCTTTTTGATGTGCTGTTGCAATTGGTTTGTTAGTATTTTATTGAATATTTTTGCTCTATGTTCATCATGGGTATTGGCCTGAAGTTTTCTTTTTTTGTTGAGTCTCTGCCAGGGTTTGGTATCAGGATGGTGTTGGCCTCATAAAATGATTTGCAGAGGATTCTATCTTTTTGGACTGTTTGGAATAGTTTCAGAAGGAGTGGTACCAGCTTCTCTTTGTATGTCTGGTAGAATTCGACTGTGAACCCGGGCTTTTTTTGGTTGATAGGCTATTAATTGCTGCCTCAACTTTAGCCCTGTTATTGGTCTATTCAGTGTTTCGACTTCTTCCTGGTTTAGGCTTGGGAGGGTGCAAGTGTCCAGGAATTTGTCCATTTCTTCCAGGTTTACTGGTTTATGTGCATAGAGTTGTTTGTAGTAATCTCTGATGGTAGTTTGTATTACTGTGGAATACATGGTGATATCCCCATTATCAGTTTTTATTGCATCTATTTGATTCTTCTCCCTTTTCTTTTTTATTAATCTGGCTAGTGGTCTATTTTGTTGATCTTTTCAAAAAACCAGCTCCTCGATTTATTGATTTTTTGAAGGGTTTTTTGTGTCTCTATCTCCTTCAGTTCTGTTCTGATCTTAGTTATTTCTTGTCTTCTGCTAGATTTTGAAGTTGTTTTTTTTTTGTTTTTTTTATCTTACTCCTCTAGCTCTCAGTTTTGATGTTGCTTTTCAATCTTTCCTTGCTTTTCATGTGGGCATTTATTGCTGTAAATTTTCCTGTAGCCACTGCTTTAAATGCATCCCAGAGATTCTGGTACATTGTGTCTTTGTTCTCGTTGGTTTCAAAGAACCTTTATTTCTGCCTTCATTTCATTGTTTATCTTGTCAACATTCAAAAGCCAGTTGTTCTGTTTCCATAAAGTTGTGCAGTTCTGAGTTAGTTTCTTAACCCTGAGTTCTAATTTGATTGCACTGTTGTCTGAGAGACTGTTTGTTATGATTTCCATTCTTTTGCATTTGCTGAGGAGTGATTTACTTCCAATTATGTGATCCATTTTAGAGTAGGTGTGATGTGGTGCTGAGAAGAATGTATATTCTGCAGATTTGGAGTGGAGAGCTCTATAGATGTCTATTAGGTTTGCTTGGCCCAGATCTGAATTCAAGTCCTGGATATCCTTGTTAATTTTCTATCTTGTCGATCTGTCTAATATTCACAGTGGAGTGCTGAAGTCTCCCACTATTATTATTTGGCAGATTAAGTCTTTTTGTAAGTCATTAAGAACTTGCTTTATGTATCTGGGTGCTCCTGTGTTGGGTGCATATATATTTAGGATTGTTAGATCTTCTTGTTGCATTGATCCTTTTACTATTATGGAATGCCCTTCTTTGTCTCTTTTGATCTTTGTTGGTTTAAAGTCTATTTTCTCAGAGACTAGGATTGCAACTCCTGCTTTTTTTTGCTCTCCATTTGCTTGATAAATCTTCCTCCATCCCTTTATTTTAAGCCTATGTGTGTCCTTGCACGTGAGATGGGTTTCCTGGATACAGCACACCAATGGGTTTTGACTTTTTATCCAGTTTGCCAGTCTGTGTCTTTTGATTAGGGCATTTAGCCCATTTACATTTAAGTTTAATGTTGTTATGTATGAATTTGATCCTGCCATTTTCATGCTAGCTGGTTGTTTTACTTCTTAGTTGACACAGTTTCTTCATTGTGTCAATGCTCTTTACCATTTGGTACATTTTTGGAGTGGCTGGTACTGGTTGTTCCTGTCTATGTTTAGTGCTTCTTTCAGGAGCTCTTGTAAAGCAGGCCTGGTGGTGACAAACTCTCTCAGCAATTGCTTGCCCGTAAAGGATTTTGTTTTTCCTTCACTTATGAAGTTTAGTTTGGCTGGATATCAAATTCTAGATTGACAGTTCCTTTCTATAAGGATGTTGAATATTGGCCCTTATTCTCTTCTGGCTTGTAGTATTTCTGCTGAGAGATCTGCTGTGAGTCTGATGGGTTACCCTTTGTGGGTAACCTGACCTTTCTCTCTGGCTACACTTAGCATTTTTTCCTTCATTTCAATCCTGCTGAATCTGACGATTATGTGCCTTGGGGTTGCTCTTCTTGAGGAATAACTTTGTGGTGTTCTCTGTATTTCCTGGACTTGAATGTTGGCCTGCCTTGCTAGGTTGGGGAAGTTCTCCTGGATAATAACCTGAAGAGTGTTTTCTAGCTTGGATTCATTCTCTCTGTCACATTCAGGTACACCTATCAAACGTAGATTAGTTCTTTTCATATGTTCCCATATTTCTTAAGGCTTTGTTCATTTCTTTTCCCTCCTTTTTCCCTAATCTTGCCTTCTAATTTTGTTTCATTGAGTTGATCTTCAATCTCTGATATCCTTTTTTCTGCTTGGTCGATTTGGCTACTGAAACTTGTGTATGCATCACGATTCTTCTGTTGTGTTTTTCAGTTCCATCAAGTCATTTATATTCTTCTCTAAGCTGTTTATTCTCATTAGCATTCATAAAACCTTTTTTTCCAGGTCCTTAGATTCTTTGCATTGGGTTAGAACATGTTCTTCTAGCTCAGAGATATTACCCACCTTCTAAAGCCTGTTTCTGTTAATTCATCAGACTCATTCTCCATCCAGCTTTGTTCCCTTGCTGGGGAGGAGTTGTGATCCCTTGGAGGAGGAGAGACATTCTGGTTTTTGGTGTTTTCATCCTTTTTGCGCTGGTTTCTTCCCATCTTTGTTGACTTATCTACCTATAGTCTTTGTAGTTGGTGACTTTTGGATGAGGTTTCTGAGTGGACATCCTTTTTGTTGATGATGAAGTTATTTCTTTCTGTCTTTTAGTTTTCCATGTAACAGCCAGGCCCCTCTGCTACAGGACTGCTGGAGGTCCAGACCCTGCTTGCCTGGAGATTACCTGCAGCGGTTGCAGAACAGTAAGGGCTGTTGCTAGATTCTTCTTCTGTTATCTTCGTCCCAGAAGGATACCCCCTAAATGTCAGCCTGAACTCTCCTTTTATGAGGTGTCTCTTTGGATATACAGGGGTCAGGGAGCTACTTGAGGAGACAGTCTGTCCCTTACAGGAGCTCAAGTGCTGAGCTGTGAGCTCCATTGCTCCATTCAGAGCTGCTGGGCAGGTATGTTTATGTCTGCTGCAGCAGAACTTATAACAGCCGTTTTTTCCAGGTGTTCTGTCCTGGGAAGGTGGGGCTTTATTTATAAGTTCCTGATGTGCTGCTGCTGCATTTTTTCAGAGATGCCCTGCCCAGCAAGGAGGTAGCCTGGTCACAATTGCCAGCAGAGGCATTGCTGAGCTGCCGTGGGCTCTGCCCAGCTGTTGTGTGAACTTCCTTGTGGTTTTGTTTATAGAGGTATAGTTAGAACTGTCTCAGTAACAGCAGTCTGACTTAGTAATGGCGGACTGCCTCAGTAATAGCGGATTGCCTCGGTAGTGGTGGACTGCCTCGGTAATGGCAGACACCCTTCCCGCAACAGTGCTGGACCATCCCGGGTCCAGCTGTGCTTGCTGTGAAACTCTCAATCCATAGCATTTCAGATTGCTGATCTTTGTGGGGGTGGGACCTGCCAAGCCAGATCACCTTGCTCCCTGTTTCATCCTTGTTTCTCTCAGTTGAATGGGTTGCATTGTCTCCCAGGCGTTCCAGGTGCCCATTGAAATGACCACCCAGATTTATGTGAGTTTTTGTGTGGAGGCCCACAGTGTTGGCTGAAAGAGCTATGCTGGAAACTTGTGGCACTTTTCAGTCCAGGAATCTCCTGGTCTTGGGCAGCAATAATTCATTTGGAAACGCAGTGATCACTCACCCTCTGTGTTGTTCTCACTTGGAACTGCAATCCAGAGCTGTTCCTATTCAGCCATCTTGGATCTGCCACTAGGTATTTTCACTAGAGTGAGTATTTTAGGTTGATAGGGTTTTTTTTTTCTTTCAGTACATGAAAAATGATGTTTCATCATTTCCACATGAGAAGTCAGCTGTAATTCTTACTGTTCTTCCTATAAATGTAATGATTTTTTCTTCTGTTTTTAAGGTTTTCTATTTACATGCAGAAAAATGAAACTAGACTCTCAACTTCTGGCATCTACAAAAATAAAGAAAAATTAACTCATGATGGGTTAAAAATTTAAATATGAGAACTCAAACTATACAAATCGTAGAATAAAACCTAGGAGGTACTCTTCTAGACATAGCCTAGGCAAAGAATTCATAAGTAAGTCCTCAAAAGCAATTGCAACAAAAACAAAAGTTGGCAAATGGGACCTAAGTAAACTAGAGCTTCTGCACAGCAAGACACTATCAACAGAGTAAACACACAACCTGCAGAGTGGGAGAAAATGTTTGCAAACTATGCATCTGACAAAGGACTAATATCCAGAATGTATAAAGAATTTAAATCAACAAGAAAAAAATAAAAAACAAATAACCCCATTAAAAAATGGGCAAAGGACATGAACTGACACTTCTCAAAAGAAGACATGCAAGTGTGCAAGAAGCATGTGAAAAAATTCTCAACATCACTAATCATCAGAGAAATGCAAATCAAAGCCACAATGAGATATCTTCTCACACTAGTCAGAATAGCTATTATTAAGAACTCAAAAAATGTCTAGGTGCAGTGGGCCGTGCCTATAATCCCAGCACTTTGGGAGGCCAAGGCAGATAGATTGCTTGAGCCCAAGAATTCAAGACCAGCCTGGGCAACACAGCAAAATCCCATGTCTACAGAATTTTTTTTTTTTTTTAAACCAGCCAGGCATGGTGGCACATTTCTATAGTCCCAGCTACCTGGGAGGCTGAGGGGAGAATCACTTGAGCCCAGGAAGTTGAAACTGAAGTGAGCCATGAATGTACCACTGCACTCCAGCCTGGGTGACAGTGAGACCATGTCTCAAAAATAATAACAGTAATTTTTTAAAAGTAACAGATGTGGTGAGGCTGCAGAGAAAAGGGAACACTTATACACTGTTGGTAAGAATGTAAGTTAGCTCGGCCCCTGTGGAAAGCAGTTTGAATAGTTCTTGAAGAACTAGAAACAGAACTATCATTTGACCCAACAATCCCATTACTAGGTATATACCAAAGTAAAAACTAAATTGTTCTGCCAAAAAGACACCTGCACTATTATAGCTATTGCAGCACTATTTATGATGCAAAAACATGGAAACAATGTAGGTGCCCATCAATGGTAGACTGGATAAATAACATGCGGTACTTATATAACATGGAATACTATGCAGCCAGAAAAAAGAATGAAATCATGTCCTATGTCACAACATGGATGCAGCTGGAGGCCATTATCCTAAAGCAAACTAATGCAGCAATACAAACCCAAATATTGCACATTCTCACTTATAAGTGAAAGCTAAGCCCTGCGTACACATGGACATATAGATGGGAACAGTAGACACCGGAGACTCCAGAAGGAGTTGTGGTAGGGAAAGCTGAAAAACTTCCGACTGGGTACTGTGTTCACCATCTGGGTGATGGGATCAGTAGCAGCCCAAACCTCAGAATCACACCATGTACCCTTGCAACAAACCTGCACATATACCCCCTGAATCTGAAATAAATATTTAAATAATAAAAAAGGAGTTTCTATTTATTTTAGAATGTGCCTCAGTGTGAGGTTTTTTTGTATTTATTCTGATTTATATTTGCTGTACCTTTAAAATGTATAGATTAAAGTGTTTTGTCCATTTTGGAAAATTTGGAGCCATCACCTCTTCAGATGTTTATTTTTTCCTTCTTTATTCTTTCTCTCTGTTTCTGGGACTTCAACTACACTTATGTTAGCTGAGTTTATATTGTTCCACAAGATTGCATGGCAATCCTTGGGTCAAAGTCCCACCAGGGAATATAAATAAAGAGGAGGGATGGGTCCTTCTGAGTGAGGAGGTGTGCTGAACAGTTCAGGTGTTGGTCTTGGGAATGAATTTACTTATTCCTGATGTAGTGAGTACCAGGAACCAAGAAATAGGCATCTGGAGTGGAGTGGTGCAATCTCTACCTCCCAGGTTCAAGCAGTTCTCCCGCCTCACCCTCCCGAATGGCTGGGGCTATAGGTGTGCCCCACCACGCCACGCTAATTTTTGTATTTTTAGTAGAAACAGGATTTCACCATGTTGGCCAGCATAGTCTCAATCACTTGACCTCGTGATCCCCCACCTCGGCCTCCCAAAGTGCTGGGATTATAGGCATGAGCCACTGTACCCAGCTGTTTTTTTCCATTTTTTTAAATTTATTTTTCTCCTTATGCTTTAGTTGAAATAATTTCTATTGACTCAGCTCCAGTTCACTAATTCTTTGTTCTGCTCTGTCCAGTGTAATGTTAAGCCCATCCAATACTTTATTTTTTTAATGGTATATTTTAGTTATAGAATTGCTATTAGTTTCTTTTGAATAGTTTTGGTTTATTTACCAAAATTCTTTATCTCTCCTCTCCTCCAAATTTTAGAACATTTATAACTATTATACATAAATATTTTTATCTGAAAGTTTCATCATATGAATCATCTGTGGGTCTGAGCCTATTTAAAGAGTTTTTATTTCTCTTAACTCAGTCGTATTTTCCTGCTTCTTTTCATGTTATAATTTTTAATTTTATTTCAGGCATAGCGTATATATAAAAGACCAGTGGAGACTGAAGTAGATTATAATTTTCTGCAGAAATGGCTCACCCTTTTGTCTGACAAGCAGCGATTGTTAGGGTCTGAGCTCGTCAATCTAACTAGTTGAATAGAACTGGGGCTGGAGTAACAGAGTTAGTTTCAGTTCACTTCTGGATCAAATGACTTGGGAGGGATCAGGCCCCTCCCTCCAGCAGGATTTTGGGATCTAAGCACCACAAGGCTATGAAGCTTTGGACTTTATTCTGTGCCTTCTGATTGTTCTACTTTTTGAATAAAATTTCCATGGGATTGAGTTGGGGGATGGGAAAGACTAACTCTGAGTTTAGGGCTTGTCCAGATTCCCATCCACCTTGCCAGCCAAGGCACCGCTCCTAAAAGCTTGGCTGATTTCTCCTTGTTCACACAAAGTCCCTCCACCTGCAGCAGGCTTGCTTCTCCCCCAGACTCAGCAACTCCCCTGTGAATTGAAATGGTCTTCCATCTGCTCACTCAAGAAGTGGCTTCTCCCTCCGTGAATTTTAGTTTATTTAGAATTTGTTTTAATCTGCAGTCTTCGGTGGCTTTAAAGAGAAATAAGATTTTTTTTTTTTTAGTTTTCCTGATATTTTTGTTGCTATTAGAATGATGATCTTTTATAAGCCTCTATATCCAAACTGATAGCAGAACTCTTGAGTCTGAGTCTGATGAATTAATTCAGCAACCTATTTTATTTAAAAATAAAGTGATTAATGATTTTTCAAATTATAATACATTTGTAGGTGATTTTTCTCATCTGCAGTGCCCAAAGCCAACCAACTCAAGAAACCTTCAAATTGCACTTCCCTGTCTCATTGAAATGTTGAGCTAGAGACGATATAAAGGACTTAATTTGTATAGTAGAATGAAAATGAAGAGTAATTAATTTAAGTGCCATAATATCGTATATCTCTAAGAACTCTGCTTAGTCTTTTTCATATATTATTTCATTTTTTAAAATGCAAAATATTTACTGGGCGTTTACACTGGAGTAGGGAAAAGCAACAAAGGTGGGGGTTGCATGGCAATCCTTGGGTCAAAGTCCCAGCCAGGGAACATAAATAAAGATGAGAGATAGGTCCTTCTGAGGGAGGAGGGGTGCTGAACAGTTCAGGTGTTGGTCTTGGGAATGAATTTACTTGTTCCTGATCTGGTGAGTTCCGGGAACCAGGAAATGAGGCATCTGGACCTTGCAGGCAAGCTGCACACTCTGAGGTTTGTTTCTGGTTCCCTGTTCAAAAATGGGACCCTTAGGCACCAGTAGGATGGGAATAACAAAACAGGACGATCTCACAAATGTGGAATGCTTAGTTACCCTAAATTTCCCACTACTTTACAGACAATTCAGTTACTTTCTCCATTCCATTTCCTAGGAAAGCTTTTGTTTGTCATGGAAATAATGACACTACATGGTAGTACCCTCAGGTGAAGGGCTGGTTCCTGTGCTTTTAATTCAGCTTGAACACAAGTGATGAAACTGCGGGTAAGCCACATTGGACTCTGTGGGAAATGGTACACTTTGAACGATGTTCCCCCTAAAGTCAACAGTGATGCCTGCTGAAAAGAAAATGAGCATTTTCTTCTTGTTCTTGTCACTTAGTCCTTATTTCCACTTTGTGTAGTTTCACTTGCCGTGTATTTTCTCTTGGCTCCCTGCCCCTTCTCTCCTCCTCTCCCTGCTTTCCTCTCCCTTTCCCTCTTCCCTCTCACTGTGTCTTATCCCTTTCCCCTTTTCCTTCCCTGCCCTTCCTTTTGTTTTCTTATCTCTTCTTTTATCTTTTTTTTTTTTTTTTTTTTTTTAAACTATTTTTTATTTTTAGTAGAGACAGGATTTCATCATGTTGGCCAGGCTGGCTTGAACTCCTGACCTCAGGTGATCCACCCACCATGGTATCCCAAAGTGCTGGGCTTACAGGCATGAACCACCACACCTGGCCCCTAAAATTTTGCTTTTTTAAACATGATTTTTCACAGATGATAAAGATATGCTATTGGACAAAACTATTACTTCTACTTTAGCTTCTTTTTTTTTTTTTTTTTTTTTNTTTGAGACAAAGTCTCACTTTGTCACCTAGGCTGGAGTGCAGTGGTGCGATCATTGCTCATTGCAGCCTCTACCTCCTGGGCTCAAGCAGTCTCTACCTCCTGGGCTCCCTCCTCCTCAGCCTCTGGAGTAGCTGGGACTACAGGAATATGTCACCATGCCCAGCTAATTTTTTTGTTTTTTGTAGAGATGGAGTCCCATTATGTTGCCCAGGCTGGTCTTGAACTGGGCTCAAGTGATACTCCTGTCTGGGTCTCCCTAAGTGCTAGGATTAGAGGCATGAGCCATCTCGCCTGGCCTCTGCTTTTTTCTTTACTCTTTAAAATCAGAAATCTTGTTGGTTTTACTAATATTTATTTCTGACTTGGGGTGATGAGTGCTATCTCATCGTTATCCTCTATGCTTTCGTATAAGGCACTCATATTTTCAGAGCTCTTTTAAGTGTACTAATGATGATGATGATAATGATAGTTGTGTTGTACTTACCTCTGCTGGTTACATGGCAAGTACTTCACATGTGTTAATTCATTAAAGCCCAAGGCCCTTTGAAACAGGTATCATTTTATCTTCGTTTTACAGATGTGGAATCTAAAGCACCAAGAGGTACAGTAACTAGCTCGAGGTCACTCAATTGGCAAGAGAGAGAATCATGATTTTATCCCAGGCAGTCTAGTTTCAGAGTGCCTAGTCTAAAACACTGTCTTAAATCTTCTCTCATTTCAATAATCCCATTTAATTCTTGTCCTAAACCTAAGAGATCTTTAGGGAGGATGCTACTGTTTTTATTTTACATTTGAAGAAACGGAAGCCAGAGCAGGCCAGAACACTCTGAAATGACAGATTTGCACACAAATCCCATAAACGTAGCCTAAAAGCTCCAAGGTTTGTTTGTTTGTTTGTTTGTTTGTTTTTTGAGATGGAGTCTTGCTCTTTTGCCTAGGCTGGAGTGCAGTGGTGCGATCTCGGCTCACTGCAACCTCTGCCTCCCGGGTTCAAGCAATTCTCTGCCTCAGCCTCCCGAATAGCTGGCATTACAGATGCCTGCCACCATGCCCGGCTAGTTTTCATAGTTTTAGTAGAGACACGGTTTCACCATCTCACCCGGGCATGTCTTGAATCCTGACCTCGTCATCCACCTGCCTCAGCCTCCCAAAGTGCTGGGATTACAGGCATAAGCCACCATGCCCTGCCAATTCCAATTTCTTACATGTCTGTCTTTCCCAAATGCTCATGTGTCTTATTACTATAATCTTCCAAAATTCCTCTGCTGATAGGATTTTGGAGGAGAATAAGGGCAGGGGGTTGGAGGAGGAGATCTGAGCAGGCTAAATTTTAGTGCCCAACTCTCATCTAGCAGGATGAAGCAGAAGAGAGTAAGAAATTCTATAAAAGAGACCTTGAGGGGCACTAGGGAGTTCAAGCCCAGCTGGTCCCAAGTGTCACCTTCCTCTCAGCTGTGATAGCATAATGTATCAAAGGTTGGTGCAAAAGTAACTGAGATTTTGGACCGTGAATTTTAAATCATTATAACTAGATTCAAAGACATCTTTATTAATCAAAACAGGAACCATTACAGCCAACACATTTTTGCCAATGAGAAATAAGTTTATTTATTCCTGTAGCATAAAAATCTGTGCTTCAGGATTTGATGAACTCTTGGAAAGCATTTTCGGCATTCTGCTGGTTACAGAAGCATCTTTCCCTGCAAAAGGTTGTCAAGATGCTTGAAGAAGTGGTAGTTAGTTGGCAAGAGGTCAGGTGAATATGGTGGGTGAGGCAAAACTTCATAGCCCAATTTGTTCAACTTTTGAAGCATTGGTTGTGTGACGTGCGGTCGGGTCAGGCATTGTTGCAGAGAAGAATTGGGCTCTTTCTGTTGACCAACACTGGCTGCAGGCATTGCAGTTTTTGATGCGTCTCATCAGTTTTCTGAGTATACTTCTCAGGTGTAATGGTTTCACTGGGATTCAGAAAGTTGTGGTTGATCAGACTGGCAGCAGACCACCATACAGTGACCACAGCCTTTTTTGGGTGGTAGTTTAGCTTTGGGAAGTGCTTTGGAGCTTCTTCTCAGGCCAACCACTGAGCTGGTTGTCATATAAAATCCACTTTTAGGCCAGGTGTGGTGGCTTACTCCTATAATCCCAGCACTTTGGGAGGCTAAGTAAGGGAGGTGGATCACGTGAGGTCAGGAGTTCGCCAGCCTGGCCAACATAGTGAAACCTTGTCTCTACTAAAAATACAAAAATTAGCCGGATGCTGTGGTGCACACCTGTAATCCCAGCTACTCAGGAGGCTGAGGTAGGAGAATCCCTTGAACCTGGGAAGCAGAGGTTACAATGAGCTGAGATTGTGCCACTGCACTCCAGCCTGGGCCACAGAGCAAGACTCCATCTGGAAAAAAAAATCCACTTTTTGTCATATGTCACAATCCAATCTAGAAATGGCCCATCGTTGTTTTGTAGAATAAGAGAAGACGACACTTCAAAAAGACGATTTTTGAAATTTTCACTTAGCTCATGAGGCACCCACTTATTGAGCTTTTTCACCTTGCCAGTTTGCTTTCAGTGTCAAATGACCATAGAATGGTCAGCGTTGAGTTCTTTGGCAACTTCTCGTATAGTTGTAAGAGGATCAGCTTCGATGGTTGCTCTCAATCGGTCGTTGTCAACTTCTGATGGCCTGCCACTATACTCCTCATCTTCAAAGCTCTCTTCTCCTTTGCAAAATAGTTGAAGCACCACTGCATCTGTACAATCATCAGCAGTTCCTGCGTCAAATGCGTTCTTGATGTTGCAAGTAGTCTCTGCTGCTTTATGACCCATTTTTGAACTTCAATAAGAAAATCACTCGAATTTTCTTTTTGTCTAACATCATTTCCATAGTCTAAGACAAACATAAAATAAGCAGTAAGTAATAAAGTCATTAGCAAAAAGAAACAAGGCGAGAAATGTGCATTAAAATGATGTATATAACATAACCACATTTATTTAGGAATGTTTTCCAATATCAAACTGCATGTTTCAACAGTGCAAAAACCACAATTAACCAGTGGTATAAAGGAGGGATTTTATAACTTTGGATGGTGAATCTGAGATGCCAGCATCTCATTTCTTATAAAACCCCTCAGTTATACCTCTGGTGAGTGGATTCCAGAAGTAGCAGCAATGGCATTGGGTGATGAGAAATTTCAGTGAGTTGAGAGAGGAGGAAGAACTTGGGTTCCCTGGCTCTTTGAGGAAGGTAGGCCTTCTACCCTGGGAGAGTGAGTGGGGGATGTGTGTGTATGCATGCATGCATGTACATGTGTGTTATTTGAATGCATCAGATATTTAGGAAATATCCCTCCCTTACACAATTATTCTGGAGACCAAATGTATCAGTTGAAATACTTTGGGCTGCAAATAATAAAAAACCTAACTAGTAGTGACTAAAACCATAGGCATATATATATATATATATATATATATATATATATATATTTAACTGAATAAAGGCATAAGTTTCTTTGAACTTTGCTAACTCTGACTCTGGAGGGTTGGTAACTACTATGGTTTGAATGCATATGTCCCCCCAAAAGTCATGTTTTGGAGCCTAAGACCTAACATGATAGAATTAAGAGGCAGAGTCTTTAGGAGGAGATTAAGCCATGAGGGCTCCATCATCATGAATGGGATGAGTATTCTGATAAAAGAGCGCAAGAGAACCAGCTAGGCCCTTCTGTCCTTCCGTCTTTTGCCACGTGAGGACCAAGCAACCTCACACCATCATGGAAGCAGAGAGCAGCCCCACCAGACACCAGATCTGCTGGCACTCGATCTCGAACTTCCACAACAAATTATTTATAAATTACCCAGTCTCAGGTGTTTTATTAATGCAACACAAACAGACTAAAATAGTAATTTAACAAGATCATCAGAATCCAGGGCTTTCCATTCTGCCATCCTCAGCATTTTAGTTTTTCATCCTCATCCTGGAGGCCTCACAGTTGCAAAGTGGCCGCCTCAACTACAAACCATCACATTTTCTTTTGATCACATACAAAGACAGGAAACAAAGGCACCCAGAGTGTTGAGAAATCGTCTTTTGTGTGTCTCCTTTTTGTCAGGGAGGAAAGCACTTCTCAGTACACCTTCCTTTCCTTTTCATAGACAAGTCCTCTGTCATGTGACTACCTATGATCACAAGTAAAGGCTGGAAAAGTGAGTATATTGCAAAAAAACAAAAAATGCCAAGTGTATTGTGATTGAATTAGCAAGAGCAATCATGATTTATCTCTCAGGGCTGTGTACTTGGCAGCTCAAATAAAATCATGATTCCATTAGTGCTGTATTGTGTGCATGGTAATTTACTTTAAAATGCTTCAGTACAAGTGGTGTGATATGTATGTGTGCAAATTAACACTAATTAACATTCTAGCAAAGAGTGGTTAATTAGTATATGAAGAGTCCTTACCTGAATCAATACTTTTGAGTTAGTTAATTGGCATATGGGATGTTAGAAATAATTTTTTATTGATGAAATTTTTGTGCGTAAGATCATTTAGGAGTGGAGTAGCAGAATCCACTACTTCTCCATGAATAGAGCAGAAGAAATGTGCATGTTCAGCCATCAGTACCAGAGGTGGAAGGTCTGGAGCCCATTGACCCTACATCCTCCCACTTCATAGAGGATCCCTCTGGCTGCCCCAGTGATGAGGACTTGGATCATACTTTTAGGAAAACTTTCTGAGGGAGCTGCTCCTGCAAGGGGCATGTCAGGGAACCTGAAGGCAGAGAGAGGGGGAATCTTTTCCAAAATAGAAGTGATTGTTTGCCTGCTTGGTAAAAAATGATGTGTATGGTTGACGGAATTTGGTCTGAGACTTGCTTTCATATTAAGACACTGCCTTGGAGCAAAGTTGCAGGAAAATAAACATATTGCCCCTTCCCCTCCTGCATCTAGAGGCTACCAACAGATACTAAGAAGAATCTAGTATCTGCCAAACAGCCAAAGTAACATAGGTTTGGTCACTCCAGTTAGCCAAAGAGGAAAAAGGGTGGGTTGTTGGGGAGACCATGAGACCAATAATATCATATAACAAGATGTTAATCTGAAACCATTTCAACTAAAACATGATGGGTACAAAATTCCAATGTGAGGTGATAAAGCAAAATACAATTAAAAAACTATTTGAGAACATAAATCGTCAATGCTTGATTTTGAAAAAGAATTTGTAGCAAACTGTATTTGGGTATATGCTGCTATTCCATAAGCCCCATCTTTCATGAGGAGAAGGAAGAGTGGTCTGTCCCTCCTCTCAACTGTAGAGAGCTTTATCAGAAAGCCACTCAGCCTGTGATGCATGCCCCTTGCAGATGGGCATGGCTGTGGGAGACACACTCTGTGGGAATCTGAAGGACTTCTACCATAGATGGCAAGGCAGAAGGAGATGGAGCTACTGCTATGTTGAGGGGTAACTATCTCCACTCTATAGGCAGGTAAAAAGTGCATGAATACTGGGTACCAGATGCTGAATCCATAGCAGGAATGTTAGCATGGAGTTTTTTGTTTTTTAAAATCCACACATACATCATGGAATACTATGCAGCCATAAAAAACAGTAAGTTCGTCTCCTTTGTAGGGACATGGATGAATCTGGAAACCATCATTCTCAGCAAACTGACACAAGAACAGAAAATCAAACACTGCATGTTCTCACTCACAAGCGGGTGTCGAACAATGAGAACACATGGACACAGGGAGGGGAGCATCACACACTGAGGTCTGTGGGGGGAAATTAGGGGAGGGACAGTGCGGGGTGGGGAGTTGGGAAGAGATAACATGGGGAGAAATGCCAGATATAGGTGATGGGGAGGAAGACAGCAAACCACATTGCCATGTATGTACCTATGCAACAATCTTGCATGTTCTTCACATGTACCCCAAAACCTAAAATGCAATAAAAAATATATATATAAAATAATAATAATAAAAGTGATAATGAAAAAAAATCCTTCTGGAGAGGGATTCTGCCAGAAGGCAAGTTACCCCAACAGAATAAGTTGTAAGATGTGGCCTTTCAGAAAACAAACAGGCTGAGGAGAGAAGTGGGAAGAATTCATACAAAGGGGAACTTTTGCTTGCATCATGAGAATAGCAGACAGGGTGATCCATCAGGAGAACCACTGAAGTCACCCCAAAGTGTTCAGAAAATGAAAAGCCAGCTCCACACCCTTGCCAGGCCCAGATCCCAGAGCCATCTCCCAATAGTGCCAGGCAGGTAAGGACATCCCTTATTCTTTCCACTCACCCATGCCATATCTTCTCATGCTTCCATAGCAGGGAGACCAGAAGCCACTATTTGCAAGCTGAGGAAGGAGAAGTAGGGAAATAAATGAGAAGCTGACCCCACACTTGCTCAGCAGACAGGACGCTGGCCCTACCTGAGAGAAAGGAGAAAATTTAAGTCTCCTTACAGTCCAGTTTTGATTACTACACTGGACTAGGCATCCTAACTTCCAAATGAGACCATATTTGCTATTTAAGGTGGTAGTAGGGCTTTCTGTCACCCAAGAGTCATGGGCCTGCTGAGCTTCCATCTGGGTCACCAAGCGTATTTAAAGGACAGAGGGAGACACCTCAGACGAGCACGAAGGGAGTCCTGCCCCTATCATTTCCCTCCTCTGCTTTGATCTTTCACCTCCTCTGCTCTTCTCTCCAGCATTCTGCTTCTTTTTAATCTTGGCTTCAGTGTCAGTTCTCAATTGCTGCATAGCAAATTACCACAAACTTCATGACTTCAAAAAAACACACATTCACCATTGCACAGTTTCTGTAATCAGGAGTCTAGGAGTGACTTAGCTGCATGTCTCTGGCTCTAAGAACTTTCACAGGACTTTAATCAAGGTGTCAGCCTGGACTCCAGTCTCATCTCCAGCTTCCACTGGGGAAGGAGGGGATTTAGGACTCATGTGGTTGTTGGCAGAATTCAATTCCTTGTGGCCTGTTGGACTAACGCCTCCGTTTCTTGCTGGCTGACAGCTGGAAGCCACCCTCAGTTTCCAGTCTGTTGGGAAAAGGCTGTACTCAGGATCTTGCCATGTGGACCGCCCAAATATGGCTACTTGCTTCATCAAACCTGCAAGAGTCGTTTTCATAAGATAAGTGTTATAATCTTATGTAATGTAATTGCAGAAGTGACTCACATTGGAGTCATATTACCATATCCTATTTGGTTTGAGGCAGGTCCCAGATCTCATCCACATTCAAGGGGAAGCAATGACTACACAGGGCATGAATACCAGAGGCTAGGATGATAGGGGGCCATCTTCAAGTTGGTCTGCCATAACTTCTATTCTTTAATCCATGTGTATCTCTAGCCTGGGGACAGGGATGGGAGAAATTGCCAAAACATCTTCAGAGTAAATGTCTATTAAACAAATATACTGCCCTAGTGTTGAGATAAAACAACTCATGGAGGACAAGCCCAGTGAATTATTATGAGGCGAAGGGCCTGCCCCTTCGTTCAGTGTACCCCAAATCTTCTGCAGTGTCAGTTTAGAGAGTGCCTCCTAGAAGGAGATGGGTTTGGGCCCCAGGCAAGGGAAAGGCTGAGGAGATGAAAAAAGTCCATTCCATCACACTGACTTATCTGAAGCACATGCTAGATGCCAGGCCTTTCTATGCCATTTATAAGCATATGCATTATTCAAATAGTCCTGACAACAGCCTCATCTGAAGGTATTCTTTTTAGCTTCATTTTACAAATTAAAAAAAAAAAAATCAATGAAGGGTTTGAAGGTCTCAGTGTCTTGCCCAGGGCAAGTGGAGGAACCAGAAGTTGAAAGCGTTTGTCTGCCCCAAACCTGGAGCTTATCACCATCTTAAAGAAAATGCAGGCACCTAGACAGTGGAGGCAACATGCAAATGGCACTTTATTTGGAATCATAAGACCTGGGTTCAATTATCACTCAGTCGCCTCTAAGCCGTATGTCTTCAGGCTTCTTACTTGGCCTCCTTGGGCCTCATTCTTTCATCTGTACAATGAAATTATAAATTATTTTTGTTCCTTATATGCAAAAAATGTACCTGGACCCTTATCTCCCACCATGCACAGAAAATGAACTTAAAATGGATCATAGGCTTAATTGAAAGAAACAAAGCCTATGAAATTTAAGTTAGGCAAAGATTTCTTAGATATGCTATCAAAAACAAATCTATAAAAGAAAAAAGTAATACATTGGACTTCATGGAAGTTAAGAATTTTTTCTTTTCAAAAGACACCATTAAGAAAATGAAAAGACAATGCTATTGTTTGGAAAATAATTGCAAGATATACATCTGATTAAGGACTTACATCCAGATTATATAGTGACCTCTTATTGCTTAGTTATATGGCAGACAACCCAATAAAAAGTGGGAAAATATTTGAATGGATTCATTACCAAAAAAAGATATTGAAATAGAAAATAAATACATAAACAGATGCTTAACATCATTTATCATTAGGGATATGTAAATTAAAACATCAATGAGACCAGGCACAGTGGCTCAAACCTGTAATCCCAGCACTTTGGGAGGCTGAAGTGAGTAGAACTCCTGAGCTCAGGAGTTTGAGAACAACCTGGGAAACATGGTAAAAGCCCGTCTCTATAAAAAATATACAAAACAGCCAGGTGCGGTGGCTCACACCTATAATCCCAGGACTTTGGGAGGCTGAGGCGGGAGGATCATGAGGTCAGGAGATCGAGACCATCCTGGCCAACATGGTGGTGAAACCCCATCTCTACTAAAAATGCAAATATTAACTGGGCATGGTAACACGTGCCTGCAGTCCTAGCTACTCAGGTGGCTGAGGCAGGAGAATCACTTGAACCAGGGAGTCGGAGGTTTTAGTGAGCCGAGATCTTGCCACTGCATTTCAGCCTGGTGACAGAGTGAGACTTCATCGCAAGGAAAAAAAAAAATACAAAACAATAAGCCGGTTGTGGTGGTGTGCACCTGGCTTGTGGTTCCGGCTACTCAGGAAGCTGAGGCAGTAGAATTGCTTGAGCCCAGGAGGTGGAGGCTGTAGTGAGCTGAGATCATACCATTGCACTCCGGCCTCGGCAACAGGAGTAAACCCTGTCTCAAAAAAAGACAAAAATTAATGAGATACCACTGCATACCTACTATGCCATATATTAATTACATTTTAAAATCCTTACCAAGACCCTTTAAGTAGGGCTCTTGTTATTCCCATTTCACAGATAAGAATACTTGCTCCCTTAGATAGGTACTCAAGGTCACAGAGCTAAGGGGCAAGACAGCAAGCTTCAACTCAGGTAGTCTGATTGTAATGCCCATGTACTCACTGTGACCTTACTAAGCCATTCACTGTCAGCTCCATGAGGGCAAGGACTCGTAAGTCTTGTGCACTGCTGTGGCTCCAACACTGAACACATAGCAGACACTTGATATCTGCTGAATGAAAGCCGGCCAGCACACAGTGGGGCTCAGTTAGCACTTTTTCCTGCCATCACAGAGGCTTTGTGTATGAATGAATTGCACCTGCTTATAATTTAGGATGCCCTTTTATGATATCTTTTATTAGATCTTGGAACACTCTACAACTAGTTTCAGGTAGGACCTCTCCACATGCCTCTTCTCCCTTACTTCTCCTTTCTCATTCACTCCTCTCTCTTCTCTCTCTTCTTTTTCTTTCTCCAGTGGCTGGTGTGGCTTTACCTCACTTTGGAGAGGATACATGGTGATGCTGACTTCCAGGGCCAGCTGCTTGGCTTGCCAAGTGTCCTCAGAGACTGTGCATGCGGACCCTCCGCCGGCCTATCTTGCCCGTAGGTCCATGTTCTGTCTTTAGCCAGCCTTTGTGGGCCTTCACTTCCTAGCACTATGAGGGACGCTGACTGGCCCATTTTCTCCTGACTCAAGGAAGCTTTGCTTACCCAAGGATTATCCAGTGAATACAAAATGCTCCTTTTTATTTTTATTTATTTTTTTAGAGATGGGGGTCTAACAGTATTGCCCAGGCTGGACTGGAACTCCTGGGCTCAAGCGATCCTTCTGCCTCGACCTCGCAAGTAGCTGGGACTACAGGCATGTGCCACTGTACCTGGCTAATGCTCCTTTCTAAGATTAAAAATCAGAAAAGTCTAAGAATAGTGTCTGTGGAGGAGGGAGGCAGCAGGAATCCAAGACTGGAAGGTCCAGGCATCACACAGCTAACTGAGGCCTGCCTTCCTCAAGCTGGAGGATAGAAGGGGCAGGACAACAAAGTTTGCTTCCTCTCCTGCTAAGAAGGGAGGATGCGGGTTAAAGTGGATTTGCTTTCGACTCTTGAATCAACATTGAGCCCGCCTTGTCTGCCAGGCCATATGGTTTGCAGAGGCAGACTTGGACTGGGTTTTGGCAGATGGAGGGAGCTATGCTGAAAATGACAGAGTCTAGCAACTGCGGAGGTATGGGGGCTGGCAGGCAAGAACCTCAGGAGGAGGCGAGTTGGGAGCAGGAGGAAGACAAGAAGCAGGAGACAAAGCATAAAGAAATCATTTTCCAGTAGAGAAAAAGGGAAGAAGCATTATTTGTCTTGGAGAGTAGCAAGGACCACTGACTAAGGATGTGTGCGCAGTGCTACACAATGTTTTCCCACATCTTTTATTTTGCCACATTTGTGTGCTACCTATACTATATTCAGTTAATATTTTTTCTTTATACTGACTTTTGAAAAATGTAAATGACTTTATTTTAAAAGGAATGTTTTATCACTGTCCCATGTGAAAAGTTTGTCATAATTGGATGGTAATCCTAAGCATAAATTAAAAAATCTTGTGCTGATATTAAATTCTAACCAAATACTACAACCTACTAAAGACTGGACTTTCATCTACTCTTTCTTTAAAGAAAAATAGAGTCTTGAAGACATAATATCAAATTCAGCGTTTTTCTTTGATATCTTCAGAAAGTTTGAAAAAGAATGTGATTTGATTGATTTTGGAGATACGATAGTTGGAAAACAGTGGATAGGAAACAGTACCAATGTGCAGCTCTCACTTGGATGGACAGAACAGCATGTGGAGACTCACACTGCGAACTTTTCTTCCAAGAATCACCACAGGAAAGATACCAGGAAAACTGAAAGAGTTGACAGACCCTTTGAAAGAAGTGGCCTGCTACTACAAACGTCACAAGACAGCCAAAAAACTGGGAATTCCCAAAGTGTGCAGGGGAAATGTCTGCCTCCATACACACATCTCCACTGGGGAACCTGAAAATCCAGATCATGCGAGAAGGATTTAACCTTACATAGAGGTGTCATGGATTTAGGGAGTTGAACAAAATATAACAGTATAAGAAGCAGTGGGAAGAGCCCTCTAGGTACTCCTGGCCCCCAGCTTGAGCCCAGGGAAGCTATTTCTGGCCTTATCTCACAGGGTTTCTTCTGGAAGGCAGCCAGCGGAATTGGGGAGGAGCCACAGAGAAGCTCCTATCTGAACTCTGTAATAATTTCGACTGAGCATGAATTTTCCTGAGGAGAATCTGGGGGATGAGGGTTGGAGTGTGAATGGGAAGTGCTCATACAAGTGCAGAAGTGCAGCTGACTGTGTGGGCGGGCAGGGAAGGGCAAAACCTGAGAGCCCTACTTACTTTCTCATCAGGGAGACTCATAGCCTGGGGCAAGATCTCAGCCCTGCTCACTGGCTGCCTGAATATAAACTTGGTGCTGTTGGTGGGGCACAATGGGAGTGAGATTGGCTACGTGAGCTGGGTGAGGTCTGTCTCTTCCAGTTTTCCTCCACTTTCCTGGTGACCTGCATTACACAGCAAAGATAGCCATAATCCCCTTGGGAACATAATTTCATTGGCCTGAGAACCACCCCTCCATCCCCTACAGTGGTCATAGCAAGCCTCACCCACGAAGAATCTGAGCTCAGACACTCCTAACCCTGGCCCCACCTGATGGTCTTTCTCTACCCACCCTACTAGCTGAAGACATAAACTCATGGGGGCTCTATGGCCCCACCCATTGCCTGAGAAACCCAAAAACTTATCCAGGAGTCTTAGGGCAAGCTTATATTCCCCGTATACTACCACAGATGTTTTTTTGAAAGCCCTACTTTTTGGCTGAAGCTCAACCAACTCAAGACATGACAGCAACTCAGAACAGAACAACCCTCCTCCAGGAAAAGGAGAAAACAATAGCTAATTTCACTGCCTGCAACATCCTGGCTAACCAGAGGTCCTGAGCCTATCCATGTGACAACTTCACTGCTATCATAACCAGCATTCAAGAAAACTGGTGTACTAAACAAAACTACAGCCAAGGACTTCCACAGTCTACTTCACTCTCCTGTCACCTCCACCAGAGAAGGTTCTGGAATCCATGGCTGAGAGACCTGAAGACAGATCACATCATAGGACTCCCTGCAGACATTCTTCAGCACCAACCCAAAACTTGGTAACCTGGCTGGGTGGCTACATCCAGAAGGGCAATAATAATCACTGCAGTCTAGCTCTCAGGAAGACCCATCCCTAGGGGAAGACACATCAGGGGATCGCCCATGGGACAAGAGAATCTGAACAGCAGCCTTGAGTTCCAGATCTTTCCACTGAAACAATCTATCCAAATGAAAAGGAACCAGGAAAGTAATTCTGTTAATATGGCAAAATAAGGTTTTATAACACCCCCCAGAAATCACACTGGCTATCCAGCAATGGAGCCAAACCAAGAAGAAATCTCTGAATTGCCAGATTAAGAATTATTAAGAATTCTTAATTCTTAACAAATCAAACAAAGAAACTCCAACTTTCTATGACCAAGTTAAATAATTTGTAACTCCATTTTAGCTAAGACAGGAAACACCCTCTTCATTTGTAGACCATATTATAGGCCACAAAACAAGTCTCAATAAATTTCAGAAAAATTGAAATTACATCAAGTATTCTCTCAGACCACAGTGAAACAAAGATGAAAATTGACTCCAAATGGAACCCTCAAAACCATAAAAATACATCGAAATTGTACTCTACTCCTGAATGATCTTTAGGTCAATAATGGAATTGAGATGGAAATTTTAAAATTCTTTGAATTTGAGGGAAGAGCATAGGGTCTCAGTGCAGGGAACTCAAGGACTTCCTAGAACTAAATCAAACAAAGAAATCCCAACTTTCTATGACCAAGTAAATAACTTGTAATTTTATTTCAGCTAAGACAGGAAACATCTTCTTCATTTGTATAGGGTGTACACCAAGTAAGCAACTTTGTAAACTCACTTCATCACCTTCATTTGCGTAGAGTGTACACCAAGTAAATAACTTTCTAACTTCACTTCAGCCTCTTCATTTATATAGGGCATACACCAAATAACCAATGGGAAGCTTCTAGAGGATATTTACACTCCAGAAAATTCTGTAACCCAGCTCTTTAGCTGCTTGCTAAGGCCCTCTCCCACCCTGTGAGTGTACTTTTATTTTTAATAAATCTCTGCTTTTGTTGCTTCATTATTTCCTTGCTTTGTTTGTGCATTTTGTCCTATTCTTTGTCCAAAATGCCAAGGACCTGGACACCCTCCACCAGTAAGAAACTGAATAATAATAGTGACACAACCTATCAAAACCTCTGGGATACAGCAAAAGTGGTACTAAGAGGAGACTTCATAATATTAAATACCTACTCAAAAAATCTGAAAGAGCACAAACAGACAGTCTAAAGTCACACCTCAAGGAACTAGATAAATGAGAACAAACCAAAGCCAAACCCAGCAGAAGAAAAGAAGAAACAAAGATCAGAGCAGAACTAAATGAAATTGAAACAAACAAATGAACAAAAAACAATACAAAAGATAAATGAAACAAAAAAGCTGGTTCTTTGAAAAGATAAATAAAATTGATAGATTATTAGTGAGATTAACCGAGAAGGAAGATCCAAATAAGATCAATTAGAAATGAAATGGTAGATATTGCAACCAATATCACTGAAATACAAAAGATCATTCAAGGATACTATAAACGCCCTTATGCACACAAACTAGAAAATCTAGAGGAGATGGATACATTCCTGGAAATACACAATCTTCCTAGATTAAACCAGGAAGAAATAGAGACTCTGAACAGACTAATAACAAGTAGCAAAACTAAAACAGAAATTATATTTAAATGTCGATGAAAAAAAAGTCCAGGACCAGATGGATTCATAGCTAAATTATATCAGACATTTAAAGAAGAATTGGTATAAATCCTGCAGAAACTATTCCAAAACTTAGAAAAAGAAGGAAGCCTCCCTATATCACTCTATAAAGCCAGTATTACCCTAATACCAAAACCAGGAAAGGACATAACAAAAAAAGAAAACTACCGAACAATATCCCTGATGAACACAGATGAAAGAAATCCTCAACAAAATACTAGAAAACTGAATGCAGCAGTATATCAAAAAGATAATACGCCATGATCAAGTGGGTATCATATCAGAAACACAGGCTTGGTTTAACAGACACAGGTCAATAAATGTGATACACCATATAAACAGAAGTGAAAACAAATTATATGGTCATCTCAAGAGGTGCAGAAAAAAATTTGACAAAATCCAGCATCAATTTATGATTAAAACTCTTAGCAAAATCAGCATAGAAAGGACATACCTTAAGATAATAAAAGCCACGCATGACAAAGCCATAGCCAACATTCTACTGAATGGAGAAAAGCATAAAGCATTCTCCCTGAGAACCAGAATAAGACAAGGACCCCCACTTTCACCACTTCTATTCAACATAGTACTGGAAGTTCTAGCCAGAGCAATCAGACAAGAGAAAGAAATAAAGGGCATTCAAATCAGTAAAGAAGTCAAATTGTCACTGTTTGCCAATCATATGATTGTATATCTAGCAAACCCTAAAGACTCATCCAAAAAGCTCCTAGATCTGATAAATGACTTCAGTAAAGTTTAGGGATACAAAATCAATGTACACAAATCAATAGCACTGCTGTACACCAACAGTGCCGGGCTGAGAATTAAATCAAGAACTCAACTCCTTTTACAACAGCTGTAAAAAAGAAATTAAAAAATAAAATAAAATACTGAAGAGTGTATCTAACCAAGGAGGTGACAGATCTCTGCAAGGAAAACTACAAAACACTGCTGAAATAAATTGACAGCACAAACAAATGGAAACACATCCCATGCTCATGGATGGGTAGAATCAATGTTGTGAAAATGACCATAATGCCAAAAGCCATCTATAAATTCAACTGAATTCCCTTCAAAATTCCATCATCATTCTTCAAAGAATTAGAGAGAAAAAATCTTAAAATTCATGTGAACAAAAAAGGAGCCCACATAACCAAAGCAAGACTAAGTAAGCAAAAAGAACAAATCTGGAGGCAACTTCAAACTATACACAAGGCTATAGTTACCAAACTGTAGCATGGTACTGGTATAAAAACAGGCAGAACAGAAACGGAAGCCTAGAAATAAAGCCAAATACTTAGCTGAGCACAATGGTTCATGCCTGTAATCCCAGCACTTTGGGAGGCCGAGGTGGACAGATCACTTGAGGTTCGAGACCAGCCTAGACAAAGTGGTGAAATGCTGTCTCTGCTAAAAATACAAAAATTAGGTGGGAGTGATGATGAATGCCTGTAGTCTCAGCTATGTGGGAGGCTGAGGCAGGAGAATTACTTGAACTGGAAGGCGGAGGCTGCAGTGAGCTGAGACTGCACTCCAACCTAGGCAACAGAGCAAGACTCCGTCTCAAAGAAAAAAAAAGCCAAATACTCATATCGAGCTGATCTTCAACAAAGAAAACAAAAACATAAAGTGGAGAATGGATGCCCTATTCAACAAAATGATGCTGAAATAATTGGCAAGCTCCACATAGAAAAATAAACCTGGATTGTCATCTCTTACCTTATACAAAAATCAACTCAAGATGGATCAAAGACTTAAGTCTAAGACCTGAAACCATAAAAATTCTGGACCATAACATCAAAAAAACCCCTCCTAGACATTGACTTAGGCAAAGATATTATGACCAAAAACTCAAAAGAAAATGCAAACGAAAAAAAATGATAAATAGATGGGGCTTAATTAAACTAAAAAGCTTTTGCACATCAAAAGAAATAATCAGCAGAGCACACAGACAACTTACAGAATGGGAGAAAATATTTTTAACCTATGCATCCAACAAAGGACTAATATTTAGAATCTACCAGGAACTCAAACAAATCAACAAGAAAAAAAACAAATATCTCATCAAAAAGTGGGCTAAGGACATGAGTAGACAATTCTCAAAAGAAGATATACAAATGGCCAACAAACATATGAAAAAAAGCTCATCATCACCAATTATCAGGAAAATGCAAATCAAAACCACAATGTGATACCACCTTACTCCTACAAGAAGGACCATAATAATAATAATAATAATAATGATGTTGGCATGGATGTGGTGAAAAGGAAACACTTTTACACCATTGGTGGGAAAGTAAACTAGTACAGCCACTATGGAAAACAGTATAGAGAGTCCTTAAATAACTAAACGTAGATCTACCATTTGATACAGCAATCCCACTACTGGGTATCTACTCAGAGGAAAAGAAGTCGTTATATAAAAAAGTCACTTGCATGTACATGTTTATAGAAGCACAATCGCAATTGCAAAAATATGGAACCAGCATAAATGCCCATCAACCAACGAGTGAATAAATAAAATGTGATACATATTTATACCATGGAATATTACTCAGCCATAAAAAGTAACAAAATAATGACATTTGCAGCAACCTGGATGGTGCTGGAGATTATTATTCTAAGTGAAGTAACTGATGAATGAAAAACCAAACATCATATGTTCTCACTTATAAGTGGGAGCTAAGCTATGAGAACACAAAGGCATAAGAATGATATAATGGACTCTGGGGACTTGAAAAGGAAGGTTGGGAGGTGGGTAAGGGACATATGACGACTCATTGGGTGCAGTGTACACTGCTCGGGTGACGGGTGCAAAAAAATCTCAGAAATCACCACTAAAGAACTTATCCAAGTAACCAAACACCACCTGTTCCCCTAAAACTATTGAAATAATAAAAATAAGAAGGATGATTTTTCTCACTGCGTGAGTCAATGTCATTTAATGCAGCCATACATCAATGATGCAAGTTTTACTAGAACATTTTGGAAAACCTGGGGGGTGGGGCAGAAAAAACATGGCCCTACGCATTAGAAGATGGGGCTTCTAGTTCTCTACCACCATCATTGGGTCATCTTTCATGTTTCCTTATAATTGGTCTCAATTTTCTCATCTGTTGGAATGCATGGAGTTAAACTTCCCAAGAAATAGTATTTGGTTTTATCTTTTGGAGTTAAGAACAATTCTGAAGTTTGATCCAAGTTCAGTGGGAAAGAATGCCATGATAGATAGTGATGTCTGCCATGGGTGCAGAGCTGGAAATGGTGAGATGCATGTTAGTTATCTGTCATTCTTAGAAAAGCTCTAGGCGCTCCCCCCCCACCCCGCAATTCTGACAGGCTGTGACTGTATAATTTACCTAATCATCCAAGAACATGTTTGGCTTGCTTATTTGCTCGTGACTGATGGCAAAATATGAAACAAGACAATTTTGGTAAGTGACAGGCCAACAAGTCAGTTTTGTTCAACAAGCACTCATCTAGCACTGTATTATGCCTGGCGCTGAGCTGGGAATGCAAAGAAGAATGGTAAGACTTAGTCCCTATCTTAGAGAAGCTTGCAGTTCTAAGCAGTGTGTGTAGGGGGGTTGATGACAGAAACCTAAACAGATGTCACACAAGTTTCAATATGATGTAGTAAGTACTATGCTAGAGGTACATGTGGACTCCTGGGGGACCTCAGGGCACACACAGTCAAAGGATTCCTAGAGTCATATACTGACCTGAGGGATTATGAACTTATCATTCTGGAAGTTATCAGAGATTCATAGGAGCTCACTATTTTAGGTTGAATTGTGTTCTTCAACAACTTATGTTGAAATCCTAATTCCCAGGACCTGTGAATGCAACCTTATTTGGAAATAGGATCTTTGCAACCCCTATTAGGTGTTGAATTGTGTCCCCCTCACTATCTGTCCCCACAAAAGACATAGAGTGTTAACCTCCGATAACTTGGAATGTGACTCTATTTGAAGATAAGGTTTTTACAGTGGTAAGTAGAGTAATAAAGTTAGAATCATGTCATCAGAGTAGGCTCTAAATTGATATGACTGGTGTCCTTATAAAAAGAAGAAATTTGAACACAGAGACAGACATGCACATAGGAAAGGTGATATAAAGAGATGAAGAAGATGACAGCCATCCATAAACCAAGGAGTGAGCCTGAAACCTTTCTTTCACAGCCCTTGGAAGGAACTAACCCTGCTGACCGCTTGATTTTGGATTTCTAGTCTCCAGAACTTCAAGGCAATAAATTTTTGTTGAGTCACCCACTTAGTGGTATTTTGTTATGGCAGCCCTAGCAAACTAATAAACAGAGGTACTTAAGTCAAAATGAGGTCATATTGAATTAGGGTAGGCCCTAATCCAATGACTTATGTCTTTATAAGAGAAGAAAATTTGGACACACAGAGACACATAAGGAAGAATGCCATGTAATAATGGAGGCAGAGGTTGGAATGATACTTCTACAGGACAAGGAATGCCCAGCACTGCCAGCAGCCGCCAACAGCTAAGAGACAGGCACTAACCGGACTCTCCCTTAAACCCATTAGAAGAAACCAATCTTGCCAATCCCTTGATTTCAGACTTGTAGCCTCTAGAACCATGAGAGAAAAATATGAATTTTAAGGCACCCCCTTTATGGTTATTTATTATGGCAGCCCTAGGAAATGAGTGCACTGACCCTGTCTGTAATTTGCCCTCTCCTTCCACCCCATTCCAGCATGAATACCCTCTTGTTCCTCTTCTTTGGGAAATCTGCTCACAAAATAGATCATACAGGCTACAAAAATGAACACCATGTTTATCAGATGAAAAAGTGAGAAGACTGTAACTTTACAATATTGGCTTGTGGTTTTCCCATGGTATTTTCCATAACCAAAAGCTTCCTCCCCTTTGTGCCACATTTGGACAAGTGGGTGCCAGTTCTCATTGCTTTGGAAGAATGCACAAGTCATGTCTTGGTTCTGAGTCTACTGAGTAAAGTTGAAGAGGTCTTCTGATGGGAAGAGAGGACAAAGCAGTAACCTGTGTGGGCAAACAGCCAGAGGTTAATGAGGGCAGGGCCCTCTCAGTGCATGTCACCTGAGTGCCAGGCTATGGCACCAAGATCAGTCCTCTTCAGCCTATTCTAGTTTGTACAGGACCACTAAAGCTCTAATCAATCCAGGGAGATGGAGGAGAGAGAGAAACAGGCTTGACTGATATTGCTTCTATCACTGGCAGAATGGGATGTGTATGGGAGGACAGGGTGAGAAGAAGGACTAAGAATACAAATGAAGTTCAGTGTAGAGAGCCAAAAGTGGCATTGTTTTTAACTCTCCAAGGTTGAGCTCAGAGATATGTACCTGCTGCAAGAATGTGACTCTTTTCTTTCCCTCGAGGGGAAATAAGCTCAAATATGATTTGCATATTTGAGCTTTTATTTTTTGGTAAGTTTATTGAAGTATAACATATATGCAAATCGAAAGTATATAGCACAATTAACATTCACAAAGTAAACTTGCCTGTGCAACCAGCACCCACAGCAAAAGAACATTACTAGCACTGCAGAAATCTTAGTGCCCCCCTAATCACTAATCCCCCCTAAATGGTAATCATCTCCTGACTTCCAACAGATTAGTTTTTATTGCTTTTAAGCCTCATACAAATGGAGTCAATCAAAGCATACTCTTTCATGTCTGGCTTCTTTTGCTTATCATGTTCGTGAAATTCACTTATGGCTTCGCACATAGCTATTGTTCATTTTATGGTTGTAGGTGTGTCATTATATGAATATGCTAGGATTTATCTACTCTATTCTAAGCAGGTATTTGGGCTATTTGCAGCGTTGGGCTACTGCATAGAATGCTGCCATTAACACTCTTGTACATGTCTTTTAGTGCACATGAATGGGCATTTCTGTTGGGGATAATGCTAGAAGCGGAGTTGCTAGGTCTTACAGCACATATAAGGTTCAGTTTTAGCAGACACTGCCAAACATTTTTCCAAACTAGCTGTACCATTTACACTCCCACCAGCAATGCCTGAGGGCGCCAGTCTCTCTACATTCTTCCCAACATTTGGCATTGATTGTCTTTCTTTCTGGCCACTCTAATTTTTGTTAGGATCTTAGTCATCATGTTTCTAGGGTGAACACAAACAATGAGGAGTTAATTTCAAGATTCTGCAAGGCTTTTACTAAGTAATTTCCTATTTTGGGTAGCCCAATCTCCTCCTCCTCTTTGTCTTTCTTGGCCCATTTGTGTTGCTATAAAGGAGACTGAGCAATTTATGAAGAAATGAGGTTTACTTGGCTTATGGTTCTGCAGGCTGTACAAGAAGCATGGTGCAGGTATCTGCTTCTGGTAAGGACTTCAGACTGCTTCCACTAATGGTAGAAGGTGAAGGGGAGCAGACATCACATGCAGAGAGAGGAGAAGAGAGGGGAGGAGTGTCTGGCTCATTTCAACAACCAGTTCTCATGGTAACTAACAGTGATCACTTACTCAGTCCCATGAGAATGGCACCAAGGCACTCATGAGGGATTAGACCCCGTGACCCAAACACCTCCCACCAGGCACCATATCCAACATTAAGGATCAGATTTCAACATGAGTTTTGGAGGGCACAAATATCCAAACTATATAACCCTCTTCTAGAGAATTTTAGAAACAGGTAAGACTATGTTCTTTACCATTATAGAATATTGCAGCTGAAGAGGAGCCCTTCAAAATCATCTCTCCTACCTCCGCATTATACACACCAGAAAACTAATCAAGCAGGGGAAAGCGAGCTCTGAAGAATCTTCCCACCAGCTACTGCCTGAGACGGGATGGGACTCAGATGCCCATGATGAGTCTACTGCTTTATCTGCCTCCTTGTGCTATTTCTGCACTATAACTTCCAAATTTCACTGCCAAATCCAACAATAGAGAGTATTCTTTGGACAGTGTGATAAGTACATCTCAGCCTATGTCTGGACTGCTCACTTACCTGTGAAGCCTGTCCCTTTGGGTGGTAAGGACATTGAGGGTGAGGTTTCTAGACAGAGTGAAGGAGCTGCACTTCCCAGTTTTGTAGTCTGCCTGCAGCTTCAGGTAAAAGGTGCATCTCAGAGCTTCCACAAATCTCCCTAAATTTTGTTTCTTACCAGCCTTGGCATCTGTCCTCAAACTCTGTTGTCATAGTTCCCAGACAAAGCCATGGCATTACACTGGGGTAGAATGTGGTGATTTATGCTTTTTCTTTCTCTCTCTCACTCTCTCTTTCTGTTTATGCATCTTTTTATGTGAATAAACTGGTCTAGTCACTTTTTCCTATGTAAGGGTAATATCAACACTTATGGAGTGGTTACTATGTGCTAGGCATTGTATTATTCATTGCTTACAATAGCCCTTTGAGGCTGGTATCATTTTATCCACATTTTCCAGACAGAGGATAGGAACCTTTGAGAAGCCATCTTGTCCATATCCACTGTGAAGCGACTGAGCCAGGACATGAACCCAAGAGATCAAGATCACACTCTCAACCATGACTCTGCAGCCTCCGTTACTAGGAACTATTATCATGGGATTGAGCAGGGAGAAAGTGCTGGCTCAGGACATGCCTTTCTTTAAGAAGGCCATAGAAAGGAAAATCTGAAGCTATAAAGCAGATGTGTTTTCATTCAGGAGGAATGCAGTTCAAAACCAGAGCTCCACAGGGATCACTTAAGTGTTTGTTTTCACAGAATTTACTACTTGACTTTGGGGCTTGGCAGAGTCAGAGAAACTCAACCACAGTGTTAGGGAACTTCTAACCTACATTAATCATTGGGAAATCAGGATAAAACATCTCTGGTTTGGAAGAGAGCCAGAGATCCATTCTGTAATTGTAGATTTGGTAGCTGCTTTACAGGCAGGAATAGCTACAGGTGTACAAGGTAGTAGGGAAAGGAAATTTGAGTTGCATAGGGAAAATTCAAGAGGGCATCCTTTACAAAAATGGAGGTACACCTGCCATTCTTTTCCTGGGAGCAGGAGCCTATGATAGAGTTAAGGTGGGAGATTCAAAAGGAAAAAGTCAAATTTACATCTGGCTCTGATGGTAGACTACAGAAATAGTCAGATCAACTTACATTAAGGAGAAGCATGCTTAGAAAACAGGGTCAAGAACCTATAGAAATTCATGTGGATCTTAACTGAGGGTAGAGGTCAGTGCTGAAAATTTGGATTTTAAACATCTGAATTGTGCTTCCCACAGTTTCTCTCATGTCACTGTCCCCATGTTTCTGCCTAAAACCTTCCAATGGTTTCCCATTGCTCTTAGAATACAACTCAAACTCAATATCATGACTGATCTGGCTCCCATCTGCTTTCTCAGCTTTTCTTCTTTCTCTCCCCTTTATTCGTCCAACCATATTGATCTTGTTTCTGTTCCTTCAGCATAGGAGGCTCTCTTCTGACTCAAGCCCTTTACATTCACTAGTTCCTCTCCATGGAATGCTCTTTTCTGGTTCTTTGCAGGACTGATTCCTAGTCTTTCCAGTCTCAGCTCCTAGGGCACCTCCTTAGAGAGCCTCACATTTATCAGGTGATCCTGCTTCCTTCATATGATTTATCATAATCTCTGGTCACCTTTTTTTATGTATTTCTTTGCTTTTTTTTTTTTTTTTTTTTTTTNTTTTTTGATACGGAGTCTCACTGTCACCCAGGCTGGAGTGCAGTGGTGCGATCTTGGCTCTGCCTCCAGGGTTCAAGCAATTCTTTTGGCTCAGCTTTCTGAGTAGCTGGGATTATAGACACATGCCACCACACCCAGATAATTTTTGTATTTTTTAGTAGAGATGGGGTTTAACATGTTGGCCAGGCTGGTCTCGAACTACCAACCTCAGGTGATCCACCCACCTCGGCCTCTCAAAGTGCTGGGATTATAGGTGTGAGCCACTGTGCCTGGCCTTCTCTTTATTTATTTACTACTTGCCTTCACCGACTAGATTTCAAGTTCCAAGAAAAAAAAAGTGCGTGCATGTGTGTGTGTGTGTGTGTGTGTGTGTGTGTGTGTGTGTGTGTATGGGTGTGTGTGTGTGTGTGTGTTTAGCTCAGTATCATCAGCACCTAGAACAGTGCTAGGGATTTCTGGACATTTGACATAACTTTGTTGAATTAATGAATGAACTGCTGGTAGAACCAGAAATCTCACTAACCATGAAAGGCATATTCAGATTTCTAGCTTCTACTAATGAACACTAATTTTCAAATGAAATAGTATCAGTCATTCTTTGAAAATCAGTGTAAGTCTTCTCTAATGGCCAGGAGTACCACAAGTTACAGATATAAAGCTATCAAATAGAAGATCTTAAATGCAGACCATAAAATTGATTTCTGAATGACAGTTTAAAAAGCTTTGTGGGCCTACTCCCTAGTGAAACTGGTGAAAATTATTTAAAGCAAACATTTAAAGCCTCTGAAAATGGCCCTAAGGACATATAACAAATGAAGAAACATCTATTCAAGACAATCTATGAAAATTCAATAAGAAAAGTGAACCCAGTATTGATATTTGAACCAAGACTACTTCCTTTATCCTCTCTTCCAATTCAGTGAGGTGGAAATTCTACTCCAGACTGGTGCAGTCAATACACAAGGCACTCTCTACCCCCAGCTCCCTGTCCAGGGCTTTATTCCTGGGAGAAACAAGATATCAGCATTTCTCATTCTGTCCCCAGTTACCTATCACTAAGCCTAAGTCCCAAGGTAGTATGATCAAGGAGTTGGGAAGCTCCCTTGTTCTACCCATTTCCCACTCATGAAATGAGGGTCTAGCTTGTACACAATGTGCTGAGAATACTAGAGCCCTGATTGCTCCTGCTTTGGGTTGTAAGTTGGAGATTCCATGCCAGAAGAAGCAAGTAAGAAGACTTTAGTTTACTGGACTCCCTTCACTGAATGCTCAGCTCCTAAAGTTTCTCCACTACCAGCTCCAGAGCTCTGGTTCAGAAACTGCCTGGGATAGAAACAAGCCACACTACAGATAGCTGCTTCTGTCTTCCCAAAAAAAATCAACTTTGCTTCCCACAGAGTGTGAAGAAATTGAGATCTACGGGTGCTCTCAAAATCAATGGAGGTAGGTGTGAAAAATTATTTGAAGAAATACTGACTGAAAATGCCTCCGTTTTATTGAAAAATACTAACCTACACATCTGGGAAGTTCAAAGAACTCCAAGTAAGATATATACAAAGAGATCCACAAACAGATAAATCATGGTGAAAATGCAGAAAGTCAAAGACAAGGCAATAATCTCAAAAGTAGCAAGAGAAAAACAACTCCTTTCTTACAAGGGAATCACAATAAAATTAAAAGCTAACTTCTTAGCAGAAACAATGGAAACCAGAAGGCAAGGGGATAACATATTTGAAGTGCTCAAAGGAAAGAACTGTCAACCAAAGATTCTACATTTAACAAAACCAACTTTCAGTAATGAAGGCAGAAGAAAGACATTCCCACATAAATAAATACTGAGAGAAATGTGTTGCTAGCAGACCCACCTTATGCAAAAGGAAGCTCTTTCCACCAAAGGAAGTTATTCAGGCTGAAAGCAAGTGACTCCATGTGTTAATTCAAATACACTTCAAATACACCACACACACACACACACACACACACACACACACACACTAGAACTGATAAAGGTTATGTAATTATAAAAGACAGTATAAATGCATATTTTCTCTTTTCATCTCTTAACTGATGCAATGTACAAATAATATGTATATAAGATATTATTGGGTCTATAACATAGAGAAATGTGATATATTTGTAATATGTTTGTCAATACAGCACAAAGGAGATGAGTGGCAATATAGCTGTATCAGGCAAAAGAAATGACTACAGATGGTAAAACAGTAATTATAACAATGTAGTGTGGGATTTCTAACATTAAGATGCAATATAAACAAAAATGATGTCACAAAAAGGGAATTCAAGCTATATATGTACAAAAACATTTCTATGTGTCACTATAAGCTAGCATAACTCTGAATCTGATTGCTGTAAGTTAAAATGTATATGGTATATCCTAGGGTATTCACTTTGGAAAAAACTCAAAAAATAGTTAAAAAACAATTAAAGGAATTTAAATGCTTAATTAAAATTATTCACTCAATGCAAAGGAAGTAGTGAAGGAAGACTAGAAAGACAAACACACACACACACACACACACACACACACACAAGGCACATAGAAAATAAAAAGTAAAATGCCAGACATAAATCCAATTATGTCAATTATATCAGTAAGAGTGTAAATTTATTAAACAATCTTTCAAAAGGCAAAGATTGCTAGATGAATAAAAAACAAAATCCAAGTATGGGCTATCTATAGGAGGCACATTATAGATTCAAAGATACAAAAAAATCAAAAGAAAGAGAAAGGAAAGTGTCTGTTCATATCCTTTGCCCACTTTTGGATGAATTTGTTTGTTTTTTTTCTTGTAAATCTGTTTTCTTTGTAGTTTCTGGATATTAGCCCTTTGTCAGATGGGTAGATTGCAAATTTTTTACCCATTCTGTTGGCTGCTGGTTCACTCTAATGATTGTTTCTTTTGCTATACAGAAACTCTGGAGTTTAATTAGGTCCCATTTGTCTACTTTGACATTTTTTGCCTATGCTTTTGGTGTTTTGGTCATGAAGTCCTTGCCTATGCCTTTTCAAAAGAAGACATATATGAAGCCTACAAACATATGAAAAAAAATGCTCATCACTGAGTATTAGAGAAATGCACATCAAAACCACATTGAGATACCACCTCACGCCAGTTAGAATGGTCATCATTAAAAAATCTGGAGACAACAGACACTGGGGAGGATGTGGAGAAATAGGAAAACTCTTACACAGTTGGTGGGAGTGAGTGTAAATTAGTTCAACCATTGTGGAAGACAATGTGGTGCTTCCTCAAGGACCTAGAAATTCCATTTGATCCAGCAATCCCATTACTGGGTATATACCCAAAGGATTATAAATCATTCTGTTATAAAGACACATGCACACATATGTTCATAGCAGCACTGTTTACAATAGCAAAGACTTGGAACCAACCCAAATGCTCATGGATGATAGACTGGACAAGGAAAATGTGGCACATATACACCATGGAATACTATGCAGCCATAAAAAATGATGAGTTTGTGTCCTTTGCAGGGACATGGATGAATCTGGACACCATAATTCTCAGCAAACTTACACAAGAACAGAAAATCAAACACCACATGTTCTCACTCATAGGCAGGTGTTGAACAATGAGAACACATGGACACAGGGAGGGAAGCATCACACACTGGGGTCTGTTGGAGGGGCCAAGGGAGGGAGAGCAGTGGGGTAGGGAGGTCAGGGAGGGATAACATGGGGAGAAATGCCTAATGTAGGTGACGGGGAGATGGAGGCAGCAAACCACATTGCCATGTGTATACCTATGCAACAATACTGCATGATCTGCACATGTACCTAGAACCTAAAGTACAATTTAAAAAATAAAATTAAAATAAAAATTAAAAAAAAGAAAGAAAAAGAATGGAAAAAATGTACTATGCAAACAGCAACCACAAGAAAGCTGAAGTAGCTATACAAATATCAGACAAGTTAGACTCTAAAATGAGAAATGTTACTAAAGAAAAAGAGAAATATTTTATAATGATAAATGGGTCATTCCTTCAGGCAAATATGTAAGTCATAAGCATATATGCACCTAGTAATACAGCACCAAATACATGAAGCAAAAACTGACAAAAAAGAGAAATAGATAATCCAATAATAATAGTTGGAAATTTTAATATCTCATTTTAATAATAGGTAGAACTCTAGTCAGAAAATCAACAGCAAACAGGAGTCTCCTAACAATATTACAAACCAACTAGACTTAATAGACATCTACAGAATATTCTACCCCAAAAAACAGAATATGCATTATTCTCAAGTATATAAAGAATGTGCTCGAAGATAGATCACATGCCATGTGAAATTAGAAATTAATAATGGAAAAAAATTGGGAAACTCACAGATAGGTGGAAATTTAAAAAATACACTCCTATATAACCAGTGGATTAAAAAAGAAGCAAAAGGAAAATCAGAAAATACTTCGAGACAAATGAAATTAAGACAAAACATATTAAAAGTTACGGGATGCAGCTAAAGCAATGTTCAGAGGGGAATTCATAGTTGTAAATGCCTATGTGAATACTTGAGAAGAAAAATCTTAACTCAATAACCTATTCTTTTACTTTAAGACACTAAGAAGTACAAATTAAACCTACAGAAAACAGAAGAAAGATAATACTAAAAATTAGAGTGGAAATTAATAAAATAGAGCATAGAAAACCAATAGAGAAAGGGTAATGATGCCAATCTAATTGTTTTGAAATGTCAACCAAACTGACAAACTTTTAACTAGGTTGACCAAGAAAAAAAGAAGACTCAGGTACTAGAATTAGAAATGAGAGGATATCAATACTGACCTTAGAGAAACAAAAAGGATTATAAACAAATATTATAAATCATTATATGTCAATAAGTTAGATAACTTAGATTAAATAGATAAATTTCTGGAAAGACTGAAATAACTGAAACTTACTCAAGAATTAGACAATCTGACTTGACCTATAATAATAAGTAAAAAGATCAAATTAATAATAAAAATAATAAAACCTACCCACAAAGTTACGCCCAGGTCCAGGTGGCTTTACTACTGAATTCTACCAAACATTTAAAGAGTAATTAATACAGTTTCTTTAGAAATCTTCAAAAAATTTAAATATTTTCTAGAAATTCAAATATTTATTTAATGATTTTAAAGAAAACAGTCAGTATTACCCTAATATCAAAGCCATACAAAGACATCACAAGAAAACAAGAGATGAATATCTCTCATGAATAGGGGTATAAAATTCTCAACTAAATACTAGCAAACTGAATCTAATAACATAAAATTCAGGAAATCTAATCTTACAGTCAAAACAAGAAAAATTTCTATTTTCAATGCAGTTCTGCCTCCATTTCTGATTCACAAATACACTTCCTGAGGAAGTAGGCCTCTTCTGTAAGTATACATCTCGTGCCAGTGTGATGCAGCTTGAGAAGTCAGCTGCATGGAGAGAAGCTGGTAGAAATAAAAATTTTCCTGAAAAATTCAGAGAAAACAACAATTAGAACATACATATCATTTTGCACAATGGCCCTTGGCCTCAGGAAATTATAGAGAAAGAACACAGATGATGTGGAGAAAAAGAATATGAAGAAAATTAATTTTTGTTGGCTTTTCAGACTTTCTTGGAAGAAACAGTATTTCTTTCCTCATATGCATACATGTTGAGATTTCCTAGGAGGCCTCAAGCACTCCATCAGTAATTTACAATTGTCAAGCCACAATTTGTAGAGACTCACAACTTTAAGCTAAAAGGAATTCCTAGACCAAAGTTATAATAATTAGCTCTCATATTTGTGTTGTTTCAGTTAGGATGCTTTTGTCCATAAATACTAGAATACCAGATGAACAGTGGCTGAGACAATAAAGTCATTTATTATCTCACCTAGCAAGGACCCTGCAGGTAGGCAGTTCCTGGGCTAGTTCATTAGCTCAACAATGTCACTAAAGATTTAACATATTTCTGCTTATGCAATCATCCTTAACTGTTGGTGCTGTGTTCATGTTCATTGACTTGTTACACAAAATGGAAGCTTCAGCCCTAGACATCACATTTGTGTTCAAGGCAGGAAAAAGGAAGAGATAGCACCAACAAACTCTTCACTTACTCGTATCTTTCATTAAAAAAACACATTATTGCCCCCAAAGACTCTCGGCAGACTTTTGCATATATAGTTGACCCTGGAACAACATGGGGGTGAGAGGCACTAATCTACATGCAGTTGAAAATTTGTGTATAACCTTCAACTCCCTCAAAACTTAACTGCAAATAACCCACTGTTCACCAGAAGTATTACCGATAACATAGTTGCTTAACACATATTTTGTATGTTACAAGTATTATATACCATATTCTTACAATAAAATAAGCAAGAGAAAAATAAAATGTCATTAAGAAAATCATAAGAGAAAATGTATTTACTATTTGTTAAGTGGAAGTGGATCATTATTTAGTTCTTCATCCTCATCATTGTGATGTTGAATATGCCAAGCAGGAGGAGGAAGAAGAAGGTTGGTTTGCTGTCTCTGGGGGCAGAGCAGAAGAAAATCCATGTATAAATGGACAAACACAGTTCAAACTTGTGCTGTTCAAAGGTCAACTGTACACAACTAGACTGAACTGGGTCTCACAGCTTTACAAGTAAAGCCGGAGACAAAGCTGATTAGTAAAAGTGAAAGACTGCCAAATTTGGCTTAAAACAACCATGATCTAGTTCTTCAAGCGGTAAAAAGTACTTCCTTGAACAAAATTAGGATTCTGCTAGTAGGGAGAAAGTTGAAAATGGCTGTTGGGTGGGCTTCTCACTGTATCTGCCACAAACGTCATGTAATGTTCTTTTCCCTGACCTATTTTCCCTTCCATCCAATCCCATTCTTAGAGCCACCCAAGGAATCATATGTTCTGTGTGTTATAAATAAGTAAAGTTAGACCCTAGTAATTGAGTGGCTCAGAGTGCTCTACGAAACTTTCTATAATGCTTCTCAGAATGAACTTTTAATTCTGTAGTTAAATTCTTTTGAGGAAATGTTATGTTTAAAACATACAGCACTTGAGCATCTCTTATAAGACAAGAGGTGTGCTAGATGCCTTAGATGTATTATCTAACTTAGTCCTTTCAGGAAGCAGATGACATAGGTCCTGTTATGATGATCTTGTTTATGTAGATAAGCAACCCAAGCTTTTGACAGGTTAAATAACTTTTTCAATGAAATACAGATGGCAGCAGTGGCTCATGTGGAGTGGTGGCTGCCATGACACCACCTACAGTTGGGGAGGTGCAGCTCCACAAAGCCGTCAGGAGCTCAGAACAGGCAGAATTTCCACCCAATTCCAAGTTGGCAGGGTAGGAGCCTCAGGTTCCCTGAGTGCAGCTGCGGCTGCCCAGCCATGACTCCAGACCCAGGCATCTTTGCGCTCTTGAGGGCCAGGAGCAGGCAGGAGCTTCATCCTTCCAGGTGCAGCTCCAGCTGGCCACGCTGTGGCTGCAGACCCAGGCATTTCTGGACTTTCACTGGCCCAGAAAGGCACACCCTGTCCCTTGGTCCCTGCAATCTTGGAAGCCTGCTCCCACTGCCTGGTCTCTCCCAACTCCTGGCATCTGCTCCAATCGTGGAGCAAAGCTGAGGTCAAGTTCGAATACTGTTGCACTGGGTGTGCACACACTTGGGGCAACACTGACTCTAGACTTTGGGTGCCAATGAGCATGGGAGGGAGGCTGGTGGGGGGAGCGTGCTGAGGGCAGCTTGGCACTGGCCTGCAGGTACTCCTCAGCACAAACTGCCTGAGCGCCATGAACAGCCACAGAAGGCAGACAGGCTCCAGGGCAGAAAGGGGTGAGTCCCCAGTGAAGCCCTACTTTCAAGCCCAAGAAGGCCTAAAGCCTGGGGCCAGGCTGCCAGTCCTGTGGACCAGAGTGGGAGCCTATGGTGCTTTTTTTCAGGCCCGCCCATGGCTGCCCATGGACCAATCAGCACACACTTCCTTCCCTCTGAAGCTCATAAAAACCCAGACTCAGGGAGATGACAGGATGACCAGCTATGAAAAACAGCTGCCTACTCCAGGGTCTCCTCTCAGCTGACAGCTGAATGCTCAATAGGGTGACCTGCCTGTGGAAGGGAGCTACCCACTCCAGGGTCTTCTTTCTGCTGAGAGCTAAATACTCATCAGGACACACCCTGCCTGTGGAGCGGAGCTACCCACTGCAAATCTCCTCCGAGCTGTTCTTTGCTCAGTAAGCACCTTTTCGCCTTGTCACCCTCCACTTGTCTTCGTACTTCATTCCTCCTGGATGTAGGACAAGAACTCAGGACCCAAAGAATGGCAGGGCGAAAAGAGTTGTATCACAAACAGGGCTGAAACATGTTCCTTGCTCACTAGGTTGCAGGTGGCAAGAATGAGAGAAGAAGGAGGAGAGAATCTGTGACCCTTCAGGGAGCCTAGACCTAGGAGCTCTTCAAGCCAAGGCTGTGACATCCTCTTTGGGTCTCTGCAGTTCCTGGTGTCTCCAAGTTTCTGGGTGTCACTGCATTACCCAGTGCCAGTGGTGGAAGCTGCTTGCTGAACGCCCGGTTTAGGCACAGCCTATCAGGGAGCTGGTGCCCTCGCCAGCACCTAGAGCTGCCTGCCCCAGTTCAGTCAGCATGCCTGGCTGTGTGCAGTGGCCAGACTCCATGCTTGCTGGCTCACACACGCCTCACTATTCCATTTACCCTTGGCAGGCGTAGGATCCAGGCCAGTAGTGCAAGCCAAGCACAGCCTGCCAGGCTAAGTGGGCGGAATAAGCCCAGTGGGCACAAGAAAATCTCAGGCAAACGTGTCACTGGCTACAGAGGTTTCCAACCGGAAAGCATCACCCCAAGGATCCCAAGACAATACCACTGGTCAGTGGTAAAACCATAGCACGGATCAAGGGAATCTCTCTGCAAAGCCGACATTCTTTATCAAAGAGTGCTGCAAAAAGATCGCCTTGTCTCAGGACTTCTCAAAGCCTGTTCCACTGCATTTTGTTTTAGACAATACCTTTTACTATACTAAAATGTATTCTCTAAAATAAAATGCACTGGAATCTCCAAGAGAAGGATCTAAATGATTAATGAGAGAACTCTACTCACAGAATGTCTAGGAGGACTTTGAAGGACTAGTGTCCTGAGTAACACACTTCTGAAAACACTGGTGCAGTGAACAAAATGTTCAACTATGAATTAGGAAACAGGAGTTTCCATTGTCATTTACCAACCCAGCAAACCTTTCCCTGGTAGCTCATTCCTATTTGTCTCTCAAAACTGCAATATTGCATTTCAGCACTTCTTCTCTAGATACCTTTTCTGGATCTCTAGGTCCGATTTTAGTGCCTTCTGTGATTTCATATTGCTCCATGTAGTCGTTCCCACCAAGGGACAATTTTGCCCCCTCCCAAGGGGACATTTGGCAATGTATGGGGATATCGTTGATTGTAATAACTGACATGGAAGATAGTGTGCTATTGGCATTTAAGGAGCAGAGGCCGAGGATATTCTGAACATGCTACAATACGTAGGACAATGCCCTCACCCCACCCCAAGCCCACAGCAAAGAATTACTCAATCCAAAATGCCCAGAGTGCATTTTGAAAGACCCTTCTCTATAGCACTTTTCACACTGCCTGAATCTTGTATATTCTTGTGTGTGTTGGTCCCTCTTTCAATTGTCAACTTCTCGACTAGAGATCAGGACTTCTTAGAATTTACTGCGCACAAACAGGTCTCAATATTTCCTGTTGAAGGAGAGGAGTTAGTGATAGATTGTAGTAGGTGCATGTGGAGGTGTCTACCTACCCCATAGCCCCCTTCTCGAGCTCTACCACACATTACATTGGTGGGCTCTGGCAGCTGTGGTTGTTACACAACTCTATTTCTTTGTCCTAGTCATTGGAACAGAGTAGACACTGATCCTCACCTCAGTCCATTACATTTTCTCCACAAGGAATTTAGAATACTCAGAGGCACTAGTTAGTCTCCAGAGGTTGAGGACTACAGAACAGCATCTTTGGCATTGTGAGTGATAAAATCTAGTCAAAGGATGAATCTATTGCAAATAGGTGCAGACACAAGAGAATTAGTAGGCTGGTGCAAAAGTAATTGCAGTTTTGCCATTACTGTCAATGGCAAAAATCACAATTACTTTTGCACCAACGTAATAGCATGCTACAAATAGTAATATTGGTTTTCAGTGGCTTTCCACTGAAAAGCCATTGCTGGTTCCACTAAGCCCATGTGTTCTTGCCTGGGGTTTCATTTCTTTTTTCTTTTCTTTTCTTTATTTATTTTGCTTGTTGAGACGGAGTTTCGCTCCTGTTGCCCAGGCTGAAGAGCAATGGCATGATCTTGGCTCACTGCAACCTCTGCTTCCCAGGTTGAAGCCATTGTCCTGCCTTAGCCTCCCGAGTAGCTGGGATTACAGGCAGGCACCACCACCCCTGGCTAATTTTGCATTTTTAGTAAAGATGGGGTTCCTCCATGTTGGTCAGGCAGGCCTTGAACTCGCAACCTCAGGTGATCTGCCCGCCTTGGCCTCCCAAAGTGCTGGGATTACAGGCGTGAGCCACCACACCCAGCTCTCGTTTCTTTGCTCCTGTAATAACTCCCTTCTTTTTTATTTCGGTCTGAGTGAGTTTCTGTTTACACAGAACCAGAGTCTTGATTAAGATACAAGTTGGAAAACATAGCCCAATATTCTAAACTTTAATGTAAGATTCTTCCTTCTCCCAAAACATGAACGTTTGAAGGAGAAAAGAAATAATGTCAGAGGGTCTATGAAGTGGACCTAGAAGTCACCTCTATCATACCATTTTTGGTATTCTACAAAGGGTAGCTGGAAAGACCATTCCTATTTTTAGATGAATACCCAGAAAGGGTGACTAAGGCCTGGGGGGCTTGCTTTGGACTCTAAACTATATAATGTTGCAGAGGCATAAATTCTCCTCTGTAAATGAAAGGCATTACAATCTACTTTAGTTTCAATACATCAAAAGAGGCTCATGGAGACAATTATTTGCTGAAGGCCACATGACCTTGTTGGACCTGACATTTATTTTGTCTTCCTTTGAAAACAGTTAAAATTGCACAATTGATATTTTGCACCTCTAATCTTTTGCTTCTTGATGACTACCACAAAGAAATAATAATAATAGATTAAATCTGGCTATTGACTTGAAATAGACTTTGTATTCTTCCCCTCCAAAGGAAAACAAACAGAAAACCGGCTGTACAATGTTTCAGGGATACAACCACACAAATGTGATGTGTTCCTGATCACCTCTAGCTGTGATGGTCTGGAGAAGCAAAGAAACAGCCGCTACAGTTGTTGGTCCAAGCCCAGCCATCTTCAAGTTCAAGTTCTTTGCCTGGCTCCAAGTTTGGCTTGAGGACAGATTCTGTCAATGGTGTGTTTTCTAGTACAAGGCTGGCCATTTTCCTGAAGTGGATCTACCCTCTGTTTGTTCCTTGACCTCCTCCCGCAAATCTGGGAGAGTTTTCTAGAGAAATAGCTGTTATGTTCACCCACCTATTTTGTCCTTCGTTTACCCAGCATAAGTGCCAAGGAACATTTACACGATGAATTAAGACCCTCTGAGATCATCACTGCTCTTCTCCATGGCAGGCTGTATTTGCAAGAGTTTGACTACACTCTCATCAACGCCAGCCATTTGTCCTTTTCTTTAACTATAAAAATTTCACTTATACTTTTTCCCCCCTTTCTGGGGCCTACTCATTATTGTTTCCAGAACACAAAATAATATTTCCCTAATCTGTTTTTTTTTTTTTGGTGAACCCCAGTTCCAAGCATCTTTATTCTTGATGCTAGTTGATTTTTTTTAAATCTTGTTTTTTAGAGCCTTGATTTTAGGCTATAGCTTTTCACTGATGCAGCCTCTGACACAAGAGACTATTTTCTGCTTCCTAAAGCTCCGGTGTCAGGTTTAGATGTGGAATAAAAATTTAAAGCATCTTATTAACTTGGTAGTCAAACAATAATCTCAGATTCAGAAAATTTTCTACCTGCATGAAAGGATTTTGTATATTGATTTTTTTAAAATAGACAAAAAATAAGCTGATTCCTTGGATGTAAGGGCAATAATCAGAGTCAGGATCCCTTTGACTCTCTGGAGACAAATCCCATGCTAGCTCACTCACATTTTTTTCCCCAGAAGCCTGTATTAGAATGTAGAAAGCAGCAGGGGTGGGGGGAAGAAGAGTCTGTAATTTTAATGGGACTGCAAAGACCACTTTGAAATATTGAACACCTCCATGAGAATGAATATAATAGCTTCCACCTGATGTCATAGTCACTGTTCTCTTTAAGGATCCAAGTATGTAGGCGAGTTTTCTTGATGTGGAATGTGACTGGGTCCTTCAGGATACTGCAGGATGTCATTTGCACGTCTCAGATGACTCCCTGCTCTACGACTCTTCTATGAGCTGGGGCTTTGATTTCAGTGTTCCTTCTCTAAAGCCACGGCCGTGGCGGCCGGGCAGTGACTCAAGCAGATGGCTGATGGTGACGAGCCTACTCTGATTGGTAGTAAAAATACCAGAAGCTAAACTGCATGTGTACAAATACGTGAGGCTATTGCTGATTCCTTTGTATCTCTAGATTCTATTTTGAGAACGGGTTGATCTTTTCCATGCAGAACCCTCACAGAATGAGCCATCGCATCAGGTGTATTTGAAGCATCTATTGCCATTTGTGAAAGTCAGGATATTTTTTTTTTTAATTAGGCTTCAAAACCACACTCTAAACCTCTAAGGTTTCTAGCAGACTGCCTATGATTTGGGGGTGGGGAAAGGAAGTTCAGTCTTTACAGAAACCATCAGAGGTACTTGCAAACTGAAAGACTGATTTAAATTGTGTTGTTTCTCTCTTCCCTTAAGAGATGTTGCTAATGAACCCCCAAAATGGGAAAATGTAGAATTGGAGGCAGAGGTAGGAGTGAGGGCAGAATCTAAACACTGAATAATCCATTCCCTAGGTAATGAGTCCAGGAATGGATGAGAGTCAATTCTGAACCAGGCAGTCTCTGTGGTTGCTTTGCTTGGTTTATTACATTGCTTCTCAAACCTTTGCACATCAGAATCACCTGGCGAGCTTTTATAAAATTACAACTTCTGGGCTCCACCCTCAGAGGTTCTGATTTAGCACATTTAAGCTGGTGTCAGGAAGTTTGTATTTTTGAACAAGAACCTTGGTGAGTCTAACCTGCTACTACGGCATTAAAATGCGATATTAGTAAGTCTGAAAGTCTCAGCTCCAATTGCAACTCCAAGTCAGCTAATTGCTCATTCTGCGGCCTCTATCTGCCAATCACGAGCTTCTCTGAGAGGCTCAGTCCTCATCTGTAGAATGGGGATTATAATTCCTGCCTTCCTTACCTCATTGGGTTATGAGGACCAAATGAGAAATAACTTTGTAAAACATTACATGTTAGAAGTCGCAATATTTTTTATAGAGAAGCTGTATTTTTATTCCCTTGGATGTAATGATGGCACACTCACACTCAGAATCCCCAGGCCCAAATACCTTCATTCAATAAATCAGAGGACATCTGCTGTATTGCAAAGGCTGGTTCCCTGAACACAGTCATTGTGGCTTGGAAGGCAGTGGTTTTCAGAATCACTAGCTGCATATGGGAAATGGGAAAACACTGGGACTCCTTCCTGAATCAGAATCTCTGTAGGTGGGTGAGAATTTGCCATTGTATTAATGCCAGAGATCATTCTTAATATATTAAAAGTGAAGGAGTCACTCGGCATGGTAGTCACAAAGGATGGGGGTCTCAGAGTTGAACGTGAGCTTGAAGGCCTCTTTCCTACTTCTTTTGGCCCTGAAAAAAAAAATGTCTTGGTGCCCGATTCTCTCCTTTCGCACTCCCTCCTCTACCCGTCTTTCTCCTCTAGCCTATTTACTCTTTTTGTCTCCTCTCTGCCTTGTTCAGCCACATACTCCTGAAACCTTTGCCCTCTGCTCACCTTCCTCTATCAGAACTCATTTCCTCCCTGCCAGGGCTCCAGCTGACTTTCCCCAACCAACTTCAGATGAAGGGGTCAGTTACAGGTTCCAGCACTCTCAAGTCTCAGCTTTTGTTTTTAAGCAGATCTTTTATCATTTTATGAAGGCATTCCTAGAGAAATTCCAATAAAAGAATATCCACCTGTCCCAGGTCAGTGAAGAATACACTGTGGGACAAGGGCCCCATCCTCCAGCCTGTGGAGCCATCACAAGCCAGGCCAGGATGTCCTCATGCCTGACAGCCTGATTCCCAAATGGCCAATTCCTGGACTCCTTCATCCTCTACCCTCTCCTGCTTTCCAAAGCAAGCGAACAGGGTGTTTCCTTTCTGCATAGAAAAAGCCTCCTTCCCCTGACCTCTCTTCATCCTATTACCCAGCCCCGGATCTGAGATCTCGACCTAGATTTCCTAATGCCTCCAGTTACATTTTCCAGGGAGCTGGAAGCTTCCCTCCTGGGGAGGGCCTGGCCCACGGAGCCCTATTCTTTTGTTTGCTGATTTCTGCTGTGACATTCAGCTCATAATGCTAGAATTCTCAAGGCTGATGCTTCCCTAAAGAAATATTAATAAGAACCCATTCCACGAGTTTTTTGTTCTATAAAGGGAGTTGTCTTCAGCCAACTTTAAAGATTGGTTTTGGTGGTTTGAGGAATGGTTTTTTAAAACTTCTTTCTTTTAAATTGAGAGGAAGAATAAAATAGACTAGAAGGTAAAAAGATAAAGACGGAAGGTAGGGTTGAGAAAAAAGACTAATATTTTAGCAGTCCCCAGTGGGGGATGGGAGATGGTCCGCCTTCCAGTTGGGGAGAAACCAAAGTCAGGGAGCTAAGGGTGAGAATCCTGAGAACTAAGCAACACTGAGACTGGCCAGAATAGTCACTCTTTTACGGTATGCTATGTCTTATAGAAATACCTTCAGAAAGAATAGGCTGAAAAAGCCCTGCTGTACCTCATCAACATGTAGAACAGGGGTCAACAAACTACAGCCTGTCCCCTGTTTTTGCAAAGTTTTATTGGAACAGAGCCACATCCATTAATATACTCTACAGCAATTTTCACCTTACAACAGCAAGAGTAGCTCTAACAGAGACCATATGGCCTGCAAAGTCAAAAATATTTACTATTTGGCCCTTTGCAGATGAAAAGTTTGCCAACCTCTGGTGTAGAATGCTGTATTCTGTAATACACCACTTTACAAACTTGTTTCCTTAGCAACAGAATGCTTGTTTGTGAAGAATGTTTTAAATGTGGAAAGCCATGAAAAAGATAAGCGCAGAGAAGGGATAGCAGTCAGAGTCCCAAGGCCTCAGCCTTCCCTTTGCTCCCCTCTCCTAATGATGTTTCTAGAACCCAGGGTTCCATGAAATGGAGTTTGAAAATAGCCTCAGGGCACATGCTTTTTGAGGGCAAGACACTGCTTTAATTTCTTATGTGTCTATTTAGTGACTGTCAGATAAAATACACTCAAGTGTGACAGATGAGAGATGAAGCCCTTCCAGTCAAGACCCAAATCCCCATGACTGCTATTGAGCATCTTTCTGTCGTCTGTCATCCAAACTCCCCTTAAGTGTGACTCACACCCATTGTCTTCTCTTTCTATACCCTCATGTCCCTGGCTTTTGACTTTAGCACCATTGCTCTGCTTGAACTGTTGTCACCAAGGTCCCTAGTGATATCCTTAATGACTACAGTCCATGGACATTCTCCAGTTCTTATCTTCAAGTGACCCTTTGAGCCTCTGACAACTCCTGAATCTCACTACCCCTTTGGCTTCTTTTTTTTTTTTAACACCTTCATTTAAAAGTATTTTATTTTATTTTTAGTTGACAAATAATAATTGTATATATTTATGGGGTGCCATGTGATGTTTTGATACATGTAGACATTGTGGAATGATCAAATCAGGCTAATTAACATACTAATTACTGAAATTTACGTTTTTTTGTGGGGAGAACATTTAAAATCCATTCTTTTAGCTATTTTGAAATATACAATACAGTGTATTAACAACAGTCACCATGCTATGTAATAGAATACCAGAACCTATTCCTCCTGTCTAATGGAAACTGTGTACCCTTTGACAAACATCTCCCTTGTCCCCCTTCACACCCTCCCACCACCTTCTATTTATAGAATAAGGGGTTAATATCCAAAATATACAAGAAACTCAAACTACTCAATAATAAGAAAACAAGTAATCCTATAATAAAATAGGCAAAGGACCTGAATAGACATTTCTTGAAAGAAGACATACAAATGGCCAGCAGATCTATGAAAAAATTGTCAACATCTTGAAGCATCAGAAAAATGCAAATTAAAACCACAATGAGATATCACCTTACCCCTGTTGATCAGCAACTGTAAAAAAGATGAAAGATAAAAAATGTTGGTGAGAATGTGGAGAAATGGGAATACTTGTACATTATTGGTGATATTATAAATTAACATAGTCATTTTGGAAAACAGTATGGAGGTTTCCTCAAAAAGCTGAAAATAGAACTACAGTATGGGCCAGGCATGGTGTCTCATGCCTGTAATCCCAGCCCTTTGGGAAGCCATGGAAAGCAGATCAACTGAGGTCAGGAGTTCGAGACCAGCCTGGCCAACACAGCAAAAACCCATCTTTACTAAAAATATAAGAATTAGCTGGGCGTGATGGTGGGCACCTGTAATCCCAACTACTCCGGAGGCAGGAGAATCACTTGAACCCAGGAGGCAGAGGTTGCAGTGAGCTGAGATTGCACTACTGCACTCCAGCCTGGGCACAGAGTGACACTCTGTTTCAAAACATAAGGAACTAAAGAACTGCAATATGATCCAGCAATTCCACTTCTGGGTATGTATCCAAAGGAATTGAAATTAGTATGTTGAAATGATGTCTGTTCTGTTATGTTTACTGCAGCATTACTCATAATAGCCAGGATATCAAAACAACTGAAGTGCCCATCAATTAATAAGTGGATTAAAAGTGTGAATCTATGTACATGACAGAGTATTATTTAGCAAAAAATTCTGTCATTTTCAACATGAATGGACCTAGAGGACATTAAGCCAAGTGAAATAAGCCAGGCACAGAGAGACAAATACCACATGACTGCACTTATGTGTGGAATCTTAAAAGTCAAAACTCCTGGCTTTTTGCTACTCCACAATCTGCAGGTTCTCTTCGACCTTTGCTTCCCTGTGTCTGAAGTGGGCTCCTCTTTCTCTCACCTCTTCTCAAACGAAGATATAGTTTAACTATTGGCATCATCTCAAATCTAAATCTAAATGTTGAGTGCTCACAAGTTTCTATTTCAAGCCCAGGCTTACCTCCTAAGTTTCGGTCTCATTTATCTAACTCTCTGCTAGATAACTGCACCTGGCACCGCAAACTCAACCTGTCCCAATTTGAACTTAGCATACTCCTTACAGCTGATTCCTCTTTGGAATTCTCTCTCTCATTTGAGGATACCATCATCTGGCCAGTTGTTGTCAACTACAACCCTGTGACCTTGGCGTCTTAAATCAAACACCAAATTTTACCCACTTTGTGATCTAAGACTTCTTGACTCCATCCCCTGTCTCCCTCTTTTATCATTTCTCTTGAGATGGCTATAGCAGCCTCCTACCTGGGCTCCTGAATTCATTCCGCACTCTACAGCTCTAAGGATTATGCCACTCACCATCCCCAGCATTCACATACCTGTAGGCCATCTGTGGCTTCCCAGTGCATGTAGGGTAAAGGCCAAATCCATGGTCATGGCTTACAAGGGCCTACAAAGGCTGGTCCTTGTTTGTCTTTTCCTGTCTCATTTTTTATACTCTCCGTCACTCACTGCCTCCCAGCTACACTGATCTCTCTGTTTGTCAAACATGCCACACTGCTTCCAACTAGAAAGCCTTTATCCATGGTATTCCCTCTGCTTGGTGAATAACTCCTATTCATCCTGTAAATCTTAGCTCAAACATCGCTTTCTCTGGAATGCTGCCTTCCCTGACCAAAAATCAAATATAGTCATCATGGGATCCTAGGGCACCATGAATGTCTCCTTCCTAATTCATCACAGCTAAAATTTCACACTTGTTCTTATAATTATTACTTTATAAATATATTCACTTACCAGACCCTAAACTCCAAGAAGTCAGGAACCAAGTTTGATTTTTCTCTTAGACACGTCTCAGTGGCTACCCCAGTTCTGCGTATCCACAGCCCTTAGCACAGGGCTGGCCTCTGAAAGCACAAATAATTACTGTGTGAATTAAATAATTTACTGCTGTGGTTTGAATTAATGCTCTAAAACTCACATTGACACTTAATCCTCAATGTGGTAATATTGAGAGGTGGGGCTTTTAAGAGGCAATTAATTCATGAGGGCTCTGCCCTCATGAATGGATTAATACATTCAGGGATTAATTGATTAATGGGTTATTGTGGGAGTAGAACTGGTGGCTTTATGAGAAGATGAAGAGAGACCTGAGCTAGCATGTTGGCACAAGCAGGCCCCTCGCCATGTGATGCCCTGTGCCACCCTGGCAATCTGCAAGAGTCCCCACCAGCAAGAAGGCTCTCACCAAACGCAGCCTTGGATTTCTCAGCCTCCAGAACCATAAAAAATCAAGTGATTTTCTCTATAAATTACATAGTTCTAGGGATTCTGTTATAAGCATCATTAAACAGACTGATGCGCTTATCTTTCATCCAGTCTTGTTCCCCTGAAATCCACCCTGAACACATTCTACCTAAAATACCCACCAGACCTTGTCCCTGCCCTACCCTTCAGTGGCTCCCCTTGGCCTTCAGAATGAAGTCAAGCTTCATGCTATACAAGCCCCATCATGATCATTACCATTCTCCGGGCTCATCTCTGCCCTCTTTGCTGGGCAACTATGCTCCAGAAGCCCAGTTCTGCTTCCGGATTTCAGCACACATCATGCTATTTCACACCTAGGGACCGCTGCTCCTGGGATAAAATTCACTGGGATTCACCAATTGTTAATATTTTAGCACAACTACTTCCTCTCTCACCCTCCCCTGTATGTGTGCATGTGGGCGCATGTGCACTTGGGGGAGCATTTGGGAGTAAGTTGAAGCCATCATGGCACTTCACCCCTGAACATTTCTGAAGGTATCATCTAAGAATAAGGTCATTCAATTTCATCACCATAATTGTCACATCCGGGAAATTAAGCATTAATATAATACTACTCTAAAGACCGTATCCCTAATTATCTAATGAATGCTACAGGCTTTTGTTTTGTTTTGTTTTCTCTGATACCTCATCGCATTCTCTCCGCGCACCCATCTCCAGTCTATATCTGGTTTGCTAACTCTACTTCCTTTTTTCCACGATGATTTCAGAAAGGGCAAAGATGATCAGTTGTACACAAAAACCTATTTCTTCTTCTTCTTCCTGAGCACACAGCTTGACCTCATTTCTGAGCCTCCCTTGAAGCTGTATATGTGACTGTGTGGCTGAGTTCCAATGACAGAGATGGGTATGATTCTAAGTCCAGGGTTTTTATGAAGCAGCGAGTTCTTGTTCATGCTCTCTCTTTTGTCACCTTAGTGCCAATGATGAAGACAAGCCTTTAGTGGGGCGTGGAACCACAAGATAGAAAGAGCCCTGGGTCATCATATCATTGGATGGAGGAGAGTCTCATTTCAAGCAGGAACACATGCCTTGGGTTTATAGGTGGGTAAAAATAAGCTTCTATTATGTTTGAGCCATTTCACAGTGGAAGATCTGTTGTTATAGGAGCCGATGTCACCAAAGGTGGTTAATCATTGTTCTATAGAAAAGGGACTAGTGGATTTTCTTATCTAGAACCTCTTACCTCAGGAGAGAATGAGAAGTGCAGGAGAAGCCTTGGGAATCATTTTCTAGGCAGAGGTCATCCCAGGAGCTAAAGAGAGGGGAGGGAGCATGGATAGATGTAAGAACTCAGCGCATGGAAACTCCAGCCCCAGGTCTCTGTCTGCTAACGTGTGTGAGTGTGCTTGCCTCTAGTTATACCTTTGTGCGATGAGGATTCCATTTAAATCTTAAGGAGCATTGAAGAAAACAGTTAACACAGAGACTGTTTACAAATGCAGAATGACTAACAAAGTGAAAAGAGAAAATCTATAAAAGTTTGCTTTAACAATATGAAAGTAAATGAATAAATAATTACAGCCATTATGTAAACTTCTCACTTTGTCTAATTACCATGCAACACAATAATAAGATTTTTCTGAAATATGTCAGGTTTGCTTTGTTGTTAATTCATTTGATCACAATTCCACATTTTGTTCTTGAACATACAGCCTGCATTGTTTGTTGTTCATGGCTGAAGAAATTAGAGGGAAACTTACTCAACACTCTGCTGTCACGGAAAGCTTTATGGCTGAGGAAAATTTGAGAACATTTCATCAGCATCAAAATGTTATGGTTCTTCACAACTTGTTTTAATTTTTGACCATGTGGACTGAATTGGAAGTAGGCTGAAAAGTGAGAAATGTTGCTGAGCCAGACATCTCAGGCTTTTGATGAGTCCTTTGGTTCCATCCAGTCTGGGGTGCTGCATGCCACACTCCTGCTCAGTTAGCTGAGGCTAGAGTTTGTCACTTCCAGAGTCTGACTTTGCTTCCAAGCCCTGGGCATCTCTGTATATCTAATTAATTGCATCTGTGTTATCTGTATACATTAATTGCTTAATAATATACCAATGATGCTAAAGTGCTCCAGCAGAGTTATTCTATGTGAACAGAAATGAAAAATCTCACACTTCAACACCATATAATGCTAACAATATAATAAAGCAATATAATTATAACGTATACAGCATCTGACACTTACGGGGCATGTATGTGGTGCCAAACACTGTTTTACATCTCAAAGCATCTTTACAACAACCACTCGAGAGAGGTAGAGTGGTTTGTCACTTTTTAACCTTAAAGTTTGAGGGGCTATGGAACTTGCCCAAGATCGCAATGCCCTCTTACCTGGGGCTAACTGTTGGATGAGGTCATAAGCCATGTTCACCTCTTTCAGCTTCTCTCAATCATACCCTGAGATAATGTCAATCCCGGGGTAGGCAAAACTATGAGGTAGGGAAATTTGTGTTCACTGCTCCTTCATTGCTCCTTGAAGATTTGGGGAATATGAACGTTGATTTGGGGTTGGGTGGGAGAGCTCATTGTAAGAAGTTACATATATGCATATATATTTACCATGTATATATTTGCTGAGGCCAACCCAATTCTCAATGAGCCTATGATCTAGATGAAGAAGGCTAGAGTCAACAGGCAGTTGCAATCCAGTAGGATAAATGCTGTGATGGGAGAAGCTTAAGACTCTGGAAACCACTAACCAAAATTTCAGGGCCATCAGGAAAGGCTTCCTGAAGAAGGCATCTATGTTGAGGCCTACAGAACAGGAGGCAATAAACCAGGAGAAGTGAGAAGGCAAGAAAAGAGGGTTCCAGGCAGCAGAACCAGTACAGCTGTGTGAGTGAGAAGAGACTGGCTTCATAAGCATTGGGTGCTCCTTTCCAGAAAGTTCTTCCTTGTCTGCATTGAGTGCTCCTTTCCAGAAAGATCTTCCTTGTCTGCATTGAGTGCTCCTTTCCAGAAAGTTCTTCCTTGTCTGCTACAGTGCCTGGTTTTCTCAGCATTGATCCATTAACAAATAATTCTATCAATAAATTTATAGTGTTTATTAGTATTTACTACACAAGACACTGGGTGAAGAATTGAGAATTCAGAGAACTCTGAGAACCTGCCTCTGCCTTCTAAGAGTTTACTGAGTGCAGGGTTGGAACATTCTCAGAAAAAAAAGTAAAATTTAAATAATAAAGCAGGTTTTTGAGTAAGAGGAAGAAAAATGGCATGGTGAATCACTCAAGCTCTGGAGTCAAATCTTACTTCCACCATTTACTACCTCGGTGACCTTGCACAAATTACCTTACCTTTTTGATCCTCAGTTCCCAAACTATACAACTGGAATAATACCATGTCCTTTTCAAGGCTGCTGTAAGGACTAAACAGGTAATGCTCGCACAGCACTTAGAGCATGCTGCTTAGCACAAAGCAAGCTCACAATAAATGTTTTAGCCGTTATGATATTACCATAATTAATTCACCACATAAATACTTGAGTGCCTGCTCTGTGATGCCTTTCCTGCTTTTTATGTCATGTCTTTCTGGCTTCATGCCATACCGGCCATTGCCCTAGTGCCTGTCTCTCCTCCTTCCACTGGATTCTTCCCTCCACTCAGCATCATCTGGCCAAAGCAGCATAAACCACGAGCTCTGGAAAAGCGGGTTTGTCTGTCTCACAAACAGGCCTTAGAGTCCCCTGGGCACCTCTCAAAATCTCCCTGGACTATTTGTCACACCATACGGGGAGACCACTGTCCCCTGACCAACTGCAACCTTCTGTTCTCACTCACACAGCAGTGAGTTATATACCACACAGTGACATCTTTCACTGTGTCATGATCTACTTCTATCTATTATTAATTCTATTAACATCTAGCATTTGCTGAGCCTGCATTATGTACCGAAGAAGTTGGCAAAGGCCTTGCAGAGAGGATAGAAGATTATTAAATTGGGATGAAGCATCTAGCCTTAAACCATTATGGAGTGCATGCTCAAATAGAATCAGTAACCAAAAGCAGATTTAAAAAAAAAAATGACTAAAATCTGGTGAATTTATGTATTTACTTATTTGTTTACTTATGGCCAATGTTGATGCTATCTCCTTTATTTCCAAACCCAGTGCCAGGGAAAACTGGAGCACTGTTAAGATAAGCTGGAAAGTGACAAGGGAGAGCAGGCCTGATGGTGTTGGTGGGACATGGTAGGTTTAGAGTTGTAAACAAGTTAATTTCAGGGCCACCCAAGGCACAGTGTGCAAGTAAAATGTCCAATCAAGCAGCTGGTAATTGGGGAATGGAGTTGAAGAGAGAGGACAGGCAGAAGTAGATTTAGGCATCCTTCCTAGAAGAGTGACCACCCCTTAAATAAAAGTATTCTGGCATCAGAAGTCCCAGTGAAGGGCAAATATTTTATGAGGGTTAGTAACACTTCACCAGGGCTACCTAGTCTTCTTTGCCCAAGGTTGAGAAAGTTGACTAAGACCCAAGGGGTCTGGGCTGCAACCCCCAGCCGCTTATCTTTGAAGTCTCTTGTTTTAAAACATCCTGTGAATTTTTTCATTCTATTCCACAATATAGAAATAAGATTTTAAATTACCTTTGAGTAAAACTGACATTGCAATATGACAGGTGGCATTTAGCCTGTGGCTCCACATAGGATAAATTATTCTGGGCACACATGCATAGAAGGAGCTCACACTTCAGCTTGAGACACAAGGCATTCAGCAAGAAACAGGAATCCCACCAGCAGATAAGCTGGAAGGTTAACAAGGGAAGCCCTAGAGGGAGTGGAACCCCAGACCAGGGGTTTCGATGAAGGCGAGACCACCTTGCAATGTCTGCTTGCCAAGAAGGTATAAGGTGGAGGGGTCACCTGAGTGATCTCACGTCTTGGGACTATATAGGATGGGATGAGGACCCCAGAAGGGATAAAGAAGTGCTGGGAAGCCCAGCATTGGCAGTACCTGTTGACTATGGGTAGAAGGCAGGGAGAATGCCTGGGACTGGGTGATCAGGGAGCCCTTTGCTTTGGGAATCTATAAACGAAGGACTTTGGAAAGTTCTCCGCAGGGTCACCACCAGGCTGAGATTTCTCTCCAGAGTGGAAACAGACTGCAAGAGCTTCAATCCCACAGCATATTTCACTGACAGATTGGGTGCGATTTTTCCCGAGATGAGGGTGTTTCAAAAGCAGAGGAGGAAAGGGAGGCTGGGAGGGGAAGGTGGGTGGGGGAAGACAGCTGTCAGCTTCAGTGTGGCTTCAGGACAGCTCTTGCAGATGTGGGCAGAGCAACAACTGCCAATTTCCCAAGCCTCGGGCGATTCTCCAAATCCAGGGTCGCAGGAGGGCGGGGGCAACCCTGTTAGTACAAGAGGGTCGTGAGAGACTTTGGGGACACGGAGCCTAGCTTCAGGGTGGGCTCACTTTGCATGTGAAACGAACATAGCTCCTTGTACCAAATTAAACCAATTTGATCACAATTTGTAATGCAGAGGAGCATAATTAAATTGAAGGTTTTAATTAGGCACAGTTTTGATGAAACTTAACGGGAGCCGGCAGGAACAGCCTTGCTGTCTGCTAAACATAATCCTGGCCCGGTGAAGAGCTCTTTAGCTGACGATCTTTAATGACTGCCCAGCTCTCAGCTTCTTAGACGGTGTTACAGTTAGCTTGGGGGAGGCCTGGGAGGTGGGAGCTGACTGGGGGAGGAAGAAGTGAAGTGGAATTTGTATCCACAGGGAGGCGTCTTGTCTCTTTCAAAGGAATGCTGCTGCTAAACTTTTGGGGTACCCGATTACTCACTTTTCATCTGCCAAAGTGGAGGAATTCATAGTGGAGAGTTCCATGGAGGGCCGTTTCACAGTAATGAGGCAGGAAGGAGAGGGCAGGGCTCCCTACGGGAGGAGAGGGCCTCTGCGGGCCTTCTTTGCTAATTGCTTTGTGCCTCTCAATTTCACTTCACAAAACCTGAATTTTCCCTTGGCTCCCAACAACAACAACAACAACAACAACAACAATAGAAAAAAAAAAAAAAAAAAAAAAAAAAAAAAAAGGCCTCTGGGGACAGAGATGTGGGAAGAGCCCTCGGCTTTCAGGACTGGATGCTCAGAAGCGCCTGGCCAGGGTCTGTTTACCTAGCACAGCACTCAGCATTGACCTCTGCTGAGGTCAACATAGGGAAGACAGTAAACACTGCGACGCTGAAGGAACGAAGAAATGAACACAACAGTAAATGGATAACTCATTCAGCCTGGGTCTCTCCTGACAAAGAGAAAAGAGTTAAAAATATGAGCCAGTTGTGGTTGCTGCCTTTTACCAAAAAGTACCTGGGCTTAAAGAAGAAATCCTCTCGTCCTTTCTTCCTTTCTCTCTCCCTTTCTTATTTATATTTAACGTTTGCTGAGGCCTCACTGTACGGCCAGCACTTTACCAGGCTCTATATTCTGGCAGATCCTTAAGAGTCCAAGTTCCTGCACAGAAGACAAGAGAGCAACCTACCCAGTTTCAGCAACCACTAGGTTTATATTTTTTTCCCTGGTTTTTACTGTTTTGGTAATATAAATTGAAACAAGAAATATTAATACCACATGGGGAGAGCCCCAACCAAAGAAATCTGAAATATATAGTAAATGTTTTTTTGTTTTGTTTTTGTTCATTTTGGATGCTCGTGCTAAACCTCCAAGTGTCATGATTTAAAAAGAAATTTTATGTCCTCCTTATTTATTTCTAGGATGAGGGAAGAATAATATTTTTGCTGTCTTACGTGACTCTCTTTGAAAATGTGCAGTAAGAAATTCCTCAAAAATAAAATTTTTACCCTTCAAAGGAAAAAAAAAAAAAAGAGTCCAAGTTCCTTCCTGCCCTCATAGAATTAGCAGGCAGTAATGGGTACATATTTATGAATTGCAAGAAGCTCTGCATAGGAATAACAGAGAAGTCATACTTTGGTTTAGATCAGGAATCGGTGAGTGACAGCTGAGGGCCAAATCACGCCATTGTCTATTTTTATAATTTAAGTTTTATTGGAACAGAGCCATGTCTGTTCATTTACATATAGTCTATGGCTGCTTTTGCTACAATGCCAGAGTTGAATAGTTGTGACAAAGACTTCATGGCCTGCACAGCCTAAAATATTTCCTATGTGTCTCTTTACAGAAGAAGTATGCCAACTCCTGGCTTAGATGGTCAGGGCAGACCTCTCAGAGATGAGGCTTGGCTCAGATCTAGAGGAGAATTTTAGCTGGATGAGGGGTTCTTTACCCTGGGGTTGATGGGGAAAGAAGTGATGGCCCTACAATGGGGATAAATGTGGGTGCTGAAGGACCTGGAGGAAGGTCTGTTTGATTGGAGTTTGGTGATGGAAGGACACAGGGCTTGGAGGAGATGGAAGAGGAGGGAAGGCCATTTTATTCAGGACTTTGTAATTTGGCTCCGGGGAAGGGATTTGGATAAGATTTTGAGTGCACTGGAAGGCTCCTGGAGGATTGTAAGCAGGAGCATATTGTGATGTAATTTTTAAAGAACACTCTGGCCACTGTGGTGAAAGTAGCTTGCAACCTTCAGATGTTGGTGCCTTGTATCAAGTTCATATCAGTACCAGTGGAGAGTCATAGGCAGATCTGAGAGGTAAACTGACAGGATTTAGAAATACATTAAATGTTGGAGAGGTGGTTAGGAAGGAGGAGAGGTCAAGAATGATCCCTCCCAGACTTTTGGCCTGAGCTCCTGGGTGGTCTCATTTGCTGAGATCAGGAAGACAGGGACCGAGGTAAAGAGAAGTTTGGGTGGGTGATTTAAGAGTTCAGTACTTTTTGTCCTCCTTAAGATTGAGATTCGTGTGAGACTCCAAGTAGAGGTGACAGGGAGAGAGTTGGATATATAACCCTGAAGTGCAGATGAGAGGCCCATGCTAAAGATAAAAAATGTGTGAGTCATGGGCATAGAGAGGGTATTTAAGCAATGAGGCCGGATGAGCTCACCAAGGGCAGGAAGTAAGTAGAAACGGAGTGGGACCCATAGCTGATGATTTTTTGTAGGCTGCTTAGCTTTAGTTTGGCCTATTACTACTCCTTGCTATTTATCAAAGCAGTAGACTGAGAGTAAAATACTAAAGAGACTTAATTAAGGAATATGCTTAAAGAAATGCAATAAATTATTCTTAGGCATATAGGCATGTGCAGTTATTCATATGCTTAAGAATCATTCATTGTATTTCCTTAAGCACATTCCTTAAGTAGATGACCTCCCACCAAAATTGGCATCAAATGGAGGGCCTTGCAACTTTCTAAATAATGAAAATATAAGTCGAATATGCATTGCATAAATGGTACATGAATCGTTTGCTCTTGTGAACATTTTCCATCCTTTTTCAAGTTGACAGTTGACCTGTTTAAACTGGTGGTTCCCAATCACAGCTGCCCAGCAGAATCATCTGATCATTTGGTTGAAATTGTGGACCTCTAGGATCCCACCCAGAGAGATTTAGTAGGTCTGGGCTAAGTTTCCAGGAATCTCTGTTTTTAACAAAGACCCCCAAGGGATTCTGATGGCCATGGTTCTGCATTGGTAATGACAGTTTACTGGATATATCAAAGGCAAACTTGAGATCTGCCCCATCCAAATAAATCAATTTTCTAAACTGACAGGGATCTAAATTAGCAAGGTTGGGGGAAGATGTAAATGTTTTGCTTATACAGGCAACAAGATTATTGACTTATCACATGCTTGCTTCCTTCTTCTTCCTTCCTCCCTCTCATCCCTCATTAAGGCCCGAAGATCTCAGTTTACACAAATCTTTTAGCCAGCACACAGATACGTCCTGCTCACGTGTACACACATGATGATTTTCCTTCTCCTTCCCTCTCTCTCCATCTTGCACGTGTACACACACACTCTCCTCTCTTTTCATCTTCACCAACACTGCCTCAGGTCAACTTCTTGTCATCTTCCACTCAGGTCATGGTCGCAGTTCCTAACTGCTTTCTTTGCCAGACCAGTCACTATCACCTCTAGCCCATTCTCTAGGAGTTAACTGCTGGGATTAACTTTCGTAAACCAAGCCTAATTCCCTCAGGCTCCTTCTCTATGAGAAAATTCTCTATAGCCTGTTGGGAAAATTCCAAACCTCTTGGCATAGCATTCAATCACAGAGTGATACCAGTGTTCTTTGTCAATGAGGCTTCCTCCATTGCCAATACCAATTCACTTGACCCCATCCATACCTACCAATCCACACCTGTTTCTTCACACCTGCCCCTCCACACCTGCCTTCCCACACCTGTCTAGCCTCCTCTGCCCTTTGACACCTGCCTGTACACATTTATTCATACATACCTCCATGCCTTGGTCTGAAATTCATTCATTCCTAGAACTGCCTGGTCAGCTCTTCCTTATCCTTTAAAAACCAACTCAGATGTTCCCTTTGCTCTAAAGTCTTCCTCAGCTCCACAGCCAGAGCCTGTTATCTCTTCCTTTATTCTCAGTGTAGCAATTAGCATATATCTTTATTGGGACATTTACCATATTTTGTTGTAATTATTTCTTCCTTACCAATCTCCAGTTCCTAAATCAAACTGTAAAATTATTCACTATTCTACGCATAGTGTCAGGTTCAATGTCAGGCTTAGAGTGGGTCTTCAATAAATATGTGGAGAGATTTTTTTTTCTCTTTCCTTGCTCTCATGCATTTAATAAGCTGAGTTCCTACAGTGATCAGTGTTCCTGTCTGTAGCAGCCCATCTTCTGTTTTCTGATTGATTCGCGTGTATCTAGGTAAGCAGATAACTGAGCTTATTAGAATTTTGTGACAAACAAGAGGTAAGAGTTTCCTAGAGGGCACCAGAGTGACTCTGAATACAATGCATGAACTTTAGTGTGTGGTCATCCTGCAGTCTCCTATCTCTGCTTCCTTCTGGGTTATCAGAATGTTCTGAAGATTTAGGCTGCCGTGTGCTTATCTCTGGACAAGTAAGAAATATATATTATACAAATGGAGCCATGATGTTTATTTTTTTATTCCCCCAAATTAAAATAAAGAACAACAGGAATGAGAGGCCATGAAAATTCCAGTAGGTTCTTTTTCTGTTGCCTATAACAAAATACCTGAAACTGGGTAATTTAAAAAGAAAAAGAACGTATTTGCTACAGCTAGGAAGGCTGAGAAGTTTGAATTTGAGGGCCCTCATCTGGTGAGGGTCTTCTTGCTGGTGGGGACTCTGCAGAGTCCTGAGATGGTACAGGGAATTACATGGTGAGGAACTGAGCATGCTAGCTCAGGTCTCTCTTCCTCTTCGTATATGTGTATGTGTATTTATGTATGTATGTACTTATTTATTTATTTTTGAGACAGAGTCTCTCTCTGTCACCCAGGCTGGAGTGCAGTGGTGTGATCATGGCTCACTGCAACCCCTCCTCCTGGGCTTGGTGATCCCCCACCTCAGCCTTCCAAGTAGCTGTAACTACAGGTGTGCACCACCACACCTGGTTAACTTTTGAATACTTTTTGTAGAGACAGGGTTTCATTATATTGTCCAGGCTGTTCTCAAACCCCTGGGCTCAAGCAATCCACCCTCCTCGGATTCCCAAAGTGCTGGAACTACAGGTGTGAGCCACCGTGCCCAATACCTCTTCTTATAAAACCACCAGTTCCACTCCCAAATAACTGTCAATCCATTAATCTATGATGGATTAATCTATTCATAACGGCAGAGACCTCATGAGCCAATCACCTCTTAAAGGTCACACCTCTCAATGCTACTACATTTGAGTTTCGGAGGGAATGAATATTCAAACCATAGCAATAGGTTTCCTTGACCTGGAGTCCACAGACAGACATTAGGCAATCCATGAGATCTTCCTGCATTGTATGCAACATGCATACGCATGCATGTGAATTCTAGGAGTAGGTTCTGTAATTTTTATGAGATTCTCAAAGGGTTTGACATCCCTAAGAATTAGGACCCACTAATTTAGAATATATTTTTGTGCCTTTTGAAAAAAATGTTCATATTTAAAATTAATGCATGAATCTTAAAAGGCCTTGGGAATGTGAGTAATTTTAGTGTTATATGCTGACTCCCATGTTCTCCAATCTTCTCAAGAATCTCCAGATTTGCATTCTTCACCCATTGTTTTAGCCTCCAAGCCAAGAAGAGAGCAAAGTGGTATTTCTAATAGGTCTTGTAAATAAACACAGCATCTGTTGCCTAGGATCACTACAAAACCATTCCCCAGGGCCCAAGGGATTAAATAATAAAAGAAAATGCTTTCTGCTAAACCACAAATCATAGAAAATATTCTCACTTGGATAATTTACACAGATTACTTCTTAACAAATGGGTTGTTTGAGCTGATCATGTTGATCACTAAAGCACTGGGCAGACTTTCTTCTAGGTTTAGAAAGGTTACAAATGCATTGTGAGGCCCAGGGTCTTTGCCACTGACTCACTAGCTTGCAAATGCACCTTAAGAAATGCTTTGTGATCTTAAAGCCAGAGTGAGCGTGTTTTGCTTACAAAACAGTTGTCTTCAGTCTTTCATGTCAACAAGTAGAAACTAACAGGGCCCATCTAACATTCTTTGAGCAGTGCTGCCACCAGAGTCTGCTGGGAAAAGGAGCTGAGGTACCACTTGATGGTGGGTGGCCTTGATGGCTTCATCTCATCGCCTTTCCCTACTGTTCCCAACTTGTTCTTCCTCATGCATTTCCATCTCATTGAATGATGCTCATTCAAACTCTTAACTAAAGAGAAAAAATACGGGCACCAGCTTATTTCCTCTCTCTCCTTTCTCCCATCTCTAATCCTGTTGAGCCAACCCTCTTATCTTCTCATATCTGTCCGTGTCCTTTGCTTTGAGACACTGAAGTCTCTCATCTGGATGAAAGTGGTGGCTTCCTAACTAGTTTTCCTTACTCCCACTTTGCCCTGACTCCAGTTCAAAGAAATTTCTCAAAGCACAAAACTGACCATGCCTTTCTAGTCCTCCTTCATGCTCCTTTTCCACCACTACCCCACCCGGAACTCAGTATCTCCTCCAAATAAATGTTGAACACGCATCAGTTTGAAGAAGAGTCAGACTGAGAGCCAGTAGGATGCCCAGGGGTCCGGCCGCACCTGGTCGGCATAGAGCCCACCGTTCTCTGGGTAACTGCCTGCTTGATTGTTGGCCTCTACCAGCTTGTGAACTCTAGGAGAGTGGGAGCTGGGTCTTATTTATAGCTATAGCTGTTTTCTACCAGAGTGCCTGGCACATGGTATGTAATCAGTACATATCGAATGAGTAATTAAATAAAACTTGAAGGCAACAAAAAATACTTTTTAATGGCAACATGGATAATGAAAGTACAAATTCCTCCTACTAAAGTAATAAACATTCATGGGACAGAAATAATCTGAGCATGTCTTTTTTGGATGTTTATTAATCCTCATTTAAGTTCAGTAACTTTTAGTACAAAATGCTTTTCCTTGGATCCCAAAGAGTAGTGACAGGTACGGCTGGGGTTCCAGACCTCACTTCTGATTCTAACTCCTTGCACTCAATTTACCATGCTACACTACGTGGAGGATAAGTGAAGGGGGCCAGTTGGTGGTACGTCTGTAAGGAGAATGAGATGCTTCTCATTCTAAAGAAGCGTGCTATTGTATAATTACCCAAGTCATAAATGTATCATTTAATGCATGTGTTAAGTTTATTACATTAGCTTCAAAGCCTAAGCAGCTCCACACAAGATACCAGACATTCACATTCATCAAGGGCTGGAGGGCATGATTCAACACACCTTGTCTGCCAAATCTTTCCTGTGCTTGAACTAGAGATAAAATGAAGAACTCTTAAAATAGTTGATAATTTGTAATTCATTCTTTTATTTCCAGTGCCTTTGTCCAAATTGTAACAGTATAATTCTGATGAACAAGTACAGGTATCCTCTCCGGGTATCTAGGTGCCAAGTGCCTATCTGCCCAATGAGCATAGGGTGGATTAGGTAGTATTACATGTACGTGTCCTGTCTGCCCCAACCTGCATGTCTTCATTCATCCTGGGATAGAGTGTTCTTCTTTGCTACAAGTTATGGGGCTACAAGATCCAAATTGAAGCTGAGCAAGACATTTAGGAAACTCAATTTGAGAAAAGCCCTCCTTGGTAATAATAATTTTTTAAATTACCTATTCTCAGTCTTATTTTTTCTTTAAGGAAACTCTTCTTCCATACTCTCAGGCCCTGGTGGAATAGGAATTAGTAGTCCCAGCCCCACTACAGAAAAGACCTGTGACCCAGACTGACCAATCTATGTACTGGACCACAGTGACTTGTTCAAGTTTGGGCACAGAATTAGAGTCTCCTACGATTAATATTTGGACACAAAGAGAAATTCTTTCCGTTGAGGATACTAAGCTTGAAGGCTGTAGATGGATGACTACTGGTAACCATTTTGCCATTTGGTGAGATCTTATCAGCAAATTGAGGTTAACAATGACAAGTGATGATGATGATGGTGGTGGTGATGACAGAAGACATTTATTGAGTATTGTGTATATACCAAGAACTACTCTAAGTGCTTTACAATTAGAGTATATTAACTCACTTAATCCTCACAAACCTTATAATTATGATTATTGTTATTATGCTTATAATGATTATTGCTATTATTATCCTCATTTCACAGAGGAGAAAACTGACACACTGAAGTGTTGAGTAATTCAAAGCTTAAAAACCTATTAAGTGGGAGAGGCACAATTTGAACCCAGGCAGCCTGGCTGCTGAGCCCATGTTCTCAATTATTTTGCTCGGCTGCCTCTAATAGTACTGACCAAGGAGAAGGAGGAGGAAAAAGATAAGACCTAGATTTCCAGGATGTTGTGACTCCCTTGGATCCAGCCATGTCTGAACCTAGGGCTCCTGGATTCCTGGTTAAATGACCCAATGTATCTCAATTGTTGTTTAACCAGTTTGAGCTGGGTTCCTATTCCTTAAAACTTGTCTAAAATCCTCTACTACCAGCATCTCTCATTCTGATTGTACCTTATCATACTGCCTTACCATAAAAAAAATAATAATTTACAAAATAATATTAGAGCATTGTAGAAATTTGGAAAATGTGAAAGGATAGCATAAAGGAAAAAAAATTGCATATAATACAGCCAAATTGAGATTATTATTATTTCTGTTTTCATCCAGTCTTTTTTTAATCATGTACATATACACATGTGAAGTTGTATATGTTTCTTATCTTTCCTTTTTTATTTAACACTACATTAAATATAGTGTTATTCCCCTATGTGAAATAATATGAGTTCGTCTATATTAAGTATTTTTGAAACCATAATTTTAACGGCAGTATAATTTGTGTGCACACATGTGTGTGTTCATGTGTGTGCAGGTGTGTGTGTGTGTGTGTCTTTCCATCCAACTTCTGTGCGCTTCCTAGCACTTTACCTCTTTCCTGATTTCACCTTCTGCTCTGGAGCCAGGAAGGATACCAAAGGCCGTAAGAACAAATTTGACGTCTGCCTGTGTTCCCTGGCCTCTGTCTTGGTGGTGAGGGACTAGGGACCAGTCCCACAGTCCCCATCAGCTCATGCCACAACTCAGCTTCTTAGACAGGAAAGTGACTAAGTCAGAGGCAGAGGCCATCTTGCTGTTCATGTCCCTTTGCCCGTGAGCAGATGTCACCCCGGACTCTGCAGCCAGTAGGCTGGGAGTAAGGCAGGCTCAGGGAAAGGCCCAAACCTCTGTCACAGATCAGTAAGCATAAAGCCAGGATGGCTCAGCTGCTCCAGGCACCATTTATTCTAAGGCATGCAGAGTTCCCAGTTAGCACAGTAAGAAACCTTTTGTTCCTGCCTTTTTAACGCCACACATCAATAACGATTTGCTTGGCAAAGCCCAAGGTTCTAGGCCTAAATATGCAAGCCACCAGGGGGAAACACAAGGATAACATTGAGAAATTAGCTTTAAAATACCAATAAACTATTTCACTGTATCCCTCCCTCCCAGTTAGTGCTGTATAAAGGCTCATAACATTTATGAAGCATTAAATGCCACATAAATGACTAGTTATTGATGTGTAGATGGAAAGAGTAAAAATAGTACAACTGTATGTGATGCATATGTCAGTTCCATATTCAATAAATCTCTGGGTGTCACTCAAACCCATGAGCAGTGGTGAATTAAGATTACAGGCTTTTAAGCCCCAACCAGGGTACCTAAGGCAAAAGTTAGAAATAGAAGGGGTGCTAGGTAGTCCAGGGTGAAGGATAATATGAAGCCAGACGAGTTTAGGATAGGACAGTCATCCCAACTCAAGTACAATCATGAAAGCAAAAGCATCCAATTATCATTTCATTCATTCATATTTCATTAACTCTCAGCTATCCTACTACTGTTGTAAATATAAATGACTCAGTTTGAGATTTACTATTAATTACTATCATTTATTGAGTGCTAACTTTGTGCCCAGTATTTCACAAATTGTTTTGCAGGAATCATCTCATGTTTTATGTATGACCATCATAACCATCCTTTGAATTGGATGTTTCCATCTCTACCATATTGATGAGAAAACTGTAGCTCGGAGAGCTGAAGTAACCTGTGGAAGGCCTAGCAGAGAGCCTGTGTCAGATCCACAGATCCATCTGTCCAGCCCATCCCCTCCTCCATTGTTTACTTATCAAGTTCCTACCATGTACCAAGCCCATGAGACACTGGGCTACAAAGGGACCTTAGCCGTGCCCCCACAACACTAATTCCTGGCACAGGTAAAGCTGGAAATGAATGGATGATGCCTTGAAGTCAAAAGGCTGGTAGTTTCACTGGCTGTCCCGGGAAAACCCAAAAAGCAATGTCCATTGGTTCATGGCAACTTTAAAAAGAGATGCTCGTCTCTGTTTGAATGGGTTAGGGATAACTCAACCTGGACCTTGAAGAATGATGAGTCTTGTTCATGAAATAGATAGGAAACATACTCCAGGTGGCGGTGGGAGCAACAGCACAGGCAAAGACAGGGAGACTTGAAGGGGTATGGCTCTATCAAACAATTTAGAGACCACACAGCAGAAATGAGAGGATTTGGGAACGAAAACATCACCTCTACCAAACTGCACATGTTTTTGTCCAACTGACTGCAACTGAGCCTGAATGTGCAAATAGGTCGGTGTCATTGCAGAGGTGATAAGGAGATGGCCAGACCCTGTTCAGTCTCCTACCTAAAGCCTCCACCCCACCAACCCAGTCTCATTTTTCTGGATCTCTTTATTTTTTCACAGCACTAAACACTGAAATGTTATATTGTTTGCTTCTTTACTAGTTTATTGCTTCACTCCCCATTAGAATATAAGCTCTTTGAGAGCAGAGATTTTGTCCATCTTGTTCTCTCCTCTTTCTTCACTACTTAAAATAATGTTTGGCATATGGTAGACCCTTCAAATTTGCTGGATAAATAAATGCACCTAACAGAGAAAAGGAGGCAGATCTTGCTGCTAGCAAGGGGCAGAGCAATGGAAGTCCTGCTATGCAACAGGGCCCTGTCACTCACCTGGGGCTCATGGTTTCTCTCTAATCACTTTTAAGTGATTTAGAATTAAAACCACTTTTATTCCCCTTGAATGACTTGCAAAGCTTAAAAAGCAGGGGTCCTTTGCCTGCAATCAATGTGCTTTCTCTTGCCCACCTTCAAATGCTGGAAGGTAAATTGCTTGCATTTGGCTACACTTCTCCCTCCTGTGCCCATGGCAGGCATTGCAAATCAATCATGGCAATTTTTCTTGTGGCCTTAGAACCTTTGTCAATACCACCCTCCAAACAGACACAGCTAATCCATAGGAGGTGGCAGTGGAGATGACACCTACTTTTCATTCTGAGCATGAAAAGAATTAAACAGATGTGAGAAGGGGGTAATATAAGCAGCCACAAGGAGAAAGGGACAAATCCATATTCCATGGAAATATTGTAAGCTTTATGTCTTCAGACTCGCCTAACAGTGACAAACAGAAGAGCTTGGAGATGACACAGCATGGTGATTATGGACATAACTATCGATGTCAAGCTGGCTGGGGTCCAGTTTCAGTTCTATCACTCCAAACCATGTCGCTGTAAGCAAACCACTTAAACTCTTTAAGCCTCGGTGTCCTCATCTGTACAATAGAACTAATAACTGCATCAAGTTGCTGTGGAGGAAACAAAATAATCCATGTTGGGCCTGGCGTGACGGCTCATGTTGGTAATTCTAACACTTTGGGAGGCCAAAACAAGCTGATCACTTTAGTTCAAAGATTTGAGACCAGCCTGGGCAACATGGTGAAACCTCATCTATACAAATTTTTTTTTAATTAGCTGGATGTGGTGTCACACACCTGTGGTCCTAGCTGCTTGGGAGGCTGAGGCAGGAGGATCACTTGAGCCCAGGAGATCAAGGCTGCAGTGAGCTGAGATTGTGCCATTGCACTGCACGCCAGCCTGGGTGACAGAGTGACTGTCTGTCTCAAAAAAAAATAAAATTCCATGTAAAGCACCTAACCCAGTGCCTAGAACACAGTAGGTAATCAATATATATTAGTTATTGATTTTTTTTCAAGATTGACAGATTAACAAGTATAAACATCACCAGGGGCTGAGTCTTGAACTCCAGAAATATCTCAAATGAAATGGTCTGCCTCTTATTAGGGAAAGACAAGACCACTTTCCACTCAGCCCCAGGAAGCTTTCTATTTACTTTTTCCAATTTTTATTCACATCTAAACCACTGTTATAAAAACATTAAAGAAAAGATTTTAAACAATAAGCATTTACCCATAATCACAACCCTCATACGCAACTCATTTCATTTTTCATGTTTCTTTCCAGTCTTTTCCCAAAAGTAGATTTTTAAAAAATATAATAATCTTGATCTTCTTTTTTTTTTTTTTTTTTTTTAGTTCTCTGAACCAAGAGATTTTATTTCTAGGCTTTTCTCCATGACGGTTGCCACACGCAGGTAACTTGATCTCTCTTGGGCCCAGTGCCCTTGTCTGTCAAATGGGAATAATAACAGGAGCATTGCTGGCCTCATAGCTTGTTAGATGGAGCAGATGAGAAAATGGATATGAAAATATGAAGTTAAAAACATAGCTGTTGTAGTCATCTCAAAGGAGAGTTATTTACAGGAGCCAGTGAAATAACAAATGTGAAGGAACTTATGTAAAGTGGTATTTTTAAGTGAACAGGGAAAAAAGAGTTGAAATGTAAAATTTAAATAAAATTAGAAAATAACGCATTAAATTGTAGATACAATTTAAAGTGCTTCAAAAATGATAGTAAATATCACTCAAATAATTCCCTCTGGCAATTATGGTAAATGGTTGGATTTTCTTGTTTGTTTTGTGTTTCTTTCCCTCTTTTCTGAAATACATTTTAGATTAAATGGCCATTTTTCTCCACCTTCATAAATAATGCAGTATCCTCCAGGGTCCTCAAATATTTAGTGAACATATTAAACAAAATCATTTAAAAGTTACACTACACAGTAAAGAAAAAATATCAAACTGGAATCACAGGCAAAAGTAGATACCTACATGGGTGTGTATAAAACCCTCACATTGACAGTCACTTCATGGTCCTGGAGCTCGCCCCAAGGAACCTTCTGGCATTAAAGTATTAGTGAGCAATGTTGAATTTACTGAGAATCTCATGGGGGAGATAATAGAGGGTTTGCTATTTGTTATGGTTTCGATGTCTCCTTCAAGTCTCACGTTAAAATGATGTTGAAGGTGGGGCCTGGTGGGAGGTGTTGGGGTCAAAGAGGCAGATCTCTTATGAATGGCTTGATGTCCTCCTCACGGTAATGAGTGAATTCCTTTCTCACACTGGGTTCACGCAAGATCTGGTTGTTTAAAAGAGTGACTCTCTCTCTCTCTCTCTCTCTGTCTCTGTCTTGCTCTCCCCATGTGTCACACCTGCTCCCACTTTACCTTCTATCATGAGTAAAAGCCCCCTGAGGCCTCACCAGAAGCCAAGCAGGTGTCAGAGCCATGCTTCCTATACAGCCTGCAAAACCATGAGCCAAATACCACTCTCCTAACTCCAGGCTATATAGCTTTTGGCTCCACAAGAGACCCCTTCCTTCAGCTTGAGGACAAGAGAGGAAAGAGTGGGAAAGACATTGTCTTGCATCTTGCATACCAGCTCAACCACAGCAGGATAGGGCACTGGTCAGAGTTGTGAGGCCCCCATCCAGGCCCTAGCTCTCGGACAGCATTTGCGGATATGACCTGGGCCAGAAGGGAACCTGCTGCCTTGAAGGAAAGAACCCAGTCCTGGAAGCATTCATTACCTGCTAACTGAAGTGCTCATGGATCCTGGATAGCCAGCAGTGATACCCAGGTACTACACTGAAGGCCTTTGGTGAGACTCCAAGTCTTGCTGGCTTCAAGTACCAGCATGGCCACAGTGGGGTAGAACATTAAGCATGCTCTTTGGGTGCCCAGGTTTAGTATTTGACTCTTGAATGGCATTTCTGGAACTGCTCTGGGCCAGAGGGGAGCCCACTGCCCTAAAGGTTGAGTCTCAGGCCAGGCAGCATTCACCACAGGCTGACTTAAGAGCACTTAGGCCTTAAGGCAACAGCTGTAGTCTGGCAGTGCTTGTTGTGACCTTGGGTGGCAGTGGCTTCTGGGTGAGGCTCCTCTGACTTTAGAAAGAGGAGGAAAGAGTGGGAAGAGCTGCACCTTGTGATTGAGTGCCAGCGTAGCCTCAGTACAACAGAACACCAGGTAGCCTTGTAAAGTTTTTGCCTCTCATCTCTGACTCTAAGATGCACCTCTGGATCCACCCATAGCCTGGGGAACCTTGCCGCCCTACAGTGAAGAGCATAAGCCTGGCTGACTTCATCACCTGCTTATGATAGAGCTCCAGGGCTTTGGTGAACATAGGCAGCAGCCAGGGAGTAATTACAGGAGACTTTAGGTAAGACACAGTGCTGTGCTTGATCAACAACGTCAAGGTCATGGTGGCCACAGTGGTGCTTGTGTCACTCCACCCCCAGCTTTAGGTGGCTCAGAACAGAGAGAGACTCTGTTTATTTGGGAGAAAGTAAGGGAATAGAACAAGAGTCTCTGCTAATGCAGAGAATTCTCCCAGATCTTGTCCAAGACCATTGTATTAGTTAGTTCTTGCTTTGCTATAAAGAAACGCCTGAGACTGGGTAATTTATAAGAAGAGGTTTAACTGGCTCACAGATCTGCAGGCTATACAGGAAGCATAGTGGCTTCTGCTTCTGGGGAGGCCTCAAGAAACTTACAATCATGGCAGAGGTGAAGCAGAAGCAGACATTTCTTACATGGCTGGAGCAGGAGGAAGAGAGCAAGTGCGGATGTGGCACACATTTTTTAAAATTAGATATTGTGAGAACTCACTCACCATCATGAGAACAGCACCAAGGGGATGGTGCGAAACTGTTCATGAAGGATCCACCTGCATAATTCAATCACCTCCCACCATGCCCTACCTCTAACACTGGGGATTACAATTCAACATGAGATTTGGGTGGGGACACATATCCAAACTATATCATTCTACCCCTGACCCCTCTCAAATCTCATGTCCTTCTAACATTTCAGAATACAATTATGCCTTCGCAACAGTCCTGTAAATGCTTAACTCATTCCAGCCTTAACTCAAAAGTCCATAGTCCAAAATCTCATCTGAGACAAGGTTAGACCTTTCTGCCTATGAGCCCATAAAATCAAAAACAAGTTAGTTACTTCCAAAATACAATGGAGGTATAGGCATTGGATAAATTCTCCCATTTCAAGAAAAATATTAGCCAAAAGAAAAGAGCTACAGGCCTCATGCAAGTCCAAAACCCAGCAGGGTAGTCAGTAAATCTTAAAGCTCCAAAATAATTTCCTTTGACTTCCTGTCTCAGGCTGCCTTGGGTAGCCCCACCCCTGTGGCTTTGCACGATGCAGCCCCCATGTCTGTTCCCATGGGCTGGCACTTAGTGCCTGCAGTTTTTCCAGTCAATAGTTGCAAGCTGCCAGTGTATCTACCATTCTGGAGGGCTGGAGGCTCGCTTCTCACAGCTCCACTAGGCAGCATTCCGGTGGGAGCTCCAACCCCACATTTCCCTTGCACACTGCCTAATATGGTTGGGCTATGTCCACACCCAAATCTCATTTTGAATTGTAGTTCACATAATCCCCATATGTCATAGGAAGGACCAGGTAGAGATAATTGAATAATGGGGGTGGTTTCTCCCATCCCGTTCTTGTGACAGTGAGTTGGTTCTCACAAGATCTGATGGTTTGATAAGGGGCTTCCCCTATGCTGGGCTCTTATTCTCTCTCCTGCCACCCTGTGAAGAGGTGCCTTCTGCTGTGATTGCAATTTTCCTGAGGCATCCCCAGCCATGTGGATTTAACTGTGAGTCATTTAAACCTTTTTTTATTGATAAATTACCCAGTCTTGAGTATTTCTTTATAACAGTGTGAGAATGAACTAATACAGTAGATCAGTACCTCAGAGAGTGGGGTACTGCTATAAGGATACTCAAACATGTGGAAGCCACTTTGGAACTGGGTGATAGGCAGAGGCTGGAATGGTTCTGACGGCTTAGAATTGGAGAGGGAAACATGGGAATTTGGAACTTCCTAGACATTTGAAGGGCTCAGAAAACAGAAAGATGTAGGAAAGTTTGGAATTTCCTGGAGACTTGTTGAATAGCTTTGACCAAAATGCTGATAGTGATATGGACAACAAAGGTCACAGTGAGGTGGTTTCAGATGGAGATGAGAACCTTGTTGAGAACTGGAGCAAAGATGACTCTTGTTATGCTTTAGCAAAGAGACTGGCAGGATTTTTGTCCCTGACCTAGAGATCTGTGAAACTTTGAACTTGAGAGAGATGATTTAGGGTTACCTGGTGGAAGAAATTTCTAAGCAGGAAAACATTTTTTTTTCTTTTTTCCAGTAGAATTCAGCGTGCATTTTCTTTTTTTTTGGGGGGGGGATGGGAAGAGAGGAAAAAAAGAAAGAGAAAGAAAGAGAGAAAGAAAAGAATGAAAGAGAGAAAGAAAGAGGAAGAGAAAGAGGGAGAGAGAACAGGAGTCTTGCTTTATTGCCCAGGCTAGAATGCAGTCTAAAAATGGGTATTGAAAACCTCTTTTATGCCAATAATTGTGCTTAACAGCAGAGACAGGAAGGAATGAGGGAGGAAAATAACAAACAAGCAGCCAACCAATATTTCATTTAAAACTGGGAAATGCTATGCAATTACTGAGGATTGATTTACTTCCAATTATGTAGTCACTTTTAGAGTAGGTGTGATGTGGTACTGAGAAGAATGTATGTTTTGTGGATTTGGGGTGGAGAGTTCTGTAAATGTTTATTTAGTTTACTTGTTCCGGGTCTGAGTTCAAGTCCTGAATATCCTTGTTAATTTTCTCTCTCATTGATCTGTCTAATATTGACAATATGATGTTAAAGTCTCCCACTATTGTTGTGTGGGAGTCTAAATCTCTTTATAAGTCATTAAGAACTTGCCTTACGTATCTGGGTGCTCCTGTATTGGGTGCATATATATTTAGGATCGTTAGTTCTTCTTGCTGCATTGATCCTTTTACCATTATGTAATGACCTTTTTTGCCTCTTTTGATCTTTGTTGCTTTAAAGTCTATTTTATCAGAGACTAGGATTGCAACTACTGCTTTTTTTTTTTTTTACTCTCCATTTGGTTGGTAAATCTTTGTCCATCACTTTGTTTTGAGTCTTTGTGTATCCTTGCATGTAAGATGGGTCTGGATGCAGCATACCAATGGGTTTTGGCTTTTTGTCCAATTTGCCTGTCTGTGTCTTTTTGTTGGGGCATTTAGTCGATTTAAATTTAGGATTAATAATAATATATGTGAGTTTAATACTGCCATTTAATGCTAGCTGGCTGTTTTGCCCATTAGTTGATGTAGATTCTTCATTACATTGATGCTCTTTACCTTTGGGTATATTTTTGGAATGGCTGATACTGATTGTTCCTTTCTATGTGTAGTGCTTCTTTCAGAAGCTCTTGTAAAGCAGGCCTGGTGGTGATGAAATCTCTGAGTTCTTGCTTGTTCACAAAAGATTTTATTTTTCCTTTACTTATGAAGCTTAGTTTGGCTGGATATGAAATTCTGGCTTGAAAGTTTTTTTTTTAAGGATGTTGAATATTGGCCCCCACTCTATTCTGGCTTGTAGGGTTTCTGCTGAGAGATCTGCTGTGAGTCTGATAGGCTTCCCTTGGTGAGTAACCTGAGCTTTCTCTCTGGCTGCCCTTAGCATTTTCTCCTTCATTTCAACCCTGGTGAATCTGACAATTATATGCCTTGGGGTTGCTCTTCTTGAGGAATATCTTTGTGGTGTTCTCTGTATTACCTGGAGTTGAATATTGTCCTGCCTTGTTAGGTTGGGAAAGTTTTCCTTAATAATATCCTGAAGAATATTTTCCAACTTGGATTCATTCTCTTCGTCACATTCAGGTACACCTATCAAACGTGGATTAGATCTTTTCACATAGTCCAATATTTCTTGGAGACTTTGCTCATTCCTTTTTACCCATTTTTCTCTTATCTTGTCTTCTTATTTTATTTCATTGAGTTGGTCTTCGACCTCTGATATCCGTTCTTCTGCTTGATCAATTCGACTGTTAAAACTTGTGCAAACTTTGCGAAGTTCTTGTGTGGTGTTTTTCAGCTCCATTAATTCACTTATATTCCTCTCTAAATTGTCTATTCTCATTAGCATTTCATCAAATGTTTTTTCAAGGTTCTTAGTTTCTTTGCATTGGGTTAGAACATGCTGTTTTAGCTCCCAGAAATTTCTTATTAACCACCTTCTGAAGCCTGATTCTGACAATTCATCACACTCATTCTCCATCAGGCCTTGTTCCCTTGCTGATGAGGAGGTGCGATCCCCTGAAGGAGGAGAGGCATTCTGGTTTCAGATGTTTTCAGCCTTTTTGTGCTGATTTCTTCCCATTTTTGTGGAATTATCCACCTGTCATCTTTGTAATTGCTGACTTTCAGATTGGGTCTCTGAGTGGACATCCAGGTTGTTGGTGGTGATGTTATTTCTGTTTCTTTGTTTTCCTTCGGCAGACGCCCCTCCCCCACAGAGCTGGACCTTCCCGGGTTCAGCTGTGTTTGCTGTGAAACTCTCAACTGTCAGCGTTACCAATTGCTGTTTTTTTTGTGGGGGTGGGATCAGCCAAGCCCAATTGCCTGGCTCCCCGCCTCGGAGCCCCCTTTTTTCTTTTCCTAAGTGAATGGTCGATTCTCTCCCAGGTGCCCAGTCTCCCGCCGAAAAGGTGCCAGGATCTATGCAATTTCCCTTGAGGCGACTGTGCCGGCTGAAACAGCGGCGCTGAGATTCATGGCACTTTTCTGCCCAGGAATCTCCTGGTCTGGCTCCTGGCTTCAGTCCCCCTTTCAATCAGCTGAATGGGCAACTCTGCCTTCCCGGAGCTCCAAACACCAACTTAAAGGGCACCCAGTCCCGCATACTCCACACTGAGAACCGCCGCGCCAGGACGCTGGCAAAACAGCCACGCTGGCCAAAAGAGTCGCGCTGGCGACCCGTGGGGCTCCTCTGCTGGGAATCTCCTGGTCCATAGGTAACAAAAATTCATCTGGAAGTCTGGCATCCACTCACTCCCTGCACCTTCACTGGGAGCTGCAATCCTGAGCTGCTGCTAGTCAGCCATCTTGGAACTCTCTCCTTCCATCTTGGATCTCTCTCCTTCAGCAGCAAAACATTTAAGAGAATGCAGAGTATAGAAGTTTGGAAAATTTGCAGCCTGACAATGCAATAGAAAAGAAAAAAACCCATTTTTTTTAAAGTCAAGCTAGCTGCAGAAATTTGCATAAATAATGAGGAGCCCAATGTTAATCCCCAAGACAATGGGGAAAATGTCTCCAGGGCATGTCAGAGATCTTTGTGGCAGCACCTCCTATCACAGCTCTGGAGACCTAGGAAGAAAAAATGATTTAATGAGCCCCACCCAGGGGCCCCCTCCTGTGTGCAGCCCAGGACTTGGTACCCTGCATCACACCTCCTCCAGCTATGGCTAAAAGGGGCCAAGGTATGCTCAGGCCATGGCTTCAGAAGATGCAAACCCCAAGCCCTAGCAGATTCCATGTGATGTTGAGTCTGTGGGTGTAGAGTAGTTAAGAATTGAGGTTTGGGAACCTCTACCTAGATATCATAGGATGTGTGGAAGCACCTGGATGTCCAGGCAGAAGTTTGCTGCAGCGCTGGGATTCTCATTGAGAACATCTGTCAGGGCAGTGCAGAAGGAAATGTGGGGTCATAGGCCCCACACAGAGTCCCCACTGGGGCACTGCCTAGTGGACCTGTGAAAAGAGGCCCACTGTCCTCCAGACCCTAGAATGGAGATCCACCAACAGCATGCGCTGTGTGCCTGGAAAAGCTGCAGGTGCTCAACAACAGCTTGTGAAAGCAGCTGGGAGTAGGGCTGTACCCTGCAAAGCCACAGGGGCAGAGCTGCTCAAGGCTATGGGAGCCCACCTCTTGCATCATTGTGATCTGTGTGTGAGACATGGAGTCACAGGAGATCTTTTTGGAATTTTAAGATTTAATGACTGCCCTACTGGATTTTGGACTTGCATAATACCTTTATTTTGATCTCCCATTTTCAATGGGTATACATACCTAATGCCTATACCCTTGTTATATCTAAGAATAACTAACTTCCTTCTAATTTTATGAATCTCCTAGGTGGATGGGACTTTCCTTGTCCCAGATGAGATTTTGGAATTGACTTTTGAGTTAATGCTGGAATTAGTTAATATTTGGGGAAACTGTTGGAAGGACATGACTGTGTTTTGAATTGTGAGAGCATACGATTTGGGAGGGGCCAAGAGTGGAAGAATATGGTTTGGCTGTGTCCCTACCCAAATATCATCCTGAATTGTAGTTCCCATAATCCCTATGTGTCCTGGGAGGGACCAGCTGAAGATAATTGAATCATGATAATTGAATAATGTTTCCCTTATCCTGTTCTCATGATAGTGAGTTAGTCCTTGAGAGATCTGACGGTTTTGCAAGGGGCTTCTCCCTTCACTGGTCTCTCATTCTCTCTCCTGCAACCCTGTGTAGAGGTGCCTTTAGCCACGATTGTGATTTTCCTGAGGTCTCTCCAGCCATGTGGAACTGTCAGTCAATTAAAGCTCTTCTATTTGTAAATTATCCAGTCTTGGATATTTCTTCATTAGCAGTGTGAAAACAGACAAATACACTGCCTTAGTAGAGGTTCTCCATGAGGGCTCTGATCCTGTAGCAGGCTTCTGTCTGGACATCCAGGCTTTTCAATACATCCTCTGAAATCTATGAAGAGGATTCCAAGTCTCACCCCTTGCACTCTGCAACCACAGGCTTAACACCAAATGAAAGTTGCCAAGGCTTTCTGTTTGCACCCTCTGAAGAAGTGGCCTGAACTGTACCTGGGCCCCTTTGAGCCAAACCTGGAGCTGGAGTGGCTGGGATGCAGGGATCAGTGTCCTGAGGTTGTGCAGGTTGGTGAAGGCCTGGGCTTGGGCCAAAAGACTATTTTTCCCTCCTAGGCTTTTGGGCCTATGATGGGAGGGGCTGCTGATAAGGTCTCTGAAATGCCTTTGAGGCCTTTTCCCCATTGTCTTGGCTATCAATATTGACTCCTCTTAACTTATGGAAATTTCTGCAGCCCACTTGTTTTCTTCCTCTAAAAAAAGGCTTTCCTTTTCTACTTCATGGCCAGGCTGCAAATTTTCACAATCATTTACACTGTATTTTCCTTTTTAATATGTTTCAGTTTCAGGTCATCTTTTTTTGCTCATACATATGAGCAAAAAAACTTGTATGCTCACTGTTAGAAGCAGCCAAGCCACATCTTGAGCACTTTACTGCTTAGAAATTTCTTCCACCAGATACCCTAAATCATCATTCTCAAGTTCAAAGTTCCACAGATCCCTAGAGCAGGAACACAATGCAGTGAACCTCTTTGCTGACACACAACAAAAGTGACCTTTGTTCCAGTTTCCAGTAAGTTCCTCATCTCCATCTCAGACCTTCTCAGCTTGGACTTCACTGTCCATATCAGTGTTAGCATTTTGATGACAACAATTTAACAACTCACTAGAAAGTTTCAAATTTTTTCGCATCTTCCTTTCTTATTCTGAGTCCTTCACACTTTTCCAACCTCTGCCTGTTACCCAGTTCCAAAGTAGCTTCCACATTTTCAGGTATATTTATAGCAACATCCTACTCTTGGTACTAATTTTCTGTATTAGTCTGTTCTCATATTGCTATAAAGGAATTCCTGAGACCAGGCAACTTACAAGAAAAGAAGTTTACTTTGCTCATGTTCTACAAGCTGTACAGACAGCATAGTTGCTTCTGCTTTTAGGGAGGCCTCAGTACACTTACAGTCATAGAAGAAGGTGAAGGGGGAGCTGGCATGTCTTACATGGCTGGAGTAAGAGGAAGACAGTGAGGGAAGAGGTGCTACACACTTTTAAAACAATCAGATCTTGTGAGAACCCATTCACCATTATGAGAACAACACTGAGGGGATGGTGCTAAGCCATTCATGAAGGATCCATCCCCATGATTTAATCACCTTGCACCAGGACCCACCTCCAACACTTGGGATTACAATTCAACATGAGATTTGGGCAGGGACACATATCCAAACCATATTAACCATGAAGGCAGCACCTTTACGAATCTATAAGAGCCACAGCATTCCTAGGCTTGTGGTGCCCCCTAAAGCAGATACAGTTTAGATCACAAAATCCAAGTGCTTTAAAATATATAAAAAGCCTTCCCAAGAAGAAAAGGTACAAATAAGCCCAGATAGTGAAGATTACAATAAATACCTAACTCTTCAATACCCAGACACCAAAGAACATCTACTAGCATCAACACCATGTAGGAAAACATGATTTTACCAAATGAACTAAATAAGGTGCCAGAGACCAATCCTGGAGAAAACAGAGATATGTGACCTTTAAGACAAAGAATTCAAAATGGATGTGTTAAGGAAACTCAAAGAAATTCCAGATAACACAAAGAGGGAATTCAGAATTCTATCAGATAAATTTAACAAGGAGATTTAAATCACTTAAAAGAATCAAGCAGAAATTCTGTAGCTGAAGAATGCAATTGGCATACTGAAGAATGCATCAGAGTTTTTTAATAGCAGAATTTATCAAGCAGCAGAAAGAATTTGTGAGCTTGAAGACAGGCTATTTGAAAAAACACAGTCAGAGGAGACAAAAGAAAAAAAATAACAGACAACAAAACACACCTACAGGATCTAGAAAATAGCCTCAAAAGGGCAAATCTAAGAGTTACTAGCCTTAAAGAGGAGGTAAAGAAAGAGATGAGTAGAAAATTTATGCAAACAGATAATAACAGTGAATTTTCCAAACCTAGAAAAAAATCACTATCCAAGTATGAAAAGGTTAAAGAGCACCAAGCAGATTTAACCCAAAGAAGACTACCTCAAGGCATTTAATAAACTCCCAAAGGTCAAGGATAAAGAAAAAATCCCAAAAGCAGCAGGTGAAAAGACACAAATAACATACAATGGAGCTCCAATATGTCTGGCAGCAGACTTTTCAGTGGAAACCTTACAGACCATGGGAGAGTGGTGTTAATGTCTAAAGGAAGAAACCTTTTACCCTAGAATGGTATATCTGTTGAAAATATCCTTCAAACATGAGGAGAAATAAAGACTTTTCCAGACAAACAAAAGCTGAGGAATTTCATCAACACCAAATCTGAAGTTCAAGGAATGCTAAAGGAAGTACTTTAAACACAAAGAAAAGGATATTAATGGAGTAATTATCACCTGAAGGTACAAAACTCACTGATAATAATAAGTACACAAGAAAACACAGAATATCATAACACTGTAACTGTAGTGTGTAAACTACTCTTATCCTAAGTAGGAAGCCTAAATGAAAAACCAATCAAAAATAATAACTACAACAATTGTTGTAGACAAAAGACATAGACAGTGCAATAAGATATAAATAGAAACAACCAAAAGTTAAAAAGCAGAGGGATGCTGGGTGCAGTGGCTCACGCCTGTAATCCCAGCACGTTAAGGCCTAGGTGGGCAGATGACTTGAGATCGGGAGTTTAAGACCTGCCTGGCCAACATGGTGGAACCCCATCTCTACTAAAAATGCATAATTAGCTGGGCATGGTGGCCTGTGCTTGTAATTCCAGCTACTTGGGAGGCTGAGGTGAGGGAATCGCTCGAACCCAGGAGGCAGAGGTTGCAGTGAGCAAAGATAGAACCACTGCACTCCAGCCTGG
>NW_016107606.1:3322561-3448191 GCF_001604975.1 Cebus imitator
ATGAGACAAAATATATTTCAAAACAAAAACTATAAGAAGAGACAAAGAAAGTAAATATATAAGATAAAGGAGTTAACTTAGCAAAATAATATAACAATTTTAAATATAAGTGCACCCAACACTGAAGCATTCATGTATATAAAGGAAATATTAAAGAGAAAGATAAGTCCCAATACAATAAAAGCTAGAGACTTCAACACTCCACTTTCGGCATTGGACAGACAGAAAATTAACAAAGAAACATCAGACCTAATCTGCACTATAGACCAAAGGAATCTAATAGACACATACAGAATATTTTATCCAGTGGCTATAAAATACACATTCTTTTCCTCAGCACATGGATTATTCTCAAGGACAGACAGCATGTTAGGTCACGAAATAAGTCTTAAAACATTCAAAACCTGAAACAATATCAAGAATCTTCTCTGATCATAATGGAATAAAACTAGAAATTAATAATAAGATGAACTTTGGAAACTATACAAATACATGGAAATTAAATAATATGCTTCTAAATGACCAGTGGGTCAATGAAAATATTAAGAAGAAAATTGAAAGTGTAGGGCATGGTGACTCCTGCCTGTAATCCCAGCACTTTGTGAGGCCAATTTGGGTGGGTTGCTTGAAACTGGGAGTTCGAGGTCAGCTCTGGCAACATGACAAAACCCCCTTTTTTTAAGAAAAGAAAAAATATAGAAATTAGCCAGGTGTGGTGGCATAAGCTACTTGAGAGGCTGAGGCAGGAGGATTGCTTGAGCCCAGAAGTTGGAGGCTGCAATGAGCCATGATCATGTCACTGCACTCCAGCCTGAAAGGCATAGCCAGACATTTTCTCAAAAATTGAAAGATTTCTTGAAAAAAATTTTAATGGAAATACAACATACAACAACCTATGCAAGAACAATACTAACAAGAAAGTTTACAGCTATAAGTGCCTACATTACAACTGATACTGCAGAAATTCAAAGGATAATTAGTGACCACAATCAGCAACTATATGCCAATAATTTGGAAAATCTAGAAGAAATGGACAAAGTTCTAGACACATACAATCTACCAAGATTGAAACAAGATAAAATTCAAAGCCTGAACAGATCAATAACTGACACATGTAGGTACGTATAATGGCAAGAGATAGATATGGATATCCAGTTTTCCTAGCACCATAAATTGAAGAGACTGTCTTTCTCCCAGTGTATGTTCTTGGCAACTTTGTTGAAAACGAGTTCACTGTAGGTTTGTGGATTTGTTTCTGGGTTCCATATTCTGTTCCATCGGTCTATGTGTCCATTTTTTTCCAGTACCATTTTGTTTTGGTTACTGTAGCTTTGTAGTATAATTTGAATTCAACTAATGTAATTTCAGAAGGTGGTGAAGCTGAAGCAGGTCGAGTACGTCCTGAACAAGAAGCGCATCCTGCAGGCAATCGACTCTCCATTCCTCCACAAGCTCCAGATCTCCTTCAGGGGCAACTCCAACCTGTACCTGGTGATGGAGTACCTGCCAGGTGGGGAGATGTTCTCCCACCTAGGGCGTATCGGAAGTTTCAGAGAGCCCCGTGCCTGTTTCTATGCCGCCCAGATCGTCCTGGCCTTCCAGTACCTGCACTCACTCAACCTTATCCACCAAGACCTGAATGAAGCCCGAGAACCTCCTCATTGACCGGGGCTATCTGCAGGTGACGGACTTCGGTTTCACCAAGCACCTGAGGGGCTTCACTTGGACCCTGTGTGGGACCCCTGAGTACCTGGCCCCCGAGATCATCCTAAGCAAAGGCTACAACAAGGCCGTGGACTGGTGGGCCCTGGGGGTGCTCACCTACGAGATGGCCGTGGGTTTCCCGCCCTTCTACACTGACCAGCCGATCCAGATCTACCAGAAAATCACCTATGGGAAGGTGCGGTTCCCCTCCCACGTCAGCTCTGACCTCAAGGACCTGCCGCGGAGCCTGCTGCAGATGAACCTCACCAAGCACTTCGGAATGGGGTCAGCGACATCAAGAACCACAAGTGGTTCGCCACAATCAACTGGGTCGCCATCTATGAGAAGAAGGTGGAAGCTCCCTTCATCCCGAAGTTCGCAGGCCCTGGGGATGCCAGTAACTTTGACAACTACGAGGAGGAAGAGATCCAGATCTCCATCAACGAGCAGTGTGCCAAGGAGTTTTCTGAGTTTTAGGGATGTGCTTGTGCCCCTGTGGGTTTTCTTTTCTTTCTTTCTCTTTTTTTTTTTCTCTTTGGTGGGTGGGTGGCGGGTGGGTCGGTGACAGGGTTGGACTGAACAACCCGAGGGCCCCAGAGTTCCTTGCATCTAGTTGCACCCCCCACCCCACCCTCCGGGGTTGGAGTAGCAGGAAGCCCAGATATTTAGAGGGACAGAAACACCAGCTGCTCCCTCACCCCCTATGCCTTCCTGGGCCCTCTGTGCTTCTCCCTTCCGCTTCTCGCAGAGTCCCCCTTGCCCTAGCCCACTTCTGCCTGTTTTAAACGAGTTTCTCAGCTCTATTCAGGCCAGGTCTTGCTGGTGTATCCAGAACAGGGTGTGGAAAGAGGGGCTTAAACTAAACTCCAGCACGGAAAAGGCACCACTTGCTAAGATAGGATGAATGAAAAGCACGCCTGCCTTTCAGAGTAGTCCTGCCTGAGAAGGAGAGAAGTTTAGTGCCATGCTCAGTGGGCTGCTTGCTAAAATTAAAAATTAAAAAAATAGAGTTCCGGTCTGGCAGAGAACGCGGAGAGACGCAGAGCGCCGCGAGTTCCCCCTGGGCCCTCCAGGGCCTCCGGCCCCGGGCTGGCGGGTGAGCTGGGGGGCCCCGGGACAGGCCGTGCCCTCTGCCCTTCAGACACCGGAGGCCTCCACTGTGGCTGCGCATTGGCCTGGCCAGTCTCAGGCCTTGAAGCCGTGGTGAACCTCTCTACCCCACCCCATTTCGGTGATTGATGGCAGCAGCTTCTCCCCGCCAGTACCCCAGCCTGGACCCCGCTGGCCACTGGGTCTCCCGGCGCATGTGTGCCGGGCCTCAACAGAGCCCCAGCTGAGCTGCCCAGATGCAACGCCTTTGGGCAGACCAGGAAACACGGCGGCTGTTCGAATGCTGCACAGCGGAGGCCGTTAGGTGACAGAGGGTCTGGGAAGGCGGCCTAAGGACGCAGGCAGGCTCGGCTGCCTCTTTAGGCCACGGAGCCGTGCAGATCCGGGTCCCCAGTGACCACTCTGTCCCCACTGGGAGAGACCTACCTAGTCCTGACCACAGTGGACAAAGGCCTTAACAGGCCCGGAAGGTGAGCGAAGTTCCTTCCGAATGACGACGGGTGGAATGGTTAGCGGCCATTGGGCTGTTAGTCTTCATTCTACCAGACCTTGCTGTCAGAAGAGAGAAACGGTAGAATGACGGGCCACGTTTGGCCCATTGGAAATGCCCACCACCCTCTGGGAAGATTTACTGGCCCTTTATGGAAGGCCTGTGTATATAATATGAAAAAGCTGCTCTCAACTGCACCCCAGACTTTTAATAGAAAAAATTTGTCACATCTAGCCCCTCTAGATGTAAAGAGATTGCAAAAAAAAAAAAAAAAGAAAGAAAGAAAAGAAAAAAAACCAAGCGCCTCCTGGTATTAGGTAATCTGCCTCTTGCTGCTTAATACAGACTCTGTTCTCACACCCCAGGCTGGGACCTTTATCTGGGATGCCAAGGGACAGGACCTCTGTCGGAGGTTAGTCAAGAAAGGTCATTTTTCTAGTTTTGCAAGAACACATGGGACCAAAGGCTAGGCTGGTTGTTTGGACAAAACCCATCAGTTTTGCTCTTTGGCCCCCAGCTGCGTGAAAAGGGTTTTGAAAGAATCAGCTCTGGGACTCAGCAAGCCTGAAGCACAAGCGATGTCTTGCTTCCTGTTAGTTGGCCTGAAACCATCGTGCTGTCGTCTAGTTGACCCTCTAGTCTTGTCTCTGCAGCCAAGATCATTCCTTCCTTTTCCAACAACGTCATGTGTCTTTTATCCCTCTTTTTCAGTCCTACAAGTGAGACAATATTTTTCCTGTGATGTGTGGAGGTCTCCAACATTAGACTAACTGTATTAAGCACTTCGTTTACATCTACTGTTGGCTCGTGTAATACTCACCATAGCCCTAAAAGAGAGGTGTTATCATAACTTTCTTTTGCAAATGAGGACAGTGAGGCTCAGATAAACCAGAGATCAATATTACAGGGGCAGAAGCAAAAATCCAACCCAGATTGGGCTGACTCCACAGACAGACTCTTACCAGCATGCTCACCAACCCTTTGTCTCCAATTCCACAGATGTTGACTGAGCTATATTGTGCTGGCCTTCTGGGGACATAATGAGAGATGTGACACTGTCTCTTGAAGCCCTAATTTGGGGCAAGGGACTTGTATCCAGCTGAAAATTTGTTCTTGGTCAAAAAAAAAAAAAATGCTTCCACTTCTGATTTGGATCCAGAGCCAGCCTTAAATGTGCTATGAATGCTTCCCGCCAAGCACCTGCAGATGCCTTCCCAAAGGCCTGGCATGCCTTTGTTAGAGATGTGAGCCTTTGGGCAAAGGCGACTGTGACAGCACTTAGCACAGAGTCTTGGGAGTCTCCTGTGGCCTAAGCCAACTTTGCCCTACTGCCCAGAGAAGCAAATGCTGAGTCGACACAGACACACGGATGGAGGGTTTGCAACCAGCTTTGAAGAAGGCATCTAGTGAGTCCTGAGTATGATTTGAGGAACAATGTAGGGAGGGCAAAAAGTACCCTGATAAAAACATTGCCTCTGGAGAAAGTGGAATGACAGTGACTGCTTCATGGGTATAGTGTCCCTTAGGGGTGATGGAAATGTTTGAGAATTAGAGTTGATGGTTGCACAACATTGTGAATGTATTAAAATGCCACCAAAATGCACACTTTAAGATGGCTAATTTTATATGATATAAATTTTACCTTAATTTTTTTAAAAAAAGTTACCTCTGCCAAGTGCCATAGTGCCTGAAGTCCCACTGTTCAGAATAGGACTCCCTCCACTTCCCTCCAGCCCCTGTTTTCATCTGGACCTTCCGGCTTGTCTGAAGCTATGGGAGGGTTATTTTCAGGCCCCCCCTTTTTTTTTATCTCTTATGTGATCTTCCCTCTAGGAAGAGGTGCACCTTCCCAGGTTGGTGAGGCTCAGAAAAGAAAGAGGATGCTTTCATGTCTTTGACCTAAGAGTGTCCATGGACCTAGTCCTCAGCTCGGGGTTGATACTGTTACCAAGTACAGTAGATATGCAAAGGGACTGAGGCCTTCCCAGCAGTGCCTAGAGTCACCTCCTCCCCGACCGGAAGATGCCCAGATCCAAGTGTACCTCTCTCTAAACGTGCTCCTGCTCTTGCTTGCAGGAGTAAGCTGGCCTTTGTTTCTCTGCGTAGGCCTTTTCTTTAGGAAACATCCTACCTACTTCCTCATCCACCTTGAAATTCTTCGTGTTCAACAACCACCACCAGAAAAATAACATGAAGCTATTTTTGTAGCAAAAATTGTATTTACTGATTTCCTTTATATCAGTTTTCATTTTAAATTCAAGTCAAAGGACATTTCTCACTGTCAATCACGAGCTACTTGGTTCCATTTGTCCTTCTAAGCTGGAGGAAATGTGAATAAACCTTAGATGGACAAGACTGTTTTTTCAAAATCTGCCATGTTCAGAAATCTGGAACTTCAAAGGAAAACAAAAAGATGTTTTCATCTCCTTTCTCAGTTTTAATCGTTTCTTCTTTGGAAGCTAATTTCTCACTGTCATCACAGGAGAAAGGGGGCTTGGGCAATGATGCTGCAAATCTGATTTGCACAGGCAGCCCACTGGGATGCTATTTTCCTCAGGAGCTGGAATTTTGGCCAAAATCATCTGGGAAACTTTTCTGGTCTTCTAATTTATTCTGCCTATGGAGACCTCGTTAATAATGCCAAAAATGCTTCACATTTGTATAGCCATTTTAAATTTTTTCCAAACCCTGTCACATTAATCAACTTACTTGATCTTTACAAGTCTCTTGGGAAGTGAGTAGAGAAAGGACTGGGATTTATACATTATGGATAAGAGAAGTGAGCTCAGAGAGGTTAAGCAACTTGCCCAAGGTCACACAGCCAGGCAGTCAGAACAGAGTCTAGAGACCATATTTTCAACCTTGTAGCTTTAGAAGTAGACTGGGTCACAAACATAGATTACTGCCTTCCTGGCCTACATCAGAAACCCAACTGTGAATGTCCCAAGAGGTAGAATTCCTCCCCTGGATATATTTGGCTGTCTCTCCTCATTAATATTTGACTTGAGCATCACAGTTGTTCTTTCGGAGCTGTCTTTATCATGCTGGTGACTTGTTGTTCTCTTCACCGTCCGCCTGATGCTTGGAGAAATCAGTGGATGAGGGAGCGATTCAGTAAATCTTTCTTTGATCTGTTTTAAATGAAATCCTATTTACAAGATACACTTCACTTCTTTTGATGTGCTGCTCACTAATTAGCTCACATCTGAGAGCAGGTTCCCTGGGAGAAAAAAAAGAATTAATTAGCTCATTCCATCTCGAAAAGACACAATTCTTGAACTAATTATGGTATTTGAATGATTAATCTCCTTTAAATACACATGTGTTTAGGAGTATTACAGTTAGGAAGAATGTATAATGAGAAGGAAGACAGAAAGCTAAGGGAAGTGGAACCAAGTGGCGGCTCGAGGCAAAAATCCTGCCCTTGAGGCCCAAGGGAGAGTTTAGGGATTCTTTATTGTCCAGGTAGAATATCATTGGCATGCAAAATGGTAGAATAGGCAAAAGTTTGTCCTAAACCCTCCTCAAATCTTTCCCTTTCTGCTTCTTTGTCAGCTCTTGATGCCAATGTCTTAAGATCAAACTACTTATGTAAGCCGGCTGCCAAGAAAAGAAAAGTCATTTAATTTACACTAAAGTGTTAATGACTGATCATTAACTAAATTACCTAAATTAAATGATTAAAGTGTTAATCACTTTCCATCTAGTTTTGCTCCTCCCACAATTACATACTTTTTAATCGGAAGCTACAATTCTACTCCAATGAATAATCCTCCACTTGTGGATTTTTAGGAGATAACATACGGATTTGATTCAAAATCCCTTCCTGACTTACTGGCGATGGCTGTGTGCTTCATGCCACAACGTGAATATAATCGATTAACATAAAATAATGCTGTGGTACATTAGTGACATCTGCCATGGGCACAGAAATTGAGATTGGTCATGTACAAATTATGTACCCATCATCCTGATTATAGTTTGTAGGAAAATGATATTTGGAGTACTAAAGAGAGCTTTTAGGGGTTCATGAAATCACAATGTACAGCGTATCACCCATTCCACTCAAAGGATAGGTGGCCCTTATTGACCACCTGTCCAGTCAATAAGTGGTTTTTTTTTTTTTACTTCAACATTCATATTGTGAATCCCTTGAGAACAGAAATGAATACCTTTTTTATCTCAAGGGTATGGCTCTTACTTGGTGCTAAATAAATATTTGTTGAAAAAGTGCAAAGAAGGTAGCACTTAGGTATGAAAAGAAATGTATTACTAAACATGAACAATTATCATAAAAGTTTAAAGCTAAGTGAGACTGAAGGAAGGGTACAAATATGATAGAACCCTTAGATAAGCTGGTTACCAAAATTAAGCACAGATCTCACAAACTCAATAAGCCAAGCAACACGCTGGCTTATAGAGTTTTCACTATATGATTTAAAAACACTATGCAAGACTGTCATCATAAAGGGCAATATTTTTTCTGGCACCGAGTCCTAGAAGAAATGTATCATGTGACTTGTCCCTATGAAAGACCATTGAGTAATGTAACGGCCAATGTGTTTAAAAAGGATTTTGCAAAAACTCAGCAATATTGCTTAAAGGGAGTTTTTTTGTATCAACCCTTTGAGATGTAGTGAACATAGCATTAAATTGTGACCCCGTGCAGATATTTCTGAAATAATGTGTAAGAAAATAATACGGTAGGCTGGTTACCATAGGAACTCCCACCTGCCGCCCGACCAAGGTGTGTCCCGGCCTTCTCTGTGACCCTTTTCTTTGTGCTCTCTCTTCAGATCCTTCTTGTGCCCTTGGATGGAGCTAAGTGACTCATTGTGAAATGGAGGCTGAGCCCACACTGGTAGGTAGAATGCCTTTTGCTGTCTCAGTCCCATTGAGCAAACTGAGGTACAGCGTAGTTTAAGGAGCAGGTACAGGGTGAAACCCTGCCCCATTCTGGAGTGTTTATGTGCCTTTGGGCAAGTCATTTTCCCTCTTTGGGATTTGCTTTCTCCCCTGTAAAATACAGACAGAGTTGGATTATCAGGGGTCTGCAAACTTTTTCTAGTTTGTAAAAAATAGTAAATATGCCAAGCTTCAAACATTCTCTTTTGTAACAACTCAACTCTGCCATTAAAGTTTGAAAACACACATGAACAACATACAAAGGAATGGATGTACCTGTATTCTGATGTAACTTGATTTACAAAAACAAAGAATAGCTGGATTGGATGCATAGGCCATAGTTTGCTGGCCATTGGATAAGTTGATATAAAGACAAAGCCATGCGATAAAAATAGAATGCAAGCCACAGATGTAAGCCATATATGTGATTTTAAATTTCTAGGATCCACATTTTTAACAGTTTTTTAAAAGTAAAATTGATTATAAGAAAATTTTATTAACAATATATACAAAATATTGTCAATTCCACATGTAAGCAATATGAAAAAAAATGTATCCATGAAATATCTAGGTCTGTGAAATCCAGACGGTCTTTTAGATATCAGAGTATCTGAGTTGAACTCATCACATTTTAAGAGTTCAATATCCACATGTGACTGGAGTTACCATCCTGGACAGCACAATTCTAAGAGGTTCTTTTTTTTTTTTTTTTTTTTTTTTTTTCCTGAGACAGAGTCTTGTTCTGTCATCTAGGCTGGAGTACAGTAGCGTGATCTGGGCTCACTGCAATCTCCGCCTCCTGGGTTCAAGCTATTCTCCTGCCTCAGCTTTCCCAAGTAGCTGAGACTACAGATTCCCACCACCATGCCAGGCTAATTTTTTCTACTTTTAGTAGAGACAGGGTTTTGCCATGTTGGCCAGGCTGTTCTCAAACTCCTGACCTCAGGCGATCTGCCTGCCTTGGCTTCCCAAAATGCTGGGATTATAGGCGTGAAACACCACTCCTGGCCCTAAGAGGTATTTTCTTCTCTACACCTACTCCTTGGATTCTGCCAGAAAACACAGAGCAGCATGCTATTGTTCTGTTTCCTCATCCCTGATAATTTAACATATAAGTCTGCAAAAGATGTGATAATGAATGTCAGGAGGTCGATGCAGCTACTGAGTGACTTATTGCTATCTTCACTGCAATTTGTAAATAGCTGATAATGTCTTCGTGCAGAGCTTCAAAAAATGCCTCCTCCCCCAAGCACTCTCCTAATGGGAGAGAAGTGTGAACATTTACTCTAGTGGTGAAGGGAAGTGGGAGTGCTTGTAAAAGCCATTCTAAATAAAATACTTATCTGACATCTCATGTTTTACTTTAATGTATATTCCATTTTGCTTTAATCTGGTTTAATTTTTTATTTGAATTTCTTATCAGTTAATATATTCAAACTCCCTGCCCTGCAAACGCTCCCTTCATCACCTGTCCTTCTCACCACAAACTGGTGAGCAAAATTCATGCCCCAAAAAGATACATCACAGTTATCATCGTACCCTTGGAAATGGGTTTACGTACCAAAATGTTAAATTAGAAGTGTCCACTAAGGACCAAGACACAATAGGTATTAAATGCTAAAGTGAGTTGTGGCCGACCAAAAGGCAGACATTCCCTTTGAGAACCATTCATCCATAGCGAGGGTATAAAAGGATTGGGAGAGAGGATTCATGGAGAGGGTTTCTTTGGAGAGGGCTGTGCCATGAGTCTCATCCTCACTTCCACTTCACTATAGCCTGGTGACAGGAGCCGTCCAAGGCAGCTGGGGGGTTGACAGTTGCACACAGAGCCTGAAATCTGAAGGTCAAGAGATGGGCTGCTTAGAGTCTGTAACCAACTAAGGAGAGGCTGCAGTGTTTGGGTTTTCTTGAAGCCCCAGAATATTCCAGAGCCATAGAGTTCATGTGGACCAGACGCAGGCCATAAGGAGCAGGTGGGCAGGGACAGAGGACAGGGAAAGAACAATGCTGGTCCTCTTTCCTAGTGGAGAGTGCAGCAGATGACAAATATGAGTGAAGGTAGGAGCTTTGACCTTTTGACCATTGTAGGACTAAGTGAGCCTGAACTTCAGGAATTACAGTGATCAGGGTACTTCATATTGTCTGATAGTGACCAGAAAAATCCTCCTCCCCTCATAAAAGAAACAAAGGTAACGGATCATGATTGTGTAATGCACTGGTATAAGACTTCTGGTTTTAAGATGTTACTACATACTCATGAGTAATATACTCACATTAAATGAGAGACAGGTAAGAGAATAGGAAGATTACTGCCTTCTGGATTAACTCCAAAGATTGGAATTTCAGGGACCATTTGCCAGGCTGGTCCAGGGGCAATGTGGTACAGGTGGTGGTCTTTCCAACTCCTCAAATGGTACAAAACTCCCTATGACAATACTGATGTCTGTGATGTGTAGATAACACACAGACTTACTCTAGAAGAAAAATTAATAACAGTAACATAATCATTTACTGAGGAATCACTATGTGCTGTGTACTATACTTTTCTTACAAAAACCAAATGCTTCCATTTTGTAGAAGGGGAAAGGAGATTCAGAGGGGTTAAACAATTCCTTTTAAATTATAGAAGCAGTATGTAGCAAAGACAGGATTGGAACACAGTTTTGTTCACTGAAACCACTACCCTCTGCTGCTTCTCTTGCCCAGCCCAACTGTGACCTTTGGCCATTTGTTGCCTTTTTCTTGTATGCCCCTGTTCTCTTCTTCCTACATCCTCCTCCCTCTCTTCTAAGTGGTGGGATTCCATTCCCAGCTGAACAGAACTGCTCCTTCCGTCTTACCTGGGATGTATGAAATGAACAAGAACTGCCTAAGATTCACCCATTTTCAGCCAATTAACTGACTTTAAAATGTTATTACATACTCGGCTCCAGAGAGTGCACCAAGAAGCTTTGCCAAATCCTGCAAAATGCTGGTCAAGCAAAAGAATGAAGATGAGAAGCAAATCCTCAGTACTTGATGCAATCAGCTCAGCATTCTGGGTCGAAGATGAAGAAGGATCTATGGGCTCCAAGCAAACGTCATGGTTGTGGTTAATAAAACAAAAACAAAATGCTACCATCTCATTACTGTTTCCACCCCTGCTGACCATCCTGAGATGGCTTCTGTTTGGTGTCCACCTAGTGGAGCAGTTTCCCATTGAAAAATGGATCAGCAACTTGGCCAGATTCTCTTGTGTCCTTTCAGGGCAATGCTGGAGCACATTTTATCCAAAGCTCCAGGAGCAGACGGACAGCAATTGTTAAACGCTCCCCAAATAGCTGCACCCCATTTACATTGTCTACAAAAACATGATCTCTTGCTTTTTCTTTACTCCACCGAGTTATTTTTCTTAGGCTTCCATTATAAAATTGTAAGAATGAGTGTTTAGGCAGCCAGCATAGTCATCTCTTCACTAGGCCTCATGCTAAAGGAGGACGAGATCTGAATGACATGTTTTGACGAGCAGAATCAGATTTCTTACTTACACAGGACTCTTCCCAGAATGAGAAACTTGACCTGAGAACTTGCCAGAAGAGCATTTTTTTGCCTGTGTCTTCATGTGAACTCTGCCCTTGGATGTACATTTGAAAAAGGATGATAGAAATTCCTCTCTGCAAGGAGCTGATCTGACCCCTGATTAAAATATGTTCAACTCTGAAATTAGTAAAGATCAGGGACAAAAGCTGGATGATGGCTTGATTCTAATGCTGGAGTGTCCTGACCAGGAAGGGGCAAACCCGAGAGCAGGAAGAAACAATAATTAATCATAGCGAAGCAGGAGCAGCTATGATTTGAAGAGAACTCACAGAAATTCATCCATAAATTCCTTGATGCTTTAATTAAAAAAAAAAATGTTTATCGAGCACTCGGAAGGAAAAACAAACTGGTTTGTTTTTTTTTCTCTCTACTCTCTTATATAGTCACTCAACACAACATTTTTGACACCAGCTTCTCCAGTGGACACCCACTGGTGTCCTATAATTTAATTTAATTCTAACACCATCTAGCTGAAAATAGCATCAGATCCCATGACTTCAGGGTCAGTCTCACAAGACTGTCCCCTGCCATCCTTTTCCCATTTCACATGCCAATTGCAAGCCCTAGGTCATGACCCATGCTTCTGACCAACCAGCTATAAATTAGGGTTTCTAAAACCTCCTCCTTGGGTTCAATTAATTTGCTAGGGCAGCTCACAAACCTCTGGGAAACACTTTACTTAAATGTACCCATTTACTACAAATGATATTTTAAAGAATATAAATAAAGAGAAACATAGGACAAGGCTAGAAGAGCCTCCAAGTGCAGGACCTTCCAAACCCAAGGAGTTGGGGGGAGGGGGTGCCACCCTCCCAGCACATGAGTGTCATCTTGTTTACTAACTTAAAAATTTTCTAAACTCATTCTCTTTGGGTTTTTACAGAGGCTTCACTGCATAGGGAAGATTGATTAAATCACTAGCCATTGGCAATCAAGTCAACATTTATCCTCTCTCTCCATCCCAGAAGTGGTGGGTGGGGTTTAAAGATTCAATCTTCTAACCACTTTGTTGTTTCCCAAGGCAACTAGCCCCTATACTAAGAGCTGCCCAGAAGCCCCCAGCCACCGGTCATTTCACTGGCACACAAAAGACACTTTTGTCACGCCAGAGAGGCCAAGGGTCTTTCTTAGCATGTGCCAGAAAGCAGGAGCAGAAACCAAATCAATATTTCTTACTATATCGCAATATCACAAGCACCTAGAAGATATGACATCAAAAAAAACAAACAAACAAAACCAAGATGGATTAAAACAAAGAAAACATTTCCTAAGTGTGTAACTAACTATGAGCTGGACTCTGAATAATGGCTTTAAATGTATTGATATATAATCCATCTAATAACCTTATGATATAGATACTAATATTATTCCTATTTGATAAATGAAAATTTTGAAGCTAGAGGTTAAGGAATATTAAGATCACAAACCTATTAAGGGTGAATCCAAAATGGGAATCCTGCCTGTGATCTTTACCACCATGCAATTCTGCTCTAAGGAATAGAGGCTTAGGCTTAGGCTTTCGTTTATTAATGAAATGAACATACAAATCCAGGTGGAAACTTCAAATAGGACTTTACTTCCAGCAACATTTTGGACAAATACTCTGAAATTACTGCCTCATAAATATATTGCTTCACAACACACCACCCCAAGATTTAGCAGCTTAAAGCAATAATGATTTGTTATTTGTCATGATTCTATGGATTGGCTGGGATTAGAGAGGGCAGTTCTTATGCTCCACTTGGTGTTGTCTGGAATCACTGAGGTGGCTGTATTTACTTGAAGCTCAGGTGAGTCTGAACCCAAATCCAACCGAAATCCATAGACACAGAAGGCAGAATGTATTCAATAAAAAGAAACTCATGTCTAGACATAGTGCAATGATACTGAACACCAATCAAAGACAAAGGAAAGATTTTAAAAGCAGCCAGAGGAAAAATACCTGTTCCTCACATAGATGGATGTTGATTTCTCAGTAAATATCTTCAAAGCATTGAAGTAAATTAACTATCAAGCTAAAATTGTATGCTTATAAAAGCTATCTGTGATGAGTAAGGACAAAATAAAAAACACTTTCAGATAAATGGAGAGAGTTCACTTTTAGCAGACCCTCATCAAAGAACTATTGTGTTTCAAGGAGAGAAAAATGACCCATTCATAATTGTAAAAAAAAAAAAAATAGAATATTAGAGATAGAAGGAAATTTCCTTAACCAAATGAAGAATATCTGTTAAAAACTGTACTGCAACCTTATTCTTCGTGGTGATACTGTAAAGGTGTTCTCTTCTGAAAATGAGGCTCTGCATGAGGTGCTGTCATAGACTGTGTTATACAAGGAGCAGACATCAAGCTAGAGGTTGGGAAACAAAATGCTTATCCAGAAGTTCTCCTGGGATTGATGTATGTGGAAGAAACAGGAAGGAAGCTGGCTTGGGCAGAGGAAGAAGTTGAGCTAGGACACAGTTCCAATGAGGACTTCAGCCAACCTCATGGAAGGTTCTGGAACTGGCCCTTTAGAATTGTACCCAATTGGGAAATGAAGCCTAGGCCTTTATGTCCCTATGTCAATCAGTCATTGGATGCTGGTTGGTCCCGGAAGAAGGCATACATTGTGCGAGACAGCTTTTTTCAAGCACGATGATCCCCAAAAAGGGATTAAAGCTGAGCATTGTCTTCAGGTAGCACTCTCAGTAGCTGTAGGCATGAGTCCTTCATTTCTATTCTAGGCAGTGTATAATGGCAGCCATCACAGATATCCATCACCACAACTTTTATTCAGTGTTGTCTGGAAGTCAATACTGCCAATGCAATAAGACAAGAAAAATCATAAGAATTATAAGGAAAGAATATCTGCCATTATTCACAGATAATATGATTAGCTTAGAAAACTCAAAATAATGTACAGAACCATTATTATAATGAATAAAAAGTAATTAAGAAAGTGGCTGAAAATAAGAGTAATATATAAAAATCAATTGCATTTCTAAACACCACCTAAAACAGAATTCCCAAAGAAACTCTTACATACACACCAGGAGACATGTACAAGAATGTTCATTGCTTCAATATTTGTAGTAACAATACTGTAGAAACAATCTAAATATCTGCTCATGGAGAATAGATAAATTATTGTATGTCCTCACATGAAATTGAGGACAGTGTCCTCAGCAGTGAAAATGAATGAACACACAACACAGATATATCTGAGAAATAGTTTTGAGCAAAAAAGGCAATTTCTTGAAGACTACGTAAAGTGTAACTTTTCAAAAAATGAATATGATCAAAAGTACACTCTGAATTATTTAGATAAATATACATGCATAATAAATGTTTTTTAAAATGAAGACCATATAAAGGAAAAGTTCAACATAATAGTTGCTGGGATAAAGGAGGAGATTGGAATTGGAAAATAGCACGTATGTAACCTTAATAGGGAAAGTTCTTACATCAGTTGGTGGGTTTGTGGGCATTTGTTTTATAATTATGCTTTATAAGTTATATATATGTATATAGCAAATGCTCTTTTATATGTATCAATAGTTTTGAAATTAAAAAAAAATATTTTTAAAGAAAGAAAATCCAGCATCACAAGATATAGTAGATACATTCTGTTAAGAAAAAACAATTCAATGAAACTTGCTAAAGCACAATAAGGGAGATTTTATTTAGGACCATCCCAATAGGTATAAGAACCACTGCAATGGGATTTTTCCATGAAGGAAAGAGATTGAGCTCAACTGTGAATACAACATGGGCAAAGGGGAATTTATAGCCAACGAGAAAGGTAGGGACTAGTGGATGGAGAATCAGTGAGAGGTAACATCAGGAGCGACAGGGATTCTGGCTCAACCATTCTAACAGGATTTTTGTTGAAGACAGGCCAGTGTGATCAGACATCACCTAAGGGATGGTGGAAGATGAAGAGCCTGATCTCTCAGTACTGAGAGTGATCGGATATGGAGGATAGGGATTTCTTGCTAAACTGATTTAGCAGGGTTTTTGCTAAAACTGGATTTTACAAGAAAGTGCACAGTGGGTCTAGAAGGTTCAGGAGACTGACTAATGTTTGGTCAACAAAGAATCTTTGCCAGAACTACAGTGGAAGGACTAGAAAAGGCTTCATGGAAAAGGCGGATGAGACTCTGGCCTTGAACTACAAATAGGATTTGAAGAACAGTTATGTTAATCCGAGAGCCAAGAGAACCCCAGGGAGGTCAGGGTCCTCCCTGCTTCCTAACCTGGTAGGTGATGAGGTAGTACTTAAAGCTTTCTTGGGCAAAAGTGCAAACTTTTAGAAAATGAGAAGAAAAACAACTCTTGCTTCTGTTTGTGATGGCTGTGGGGGCCTTTGTGAAGGGTTGGCTTGAGACACAGAAGCATGGACAATGGAGAGATGGCCCAGGATGACAATATTAGCACACTAGACCTGGGCTCCAGTACAAGTACCAGGGAGCATTCTAAACTTCTGTAATTTGACCAGGACAAAGTTTCTAATTGAGGTGTAAAGCATGACCACAAGGCTAGTTCTTTGAGAATATTATGATGTTAATGAGAGGATGTCTATTGTCATCTACTTTTCTTCAAGGCACCAGACCTGACTTTTGCTTATAGCACTATTCCCTCAACTTTCGGCCCTTTTGGTTTAGATGGTTTTTTTTTTCCCACTAGCTCCAGGAGCGGGTGGCTGGCCCAGGTCTAGAAAATCAAACATTTCTTTCTGATTAGCCCTAATGATAGCTCAGGGTAGGGCATTTAATGCAAGCCAAACCAAAAAGACACAGTCTTGGGTTTTTACTAAGGCTATAGAAGAAAGGAATTGTTTTTCCTATTAGAGTTGCTGAAGGAATGGTGCAAAGTCTAGTGCTGATGACAGCCATCTTCCCACCATGAAGGGAGGGACTGAGAACTGAGTAGAAAGCAGAGCCACTAGAGAAGAGAAACAGCTCATGATGAGTCTTCTGTTAATTACACTGAACAAGACTTAGCTAATGCCTTGGGGTGATTTGAGAAAAGTCCTGCAGTGCTGGATTGAGAGAAGTAGTGTGGCATGGTGGAAGAAGAAAGAGACGTGACTCTTTTACAAACTCACTGCAGACTCTGAAAAAATTATTTAATCTCCCAGGCCTAAATTTTCTCATCTATAAAAGAGAGATTATTAATAGGTTGCCATAGTTTGTCATGATTAAATGTGTTAACACCATGTTTGACACACAGAAATTACCCAATAAATATTATCTTTTATTCCTTCTATTAACATTCTTACCTCCTTTTCCAACCTCTGTAGTTCTACCTTCACCACACAAAAAAATAGTACTTTATTTCAGAAAAATTGAGAGAGAGAGACAGAGAAGAGATTGAGATTATTGATTTAGTATCCAAGACAAAAAAAGCAATTTAAGCCTGAAACAAGACAAGAAAAAGTAGTTTCTTGCCAAAGAAAGATGCTAGCAATGACTGCTAACAGATGCCAGCCCTGTTAGGTTTTCCTGACGTTATGAGCCAAGCTTCACTCAAGCCTAATCTGATTGTTACAACCCCAGAGAATTTGGAAGTTGGAGAGGATTAACAAAAGATACCTCATAGCTCCTGCAGTTGTGTGAACATCTAATGCTTTTCATGTCTGATGTGTCCAGACACATTCAATGTCACCTGAATCCTGATACATTATGAAGCCAGATATTTGTAATAACAGTATTACACAGGTTATCTCCATTTTTCAAAAAGGGATAGGAATGTCTAGAATCCACAAAACACAGAATGCTTGAATGGAGGAGCCCCAGAAATTCTCCATTTACAAATTAGCACCCAAAGTAGGTAACCGGTCCAAAGTCCCTTATCTGTTTTAAATCATAAATCTTTTTTTACTTTTCTCTGCTTGAATCAGGAAGAAATTTGAGCCCAAGATGTAAATAGATTTCAGCTTACATGCCAATGCCAATCAATCATTGGTGTTTGGGGAAGCACTATATTGAGAAAGATTCCCAGTCTAGCCTTAATAGAAAATAGTGCTATCATCAATAAGCAATACCTGCCATGGACAACATTTAGGATGGGAGGCCTGTCTGCCACGTGTTTGCCGACCTTGAATTCTGGGCCAACAAGGTGGTTATAACTGGTGGGGATGGGAAGCTAGAATTTTAGGTTACCTGTGCTCTCTGTCCTTCTTCCTAGACAGGCCCTGTATTTCTACTTATCCCACTGTGTATTTTATTTTACTTGGTGAACCTGGTGGTTAGGATGGCTGTGAATCATTGCTCCAGGTTTTTTCCATCCTACATTAAATAAGAAGACAAATTGCAACACGGGTCTTGAGCCAGCCAGATAACAGATTTTGTTTGTTCCTCTTCTTATAGGAGATGATCCCCTGGCCAAAGATTTCATAGATTCTGGAACACAGGAGAGGCTTCATGCATTATTTAATGAGGTCTGATTTCATAGATGAGGAAACTGAGTCCCCAAGTAGGGAAGCGGCTTGTCTGAGGTTATAGAGGGAAGTCTTTCCACAATACCATAGGCATTTGCTTTATTCTACCCCCAAATTTATTTTCCCAATTATGGTAAACCTGGAAAATTTTGGAAAACAAAACTAAATTACTGGCCCTGTGGAATACTGCAGTCTCAGCAGAGAAAAGGCAACATAAATACAAAGTGGCAATGACTATGTTATGTCTCAAAGGCAAGTGACAGAAAGTGATAAGACCTTGAAATGGTGGTGGTAGTGTTAGTCTACTAAGGAGCACCTCCACTTTCTAATTACATCAGGTCACTCAGAAATCTTTTCCTGTGGTCCAGAATGTCACACATCCCTTTATTTGTAATATCTACTAAAGACAATATATGAATATATTGATCGTCTTGTGTTTTGATGATTTGGAAAGTTTTGATGGTTTTGTATTTGTTTTAGGCCTCTATGCTGGGCCAGGTATGTTGCTAGGTGTCAGAAAGACAGATATGATAGAGCACAGTCCCAAATTTGCAAAGCTTACACCCAGTTGGAGAAATAAACAGGCATTAGTAATAATAATAATAATGTGCAGTACAATATAAATGGAATTATAAATATGTACATAGGTACAAAATCACAAAGTCGAGACTGATTAACCTTGCAAGGGACTAGGAAATTTTTTATGGAAACAACATCGGAAGTAGGCTTAAAAGCGCTGGCTTAAAATGAAGAGAAATTCATTACTAGCTGCTGTATACTTACGTGTTTGATAAATATACTAACTTACCGAAGGCATATCAATCACTGTGGTAGGCACGGAAGATTGGGAGATACATCAGATAGGGTTTCAAACTCTCCAAACTCCAGACTAGACAAGAGGTGCTTACATCAACGAAGTATTACATTACATTGTGTTCAAAGCAATAGTCATTGGGAGCACCAAGTAAAGACATACAAAAGGCCGTGCTTGGGAGAGGACATGGCTGGTCTTTTATTCTCTGGGTTTGGAGTGCTCCTTTTCAGCAAGTATGTATGGATCATCATGACATAATTAGAATATCAAGGGGACAGTGACTGTTTATGAGCAAATCAATGAGCAGATAAAGAACTATGAAAAAATGATTAAAATTCAGCTATCAACCTCCATTTAACAAAAATTTCTATGCATTTACCTTGAGCTAGGCACCATACTAATTTCAAAAGACACAAGAGAGAGACATTCTGAGCAGCCATGAAACCAAGGGGCTAATGACATAGATGATAGAATCAGCCTTCCTGGGCTCAAATCCTAGTTTTCCAACCCACTTGCCTGATCTTGGACAAGCTGTTCTCTGTACTTCAGTTTTTTCATTTACAAAAAGCAGATGACAAATAACTCTGCTAGTTGTAATATTAAAAACATAAAAGAGGTTAAATGTTTAACCCAGTCCCTAGAAAATGCTAAGTACCCAATAAAAATGTTATCAACAAAGAAGAAGACATTAATCACGCTAACAGTCCAAGATCCAAATGATAAGAAGAAATTTGTCAGAAAAAGAAGAGCCAACATACAGGTTTTAATCAAAGAAATGACATAATTAGATTAAATTTGGAAAACATTTTCTTTAAAGAAATTTAAAACATATACAAAAACAGAACATAACATGCTCTAATATTCATACCACTGAGATCCCACAATTATCTAGATTTTGCCACATTTGCTTCATCTGTAACGTTTTTATTTGCTTAAGAATTTTTAAGTGTTTTAAATTACAGATACAATTTTACCTTTATATACCTAAGCATGCATATTTTTAAAATATGGGTATTTTCTTACAAAACTCGCCCTGCTTTTTTATCTCTGCCATGAAGGAAAATTAGAGGGCATGTCAAGATAGCCTCCCATCAGCCTGGGCCCTTAGTAGATAAATAGTTATTAAGATTTGGGTTATTTTCATTGCAGTATAATCTATTTTGTCTAATATGGGTGATATTGTGAACCACCTCTTGCATTACATCACAGGGCACATAATTTCTGGTTGTCCCACTTTCAGTAAGGCTAAGATTCATCAGTATCTTCACTCTTTTCAAGAACTTATGAAGCATTCTTCAGGATGGATCACATGGTAAGCCATAAAATAAGTTTCAACACATTTTTAAAAACTGAAATCTTATAAAATGTGTTCTCCAAACACAACAGAATTGAATTAGAAATCAACAGCAGAAAGAAATATGGACAATCCACAAATACTTGGAAATAAAGCAACACATTTCTAAACAACCCATGGATCACAGTTGAAACTGCAGAGTAAATCTTAACTGAATGAAAATAAAAACAACACATCAAAATTTATGGGGTGCAGCTAAAAAAGTGCTTAGAGGGAAATGTATAGCTCTATATGACTATGTTTTAAAAAAGAAGAAAAATCTAAAATCAATAACCAAGGTTTCCACCTTAGGAATCTAGAAAATGAAGAACAAACTAAATACAAAGTAAGGAGAAGAAAGGAAATAGGAAAGATTAGAATGGAAATCAATGAAATATAAAATGAAAAAGTAAGAAAGTTAATAAATCTTAAGTTGATTTCTTTGAAAAGATCATCAAAATTGACAATCTTTAGTTTGACTAATCAAGAAAAAGAAATAAAAAAGGAAAAGGTGATACCACCAACTCTACAGAAATTAAAAAGATAAGAAAATAATTTTACACCAATAAATAGATAATTTATATAAAATAAACAAATCCCTAGAAAGACACTGATAACCAAAACTGACAGAAGAATAAATAGAAAATCTGAACCAATCCATAACAAGTAAAGAAATTAAATTGGTGACTAAAATATCTTTCCACAAAAAAAAAAAAGCTCAAGACTAGATGGCCTTATTGGTGATTTCTATCAAACATTTAAAGAAATGAGAGCAATCCTCTACAAATTCTTCCAGAAAATTCTAGAAAAAGGATGACTTCTCAACTCATTCTATGAGACCAGTATTACTCTGATGCCAAAGCCAGACAAAGATACTACACAAAAAGAAAATTACAGAACAATATCCCTCATGAATATAGACATTTTAATTTTATCAATTCCTTCTACCTTTTATCTATGAGCATGAAATTTTATCCATTTGTTTGTGTGATCTCTAATTTCTTTGAGGATTGTTTTGTAATTCTTGTTGTAGAAATATTTCACCTCTCTGTTTAGCTGTATTCCTAGGTATTTTATTCTTTTTGTGGCAATTGTGAATGGGATTGCATTCCTGATTTGACTCTCAGCTTGGCTATTGTTGGTGCAGATGAGTGCTTTTTGTACATTGAGTTTGTGTCCTGAAACTTTGCTGAAGTTGTTTATCAGCTGAAGGAGTTTCGGGCTGAGAATTTGGGGTTTTCTAGCTATAGAACCATGTCATCTGCAAACAGGGATAGTTTGACCACCTCTCTTTTTATTTGGATACCTTTTATTTCTTTCTCTTACCTGATTGCTCTGGCCAAGACTTCTAATACTATGTTGAATAGGAGTGGTGAGAGAGGACGTCCTTGTCTTTGCTGGTTTTCAAGGGGAATTCTTCCAGCTTTTGCTTATTCAGTATGATGTTGGCTGTGGGTCTGTCATAGATGGCTCTTATTATTTTGAGGTATGTTCCTTCAATACCCAGTTGAGAGTTTTTAATATGAAGGAATGTTAAATTTGATTGAAAGCCTTTTCTGCATCTATTGAGATAATCAAGTGGGTTTTGTCTTTAATTATGTTTATGTAGTGTATCACATCTATTGATTTGTGTGTGCTGTACCAACCTTGCATCCCAGGGATAAAGCCTACTTGATTATGATGGATTCGCTTTTTGATGTGCTGCTGAATTCTGTTTGCAGGTATTTTGTTGAGGATTTTTGTATCAAGGTTCATTAAGGATATTGGCCTGAAATTTTCTTTTTTAATTGTGTCTCTGCTGCTAGGTTTTGGTATCAGGATGATATTGGCCTCATAGAATGAGTTGAAGGGGTGTCCCTCCTCCTCCTCAATATTTTGGAATAGTTTCCATAGGAATGGCATCAGCTCTTCTTTGTACATCTGGTAGAATTCAGCTTTAATCCATCTGGTATGGGTCCTTTTTTGGTTGACAGGCTATTTATTACTGATTCAATTTTAGAGTTCATTATTGGTCTGTTCAAGGAATCAATTTCTTCCTAATTCAGTCTTGGGAGGGTGTATGTATCCAAGAATTTATCTGCCTCTTCTAGGTTTTCTAGTTTGTGTAAATAGAGGTATTCATAGTAGTTTCTGATGGTTGGGTTTATTTCTGTGGGGTCAGTAGTAACATACCCTTCATCATTTCTAGTTGTGTTTATTTGGGTCTTCCCTCTTTTCTTCCTTAGTCTAGTTAGTGGCCTATTCATCTTATTAATTTTTTTCAAAAAACAAACTCCTGGATTCATTGATCTTTTGAATTATTTTTCTTGTCTCAATTTTCTTCAATTTAGCACTCATTTTTATTTCTTGTCTTCTGTTAGCTTTGCTACCCCTACATATTTTAAAGAAATTGCTGGACATTCAATCATCTGTCTTAGTAATTTCCAACACCTTGAAGAGACATCATTATCCAAATCCCCCTGTCCCTTTCTCAATTTGTGCCAATCTGGTGTTTCATCAAAGTTCATTCCTTATTGAAAGGCTTTGATTCCCTTTAAATATTCAATACAGCTGTGTTTCAGAGAGATATTTAATGCACAGTTTGACTTAGAAATGGAATCCCTCTGTTAGCCAGAAGACAGCAGAATAGAAGTTCAGATGTAATGGTAACTTCATCCTCAAACCCTCTTTGGATTCCTGACTTCCCCATAAATATACTGAAGTTTGGTTGGCACTAGGCAGCCCCTAGTCAAGTGCACCTGTGCATGGGGGCAGAGAAGAGGTGCACCTCATTCTTCTTAGAAAAGCTGTTGACTGATGGCAACCACTCAGCCTTTTGTCCTCGACTTCTTAAAGTCATGGTACAGAGATAACTTCCTACTCACATCCCCAAACACTTGGATGTTGTGTTACAGCCCTGCATTTTACTTGTTAAGTAAAAGAGCTTTTGTCCTACTCAGAGTCTTTTTGATTATTTGCAGTCTGAAGCTGTTTTGACTTATTTCAATGCCCTTTATCACTGATATCTGCTTTGTTATGTAAGCTGTGCCTACACGAGGGCTGAAACCCAGTGCTCAGTTGCCAATGATTTCCTTAAGCTCCCCGAGACCTCCATTTCCCCACCTCTAAAACAGTGCTCATTTTCCTACCTACTTCATATCATCAATATGATGATTAAATTAAATATGGTCCTTAAAGATGCATAGCACCATGCCTTTAATATGCTGTTATTACTGTACTTACCCATTTATCTCATGTGCGCTGGTTCAATCTTCCACATTTATCGCCCATTCTGAGACACCTTTTTTCTGTTCACTTGGATGATGGTGGTTAAGATGATTATGATTGGGATTATGATGATTATGATTATCTGACTAAGATAAGGTTCTTAATCATCATGAGTCTCAATATTCTCATATGTAAAATAAAATTTTAGTATGCTTTGTGAAAAGAAAAAGGTTGTGTGGATTAAGCAAATAGTGTGTATAAAAGCAGCCAACACTGAGCCTGACACGTTGTAAGTACTCAACAAAGATTTGAGTGATGTAAGAGCCCAGGCTGGGTCACTGGTTTGGGTGGAAGTATTTTTCTGACAAAGTGAAAAGATTCAGGTGTCATCCCTCAGGTGAGTGGAGAGACAGAGTTCTCCTATGCCATTCCTATTCCGTTCAATCTAACGAATCTGATGGCAAAGCCTGTCAATAGTAGTTGTCCTCCTTGGGGACTATTCAGACCCAAGTCAGTGTCATTTTTAAACATAAAGTTATTCGGGCTAATCTGAATAGTTTAATAAATGCCAGAAATGTCCAGAGTTCTCAGGCACACTAAAATGAGTTTATTCCATTATTGTCAATTCTCTCCAAATTATCAACCATAGTCAACTAATCATGTATCTGGTTCCAGAGCTAGGAAATCAATCCATTTTAGGTAGATTATGAATATAGTTCTAGAACTCAGTAGCCTTTGTGCTACTAAACTCAGCTGAACAGGCCCCCAGGGATGAGGGGGTGGGAAGGAGACAGCACTATAGTGGAAAAAGTGGTTTTAATTTTAACTTTTATTCTGTATTAACCATTTTCCCACACTGCTTTGTCAAGAAAAGAGAACAAAGTAATAAAAACAAAATATATTCAAATAAAGCCCCACAGTACAACTTAGTAGTAGGTGATGGTGCCCTTGGGGGACTTATTTTTTTTTTAAGCCTCATTTGCGTCTGAATTTGAAATTTCAGAAGGCAGAAATAAACCTCAGTTTCGACTTGTTCAAAAAAAGTAGAAGTTTAGATTGCCTTTGAATCAATGTACAAAACATGGCCCTAAAGCTCCTTTTTTTTCCAGGACATCATTCTGAGGACCACGTCCATTTCTTAGTAACAATCAAAGAGATTGTTAAGGCTCTTACTCCTTAGATTTGTTTAGGGCTATTATATTAATCTAGCTCTGTGTACAATGGAGTTGCATCATATACACATTTGACTACATGAATTCAGCTTCGTGCATTTGGCAAAAAAGAAGTAGCTAGAGAGGACTGGGAAAGTTCAAGAGAGGCCACCTACCATTTTGCTTGCCCCTGAGCAACTGCTAGTTGGTTTCAGGGGAAACTCTTATTGCAAAGGTGCTTGTCCAGGCCCAGTGTGAATCTGTGTTGGAAATTCAAATGTTTTGCCTCTACACTTCTTGGTTTGGTGATAAAAGGAAGAGACAGCAATGTCTTCTGATCCTGGAGGGAAATGTAATGGACTTTCAAGAGTAGTTTTAGCTGTATACTCCAACATCAAACCAACCCCAAAAAAGATGTGACTCTCCTGCATGCCAGATGCAGGAGACACGAATCGGGATGGCTGCCCAGATCACAGCAGCTACCTCAGTGGCACCTTCTCTCCTGTCTTCGTGGCTGAATAAACTGGAGACATCTGATCCAAGCCAGAACAATCAGATTCTCTCTTAGGAACCTGAAACCCGAAAACCCAAGTGGAAAGATGCAGAGGGGTGTCTCTGCAGCAGAGTCATTTGAGTGGCATTTCCAACTCCCAGGGCTGAAATCCCTGAAACTGCTGTGGTTTTGGCTCTTTTCAAATCCTAATTGCTGGGCAACTCTTAAAATTGTATGAGCTTTTCTGGTATCTTCAAGTAAGTTAGCCAATTTCTTTCTGTGTTTGCTACTAAAAGAACCTTAATTAAAACACCAAGTTATCATCCCCTTAAGTTTTGTTTTTAACAAAAACTCAAAGGGCCCAGAGGGTTCCTACTGCACAAACAGCTCTGGATGGCACAAAAGAAAGATGTCAAAGGGCAGAACCAGAGCAGTTCAGCGACATAGGCTGGTGTTGCCCAAAGTGGTTTCCACAAACCCTAGTTCAGCAAGATGATATCTGATAAAAAGGTCCCGTGGTCAAATAAGTTTGAGAAATGAAGTACAATCTATTCTTCATCTAGAAAGTCAGACAAATAAGCCTTTCACATGCAATAAAAGCCTTGCAGTAAAGACATTTAATTTGCTTAAACCAGAATTCCTAAAACATATTTAAAATAGCATCTAATTTTCTCTATCTCCATCCCCCTACCTGCCCCATTCAGTACCCCAAATCCTGTTAACACGCACTTTGAGAAGCATTAATAGAGGGTTATGGAGAGAAAACCTCTAGTGAAATTCTGCCTGGGAGTTTTCGATTTTACTTTGGATTTTGAAAACTCTGGTTAAAAGTTTTGGTCCCTCCATTACTTCTTAGGTGGTTACTGAGAATTACAAAGGGCTCAGTCCTGTGTTGGAGGCTCTGAGAGCAATCATGCTGTGATCAGAGAACTGGGGGGACATGACTGGAGCCCTCTAACTCTGATCCAGAGCTCAAAACTGACTTGCTGTCTTGGGAAAAACCTTGATCTCTTTAAGGCACAGTTTTCTCCTCAAATGGGGCTATTACTATCAACCTCACCTCAAGATTGAATAAAACAGATCTAATAGAATAATGAATATGAAGGCACTTTGCAAACTTCAAGACATCAAATAAATACCAGCTATTACAAAGAATAAATAACTTAGAGAATGATGCCAGATATTATGGAGAGAAAGAGCCTACTAACCGCAGGATCTCAGCCTCATCCCTTGTAATTTTTGAATGCAATAATTAATATCTGGGCCGGGTGTAGTGGCTTACGCCTATAATCCCAGCACTTTGGGAGGCTGAGGCGGGCGGATCAACAGAGGTCAGGAGTTTGAGGCCAGCCTAGCCTGGCCACCATGGTGAAATTCTGTCTCTACTAAAATTACAAAAATTAGCCAGACATGGTGGCAGGTACGTGTAACCCCAGCTCCTCAAGAAGCTGAGGTAGGAGAATCGCTTGAACCCAGAAGGTGGAGGATGCAGTAAGCTGAGATCTTGCCACTGCACTCTAGTTTGAATGACAGAGCGAGACTCTTTCTCAAGAAAAAAAAAATCACAGCTGAGTATTAAGTATATCAATAATTTACTAACCTACCAAAATAGGAATTTTCATTTGTACCTGTACCTGTTAGTTATTTTGCAATAACAAACCATCTTAAAATTCATTAGCATACAATAATCAATATATATTTCTCATTCATGTGTCTGGGGATGGCTGGAATTCTTTAGGTCTAGACCAGTCTTGTTCCTGTTTGGCTTCAAGCCGTGAGTTTGTCCACAACTGCTTCACACGTCTCACTCTCCTTGGACAAGTGGCAACGACAATGGCAGATGTTGGAAGAGGGCACATTCAGCTACATAAGCACGTTTGAAGCCCTAGTTTGGTCAGGTCCATTAGTATTCCGTTGAACAAAGCTGTCACATGGCAAAGCTCAACATCAATGGGTGTGGGAGGAAGACTCCTCTTCTGGATGTGGGATGGGAAGAGAGGGAGATAGTATTTACTGAACAGTAATTTAATCTACTACAGTATGTTTTTTGCCTTCTTTCATTTCAAGCAGGTAGTCAGACCCATAACGAATTACTTCCTTGGAGATTATGTTGTGTAGAAGAGGCAGAAGAGGGATTGAAATTACCTGAAGGCAACAATGTTTCCTGTCTTTCATAAGAGCTTGGAAATTATTGAAGAAACTGTACCTTTGAGGTCAACTAGAAATGAGAGAACTACTTTGAAGTTACCCAGAGGAAAAAAGAAGGCAGTTTGCAAAATTTAAAAAGAGATTAACATTAGGATGGAGAGATCATCACCCAAACATGGCTCCCAAGCGAAGAGCTGATTCATCTTCAAAAAAAAAAAAAAAATCCTTCAGCCCCATAGGGAACTCAAAATACTCAAAATAGAGCCCTCACATCTTCAGTGACCACTGAGCCCCAGCCTGTGCGCACATCACTGGCCATGATAATAGCATAGGGTTTGGATCCCATCCCTGTCTTCTGGACATTACCTGACAGTCCTTGATTCAGATGGGACCCTGGGATGGTGCAGGGCCCTATCACAGCTGAGGTTAAATTTCCTGCTTGGTTGCACACTCAGAATAGGTTTCTCTTTGAAAAGTGATAGAGATGATATATCATACATACCTGTATTTATGGCCTAAGATTCATACCTACTACATGGATAATTAATGTACTTCATTTTATTTTTGCTGCTATGAATGGTATCCTGGCCTTTTTGTGTGACTTGATGTTGGTTGCCAAATTTAGCAAATATGTATAGGATGTCCAGTTAAAACTCTATTTCAGATAAAGAATAAATAATTTTAGTATATTTTGCATAATATTTGGGACATGCTTATACTGAAAAACGACTCTTTATCTGAAATTGAAATTTAATTGGGTGTATTTTTTTGGCAACCCTATGTAGGGGTTAATAAGCTTTAGGTATTTTTTTTTTTTGACAAGTAAAGGATAAGGTTTGCCAGCCTGGTCATTTCTGGCCTCTTCTACAACTATACACCATACTTTGAGGACTAGGGTTGCTCAGAAGTCACCGTGGAAGAAGCAGAAGGTAGACTTCCACGGGGCACATGGAGGGGTGGTGAGCTCTGCTGTCCCTAGTGAACCAAGTGCTTCACCCACAACTCGCCTCTTTGTTTGGAAGACATGTCAGACGAGAGCAGCGAGAATTCTCACATCCAGCCTGCTTCTTCCCTGACCTTACTAATTTAAGATGGTTTCCACAATTTTGTGAACATAACTGGGTAATCTAATAAAGGTAGATTAAATTACAGCCGAGTATTTTCAGATCCGAACATGGGAAAAATGTATCCTGTTTCAAAAAACGATAAACCGCCCCACGCTTGTTTTGTTTTTCTTTTATCTGGGAACTGGGCAAACAGGAACTATCTGGAGTTACTATGTATGAAAGTTCGCACAGTTGTGTTGGTTTTTCTAACCAAAGAAAAGGAAAGAAGGAGGAAGAAAAGAATAAAAGAAAAGAAAAAATTCAAAGAAAGAAAGAAAACCTTTAAATCCACAAAATTTTTTTTTCTCATATAAAAGATGTAAGGGAACTAACTACAACTTTAGGAATAGATATTTCATTTTTTAAAAAGCACCAATATTTCATCACCAGCACACGCACGCACACACACACACACACACACACACACACACACATACACACATGCACATGCACATTTCTAAAAGTTTTTGGAGCAAAAATAAATGCCAGCTACCAAATCACTTAGGTAATTCTGTGAGCAGAAAAAAAAAATACATGGATTTGAACCAAATGAAATAGTGGCCCTGTTCGGGTTCAGCTGGCAACATGTTTAGATTCAGAGATTTTGATCTGGTTCAATAGATTTAGAAAATTAGCGTGGTGAACTCTAGGTTTTGGTTCACATTGGAGGTTGAGTCCCAAGAGAGAAAATGATGGTCTTTCTTAATTTGCATCTCCAAGCAAACTTTGTTTAAAGTTTCCCTTTCTTTACTTTTTGTTCAGCAATATTAGCTTGTTCTGGTGGTCTCATAAATAACAGCATATCTCCAGTGAAGCAGAGTTTGTTTGCTTAAAGCTTGTGGGTATTTCTTGGGCATTTTCTCATGAGCAGTGTGATGGACAGGACCCACGTGGAGTCCCACAGGCCAGGGTGGACCAGAGACCATTGGCAGTGCAGTCTCATTCTCTTTTGGATCCCCTCCAAGAACTGTGTTCCTTCTTGCCTTAGCAAACGGATTTGGAGCTTCCCAGAACTAAGAAGTTTCAAGATGAGATGCTCAGTGCTCCAGAAAATGCAAGCAGCTTTCCTTAACTCAGACAATGCAAATTCTCAATCTATTGGCTGATGCTGACTTTTCCATGTTTGAGGAATAAAGTGTCTGAAAACAAGGTGAGAATATGTACAAAAAAAACAACTAAAAACTTTGGGGAGTATAAAATATCAAAGAGAGCAAACTGTTTTAAGCACTGTAGAACGCTTCAGAAATACCTATATATTCAGTGTGCAATTACAAATAATTCATATGTATTTTTTAAATTTTATTTTAAGTTCCAGGATACCTGTGCAGGATGTGCACATTTGTTGTATAGGTAAACACGTGCCATGATGGTTTGCTGCACCTATCAACCTATCACCTAGGTGTTAAACCCCACATGCATTAAGCTATTAGCTGTTTATTTTTAAAGTTTCAAAATATATTTTTAATTAATAGGTAAACCCTTTCCCTCCGCCACTACTCCACAAATATACCCTCAGATCCAAAATGTATTTACAAATCAGGAGAGTGTCTATCATGGTTTGATTGTACCTTCAGCCTAATATGCTACAATTGCTGTAAGTATAGACCTTTAAATTCAGCCATGTAGAAAGTTCAAGCTCTGCGTGGCCGCAGTTCCTTGATTTTGCAGATGACTGAACTGAAATTCAGAGAGGTGAGGTGAAGCGACTTACCCAAGGTCACATGGTTCATGATTTATGGGGGCAGGATCAAAGCTTAAATCTCCTGTTCCTGAATCAGAGCATAAAAGGAATGGAAGCTCCTAACAGTGTTCCTGAAGACTCACAACAATGCAAATCATACCAGGACAACTGACCTTTAGCCATCCTGCAGTCCTTACCAGGCCAGAAAGGACTGGGATGTTCTGGAAAGATGTTGAGTAATCCCAGGATTGGAACAAAAGCACTTTCTGCTTGACCCTTAATACTCTTACTATGCCGAAATACTCTTAATACTCTGAAATATTCTTAATGTTCTGAAACAACTCAATTTCTCCAAGCATTTACAGCTGTTTTGCATTGTGTGGGGAGCCCTTACATTCTAGGTATCCCACTTTTTCATATCAAACAGAAGGGTCTTTGTTAACACAAGCTTAAGCTATGGAGTTTTCTAAGATTTCCTACGAGAGTCCCACATACCTGAAATTTGCTTTACATTACAGTTAGGGGGTCCCGACAGTTAGAACACCACTGTCTATTAAGCATCATGGGATGATTAATCAATATTTTGCAATCTCTCTTTCTAATTCCATGAGGAGAACATGATTGTTCAGCTTCCAGTCTTTCTTTATGCCAACAACAGCAAACCCTGATGCTAGGTTGACAAAGAAGAAAAAATTTGTAAACATCCTGGGATTAATTACTACTGGGATCTGTCTGCCCATCCATGCTAATAAAGTATGAGACTTCCCTCTATTCATCATCTTTATTTCCTCAGAGACATCAGAAAACAGTCCTCCCTAACAAAATGGAATGAATCTGATTAATGCAGGAGCTCAGCAGCCCGAATCCTTCATCACACCATCAGAAACAGAAAAGGAGGGGGCATCCAATACAAAGTGTCTGAATAACTTTTGTCTCTCAAAGCCCACTGTCACCAGCCAGATTAGCATCTGAGGCAGGGAGTGTAAAGGTCTGACATTCAGCTCTGTTTTAGCCAAAACTAATTTCCTTTCCAGCATCCGAGGCCTTGGCCACTGGACCTTCCTGGCAGGTCTGGTTCTTTTGCCAAGGAACGGATGTCAAGGGCTTTCTTGCCTTGGAAAGAAATGTGTTGTTTCACTGGCCTGCAGCAGGTTGCAGGGAACCCACACACCAGGTCAGAGCCACATATGTGCTGGCTGTGGGCTAGCAGCAGTGCGGGCTGGCCAGAGCAATGCCCATGCCCTTGGCACAGTATCCCCTTGAGCAGGTCTTTTCATTCTTTTGAAAGAAAAGAGGACAGCTGGGTTAGGGAAACAGATTCTTGAGAAAGAAGGAGAAAGACAGGAGTCAGCAAAAATGAATCATAAAATCTGGGAAACACTAGGTCCCTAAGGACCTAACACAGTCCCTGCATGGTTAATCCTGTCTCCTTTTCCAGCTTCCTCTCCTTTCACATATCCTAACATCCTGTGCCCCAAACACACTGGCCTTATTTCAGAGCCAAGCTCCATCCTTCCACAGGACTTTTGCACAGGGCTTTCCTCACCCCTTGAACATTGTCCATCCCACAACTATCCCCTCCCCTTTATCTGGCTAACTCTATCCAACTCTCAGGTTGTCTTCCCTGGACTTTTAAGCTAGGCCAGGCCCACCTGGGTAGCCATTTCATTGGGATTTTACGTTTATTTGTGGGGTCATTTGAATCATACATGTTCCTTTCACAAGACTGTAGTTTTCACGAAGCTAACTCTTGCATCCTGTTTCCATGGTACCTGCAGCACCAGCACCCTTCGTGGCATGTAGGAGACAAGACTATGCAGGTATCATGAACGGCACTTTTACCAAGGAGAAAACAAAGCCCTGGAAATGTTAAGCACTTAACCCAAGGTTACGCAGCTGGTAAATGGTAGACTAGAGCCTGGAAACCAGACCACTCGGCTTCTAATACAACATTTTTACAATGCTTATAACCAGGTAGTCCAGAGGACCTGGGTTTTAATCTTGACTCCTCTATTTCATTGCTGTGTAAATTTGGCCAAGTTCCATAACTTCTCTTAGCCTCATTTTCCTCCTTTACAAAATAAGATTAATAACATACCCTCATTGGCTAGGTGTGGTGGCTCACACCTGTAATCCCAGCACTTTAGGAGGCCAAGACAAGCAAATCATTGGAGGCCAGAAGTTCAAGACCAGCTTAATCAACAAGGCAAAACCCTGCCTCTACTAAAAATATAAAAATTAGCCAGGTGTGGTGGTGCATGACTGTAATCTCAGCTGCTAGGGAGACTGAGGCACAAAAATCACTTCAACCCAGAAGACGGAGGTTGCAGGAAGCCAAGATCATGCTACAGCACTCCAGCCTAGGTGACAAGGCGAGACTCTGTCTCAAATTAAAAATAATAATAATAAATAAATACATAAATTGGCAAATGGGAAATATATATAACTAAGGTCATAATTATCAACTATTATTATTCCAGGAGTGCTCAAAAACTCAGACTTCGTTAAGAATTTATGATCATTCAGATAAGAACTTGACTGGTATTGACTTTCAAAATCTATGAAGAACTTCAAGCTCCTAAGAGGGGTTCAGAACTTATTTGAGGGGAAGAGGGAGAGAAGAGAAAAAAGATTTAGAAAGCAAATGGAAGGTTAACATTTTGGATAGAGTATGTTTAAACTGCTTAAGAGGACAAATTGTTTGTAAAATGTCAAATTAGGAATTTTTAGAAGCATTTATTTACAGACAATTCTGTTATGATAATTACAAATAGTTATTATTCTCTATGCATCAAAATAAGTTCCCTAAGGATTTCTACAGTACAGTTATTTATTAGCCTACTTCCAATTAGTATTAGTGCTTACAAGTAAGAGAACTGCATACCCCTTTAAATATTTTATATTATAATTGATCGCAGTGGTTCCAGCAAGCCCGTCTCTCCCAACTCCAATGCTACCATTCCTTTGGCATCTTGCACAGAGTAAGCTCCTTCCTGCCTCCAAATCTTTACACTTGCTCTTCCCTCCACCAGGAGCACTGGTCCCTAAATCTTCATAGGGCATGTTTCTTTCTGTCACTCAGGAGCTAGGGCAGGTTTGTTCCTCAGTGAGCACTTCTCTAAGAAGCCCCTCTCCTACTCACTCTACTTGGCTTGGTTTAAATTATTTCGCAGCTCCAGCTTTTGTTGAGAATTACCCTGGATCCATGTGGGATTCTTTCATTCCCACCTCTGCCCTCTAGGATGAGGACTTCCTGAGCAAAGTGGCTTCTCCTGTTGTATTCCAGTGCCTGGAAGAAGGTCTGGCACATAGTGGGGGCTTAAGAATTATTAATGGAATGGATGAAATGTACAGTTTTTACACCAATTTGAGTAGGTTAGGAGAAGCTGATTAGAGAGCTAATTCTGATAGATCCAAACAAATAAACAGAAAGTCCTTTAACATCTTTAGCATGCGAGTGCTTGCTTTCTGAAATAGTGTACAGTTTGGCATTTTTACAGAAAATCAACTTCGATACCAGCAAACATTGTGTAGTCAGGGAGACAGGAACTGTTTAAAGGGTGTTTAAGATTGACTGATGTTTTAATGAAACAATTGACAATAAACTTCACCTTTCTCTCTCTCCCTACCCCACCCACACAGCTCCACCACCTTTTATGAACACTTTAACCCAAAAACATTTGGGACCAAATATCTTGTTTTGTGAAATTATCACTAGCAGGAAGAAAGCAATAATGGTGTCGTTATATGGTAGTGTGAATTCTAAGTTCAATAAACATTACATCAATCATCCTGGAAACCTAATATAAACAATGTGTTATTAAACAATAAGTTGATTAATTTATTTAAGAATCTGTATCTGATTCACTCTCAGAGGAGCACCACGGAAAGTTCATTATTTGATGATGAATGTGTTGACGCAACCTTGCACTAATGAGGAAAGTTACTGACCCACAAAGATTACATGTCATTTTCAAGGAAATTGAGGGGAGCCAGTTGGGCTAGATAGGAAAGGAGAATCCTAATTCCTCCTGTTCTCTCCACCTGTCTAACTTCCCTCTCCCTTGCCCCGGATTTTTCCCTTCCCACTTTCAAATTTTCTTTCCCCTTTCATCTCTACCCCTTCCTTTCCACCCTTCAAAATCATCTCTTAGTTACTGCCTCTGTGCTCAGGTCTAGATTTGGAGAGGAACTGCAAAAGAGGAAGATAATTCTGTTACTAAAAATGACACAAATAAGCAAAGGCACCCAACCCTAGGTACCTATAGGGACTAGGTAGATAATTTAAGCAAGTGAGGTAGGATGAATGTGACAATAGAGAGTGGTGGGGACTGCAGCAAACTTGAGAGGACATGTGCCACCTCTACAGGGAGTCACTGACACCTGGCTTCATTCCATGTTGCCATGAAAAAATGTTAACCTTGCATGACCAGATCTTTCAAGCTGAAAATCTGAGTTTTTATGGGAATTTTTCCCAATTTTGAAACCCTGTGTGAGCCCGCAAATTAGTGTTTGACTGGGTTCAGCCCACAGGCTGCCATTTGCAGTCCCTGATATTAATTGTTCCTGGCTCAGAGTTTCTCTCCATAGCTCACCCACTCTGCCTGCCTCCTGAGTACTCATCTTCCCTTCTTACCCCCATCTCCCCTCATGCCCCAACTCTACTCCTTTCTGGAAAATTTTACTTTTTCTCTTTCATTCTCTCTGTGCCTTGTGTCTCTTCTTCCATTGGCTCTGATATTTTCAGAGTCATATCCTCCTGTAAGGCATGCTCAGGCATCAGCAGCACAGCATTAGTGGAGAGGAGAAGAAAAGTAGAGGCAAAAGCGTTAGGACCAATTTACCAGGCTGGGGAGGTGGGGTGGCATGGGAAGGGTGGGAAGAAGAAACTTAGCTTGGCCAGACCCCTGGGCCCTTTCAAAGACCCATCTTAGAAAAATGTAGAGAACAACAAGGAGAGCAAAAAGACACTGCTAAAAGAAATCATAGATAACACAAACAAATAGAAAAACATTCCATGCTCATGAATTGGAAGAATCAATATCATTAAAATGGTCTTACTGCCCAAAGCAATCTACAGATTCAATGCTATTCCTATCAAACTACCCACATCATTTTTCTCAGAACTAGAAAAAAAACTATTCTAAAATTCATATGGAATCAAAAAAGAGCCTGAATAGACAAACCAATCTTAAACAAAAAACAAAACAACAACAATAACAAAAACTGGAGGCATCACGTTACCCATTTTTAAACTATTCCATAAGGCTACAGTAGCCAAAACAGCATGGTACTGGTACAAAAACGGACACATAGACCAATGGAACAAAACAGAGAATCCAGAAATAAAGCTGCACACCTACAGCCGTCTGATCTTTGATGAAGTCGACAAAATTAAGCAATAATGAAAGGACTTCCTGTTCAATACACAATTCTGGGATAGCTGTCAAGCCATATGCAGAAGAATGAAACTGGACCCCTACTTTTCACCGTTTACAAAAATTAATGCAAGATAGATCGAAGATTTAGCTGTAAGACCTCAAACTATAAGAATCCTAGAAGAAAACCTGGGAAACATCATTCTGGATACAGATCTTGGAAAAGAATTTATTAATAAGTCTTCAAAAGCAATTGTTACAAAAACAAAAATTGACAAGTGGGACCTAATTAAAGAGTTTCTTCACATCAAAACAAACTATCAACAGAGTAAACAGACAACCTACAGAGTAGAAGAAAATACTCATAAATTACACATCTGAAAAAGATCTACTCTCCAGAATCTATAAGAACTTAAACAATTGAACAAGTAAAAAACAAAGAACCCTATTTAAAAAAAAGGACAAAAAATATCAACAGATACTTCTCAAAAGAAAACATAAGTGGCCAATAAACATTTTTTTTAAATGCTCCACATCACTAATCGTCAGAGAAATGCAAATCAAAACCACAATGAGATACCATCTCACACCCGTCAGAATGGCTATTATTAAAAAAGTCAAAAACAAAACAAAACAAAAAAATGCTGGCAAGGCTGCAGAGAAAAGGGAACACTTCTACATTGTTGCTGGAAATGTAAGCTGTGGAGTCCTCATTGGGAAAAGAAGTCAAGCTGGTGGCAGCAGAGGAAAGCAAAAAGAAAAAGCAGGTAATCTACAAGTCTGCCTTTCTTCATAGTCCAGGACACATAGCCCTCCTGCACCAGTTACAATCTTCCTGCACCCAACTATCCTCAGACCCTTGGCTAATACAACAAATTGCAAGTTAGTTCACGGCAACCTTGATGTTATTGGTACTGCACAAGCCCTCTTCAGCACACAGCACCATTCTATTAAATCTCCAGCAAGCCTTTGTTTCCTTGCAGTCAGCCCCACTGCTGCTGATTCTACCCATTTCCCTTGCAGTGTATTTTGATACTCTCTAATAAGTTTGCCTTTCTTTACCTGCAACCATCTTGGTAAATTCTTTTACCCCTGTGCCCAGATAATCACTGCTCACCTGTGGTATAAACTAGTTTAGCCACTGTGGAAAGCAGTTTGGAGATTTCTCAAAGAATTTAAAGCAGAACTGCCATCCAACCCCCACGACCCCATTAATAGTATGTATACCCAAAAGAAAATAAATCATTCTACCAAAAAGACACATGTGCTCACATGCTTATCATAGCACTATTCACAGTAGCAAAGACATGAAATCATCCTAGGTGCCCATCAATGGTGGACTGGATACAGTGAATGTGCTATACATACACCATGGAATACTACACAGCCATATAGAAGAATGAAATCATGTTCTTTGCAGCAACGTGGATGCAGCTGGAGGCCATTATCCTGAGCAAATTGATGCAGGAACAGAAAGCCAAATGCCTCATGTTCTCACTTATAAGTGGAAGCAAAATATTAAATACTTATGGAATAAAGATGGGAATGATAGAAACTGGGTACTCCTAGAGGAGGGAGCAAAGGAGGTGAGCAAGGGTTGAAAAACTAACAATTGGGTACTGTGCTCAGTACCTGAGTGACAGGATAATCCATAATCCAAACCTCACCAACATGGAATATACCCAGGCAACAAACCTTTGCATGTACCTCCTGAATCTAAAAGAAAAGTTGGAAAAAATTAAATTATTAAATTACAGAGTTGAACAGACATACCAAAAAAAATAAAATATAAAATATCTAGGTTCTGTGATATCACACTCCCCTTGTATACCTGTTTTCTGATACTCTTTCATTTCCTTCACCAGTTCTGTTTCCTGCCAGGCCCTTAAGGATTGACGTTCCTCTTGGTTCTGTTCTTGAGCCTGTCCTCTCCATACACTCCCTCTGCTCTTTCAACCCCGCCTGTAGATGCAACACTCAACTCTATATTGACTCTCAATTTAGTGCCTCCATACTATATCTCCCTTTTGATCTTGCGAGCCATCACTCTCTCTTGTTTGAATGTCTGAAACAATTTCCTTGCTTCTGTCTTTTCTCCAAGACTCAACTCCATCATCTTGTACTCTAACCAGAGTGATCATTTTAAAAAGCAGCTCTTGCCATGTTACTAGATCTTGCAATGACTTTCCATTGTCCTCATGATAAATATAAACTTTTTGACAGATCTTAAGAATCCTTCATGGTCACGTCCCTATAAAGCCTTCCAGCCTTACTTTGTTCCACTTCCCCCTTCCATGCAATATGGTAGCTTAATTGCTTATACCAGTGCCTCCAGAAAAAAAATGCCCCGAATGTATTCATTAATGTTGCATAACGTCTAAATGTTGCTAAAAAGGGAAAGTATCTGGCTTCAAATATAAAAGTAAAATGAAAATAAAAAGTTTTAGAAAATAAAAACGTAGAGAATAAACATCAAGGCAAGAAGGTAGGGGTGGCCAGCACCCCTCTCAGTCCCCGTCCTGCACTCTTCTCTGATTTTCCTTCCACCTTCTCCCTTGCCAGTTCTCTAGTTCTATGATAGCGCTGTCTGAAAGTTCTAGAGGGCTTTCCACATGCTTGGGAACAGGTAAACGACCAAGGAAAAGGATCTCTAATGCCTTCTAAAGCAAAATTCTGGACTTAGCTTGTGAGGCCAGAAGCATCTACCAGCCCACGTCTTGTCCTGTGGAGAGACCGTCTGACAGCCGGGTCACAGTACCAGATGGTTACTTGCAAGAGAGAAGAGAGTTGATAGCAACCACAGCTTGGTCTCTGCATCCCAAGGCACTACTTACTGGCCTGCCTTCTAGGAATGAAGAAGCAGGCCCCAATAATGCAGAAGGCACAGTCTCTAGGGGAGGACTCTAAGTGCTTTACATGTATCATGGCATTTAATTCCAACAAAGACTTTATGAGGTAGGAACTAGTAGTTCCATTTTATAGAGCTCCATTTTATAGAGGGGCAAACCAAGGCACAGAAAGATTATGTACTCAAGGTCACAAATGCACTCTTCTCAAGATTACTGTGGAAACGAAGTGGGATTCCTCATGCGCTACATTAATAAGATACAAAGAACAAAAGAAGGGTTTGCTTTCATTTTAAATTAGTTTGCACAAAGCTATTAGCGGCAGATAATATGTTAACATATTACCCTTTCCAAGGGACTCATTCACCCAATAAATATTGATTGAGAATTTACTATTGCACCCTAGATGTAGGGATGTAGAGAGAAGGTTCTATGCTCTCCATGACTCAGAAGGCCCCCTCCTCCTATTATGTGGCCCTGGACTAACCACACCACTTGGCCTTGTCTTTAAGCTAAGGTATACCTTCCAGAGAAGGGGCTCAGTGCAGCGGGAAGGGCCTGCCCTGATGGGGCCCTCTATTCTTTGCAGGACTGTGCTGCAGCTCTACCTAGTCTGTTGTCTGTCTCTTGAGTGGATGATAAATTCTTAGGCCCTTGTTCCACTCAATACCACCTTTACTGTCTTTGCCCGGCCTGCATCAAGACTTTTCTTCCCCACCTTCCTTTTCTTCTCTCATTCTAATTCCTGGACACCAGAGTCAAGTCCATCATAAGTCACTTTGACAGGATCGTAAGTGGTAAGTCCCAGGAGAGTCCCTGGATGGTCCTGCTTTCCTTTCCCTTTTCATGTGGCAATCCTTTTCTCTGACTTTTCAGAGGCATTTCAGGGGCATCCAGAAAGACTGAGTGATAGAGTGGCATGATGGTACATATAGGGAGATACTGGGATTTGGGCTAGCTGGTGCTTGTCAGCTTGAAAAGTGACTCCTCTTTGGGAGTTGAAGGCATTTTCTCCATTTGTAAACTGGGAAGGCTGGTCAAGATGTTCCCTGACCATTGTCACCATCATATTCAAATGATCTTCTTACATGCTCAGACAGACCGAAGGGGGAGTAGGGTGCTCTGGACAAAACCAGAGTTTCTCACAAGCAGGGTGGGTACTCCCCTCTATGGCACAATTCCAGGGGTGGAAAGACCTCCCACTTTTCCCCCTGAAGCTACTCCCTTCTCTGATATCAGAAACTATCTCATGATATCATTTTGGAAAATGAAATCTTTGTTAAAATGCAATATCATTATAAAACTTTAGCTTTAAGGATTCTTAGCTCACAAGGACAATGGACCTTGGGTTTGCATAAGAAAATGTTCACCATGATTTGAAGCTAGCAGTTGCCAGGGGTCATAAATAAGATAGAACTTTTGGGAATATCAGAGAGAAAAGTTTAGATTAGAAAAAGTGTTTACCTTTTTCACTGCTATATGCCTGGTGTATCCATGGTTCTCTTCTATCTTAAGCCCATCCACTTTATTTGACAAACAAATGAATAAACAAGACTCAGCGTTGGATGAAGGAAGGTGTAAGGAAGTTCTGGGAAGGATCTTTTGCTTTCAGGCAGAGGAGAAACAGAACCTACCCATGAGGGCAAGGCTCTAATCTAAGTGAAACTTATGAAAAGTAAAACCCACTTCCTGCCTGTTAGGGGTTTACTGTAAAGTAACTGTATGCAAATAGCAGTATGAAGGACATATGTGGAAGAGACAGAGTTTAATTTTGGCAACAATTAAGTGAGAGAATGAATTGAAAATACTCCTGGAAAAGGCAGATGTTAAAGGGTGGATCAGCAAATGGAGATGGCATTCCCGTGGAGAACCAGGCATAAGTGAGAGCACGGAAGTGGGAAACTGTGTGCCATCTTGTCTGGTCCAGCACTTCAAATGTGTTGTCAGGCTCAGTGGAAAGTGGAGACTAGAGAACTAAATCAGGCTTGATGGTGGAGGGCCTGGATTGTCAGGTCAAGGCTGTGGGATTTTATCCTGAAGACAACAACTGATGTGTGAGAGGGAGGGGAGCATCATGCTTAAGAATGTGGGCTGTCTGGCACCACGCAGCTGCCCTTGCTTCCAACATGACATCATCGTTTACTTAACATCTCTGAACTCCAATCTCCTCATCCATAAAAGGTAGATGATCCTAGTCCCATTTTATAGACTCCTGGTGAAGATTCAATAAAGCAACGCATGCAACTGCTTGCACAGGGCTGGCCACATACTAAGCATTTACTAAATGCTCTTTTTAAAATGTAAAGCTTTTGACATGGGAAGCAGTAAGGTCAAGTCTTGTCTCCTCAGGATGCCCGCCCTGTGGCTAACCAGACAAGCTGGCTGGCTCGGTGAAGGAAACTGAGGGAGTGGGACACAAGGCAGCTATTGGGTTGGCACATAAGTAGGTGGGGATTTTTACCATTACTTTCAATGGCAAAACCTCAGTTACTTGGCATCAACCTAATTGCTTTGGCATGCAGGAGAGGCTGATTTAGATTTTGGGGTCAGCCAAGGAGAAGCATGGGACAAGTCTGTAGCGGGAGTTGGGTTCCGGAGGGATAGTACAGTGGACAGTCCTAGGAGCTGGCAGCCAAGGGAAAAATAGTTTGCTTTGCTTCTCCCCTAGGATGCAGCTTCTCTTCTCGAGGGAGGGTAGAAAGAACCTCAGAGGGTCCAGAGTATCACTCAGGAGCTACTCAGCCACCGGGGCAAGCGTAAAAGCAACAGCTCCACAAGGCCCTGGAGGAGGGCTGGGATGTGTGCAGTACTGACTGCAAGACAATGCAATGGCTTAACACCAATGCAGCATCCTGGTACCAGCGCCAGGTGTCCAGAGGGTGAGGTTGGCACCCTATGTACTGCACCTGTCTGATTTCTACCAAAGCCTGCAATGTCCTCCTTGGCTTTTCTGCTTGTACAGATTCTAATTCATTCTACTTAAGTCACACATCCTCCTTGGGACCTTTCCCAACAACTCTAGCCTATACTGATTGTTCCCTTCTCTGAACTCCAGAAGTGCTTGAGACAGACTCACTCTGTTCAGCAGCTAGTTGTTCTTTCAATTACAAAACAGGAGAATAAGTACATAGAGGTTTCTCATGTAGGTTAAATGAAACAATCCTTGCAATGCACTCAGCATAGTACCTACTGCCTCATCAGTGCACAATAAACATTGGCAATTCTCCTGCTGTTGCTCCTCCTCCTGCTTCATGCTGATGTTATTATCATTGCCCCAACACATACGGTAGATGACATCCTTGGGAACAACACCCTCCTGGAGACAGGGGTGCGTAGGCCATAGCTGTTACACCAACTCTTTCTCTCCCACTCAGAAAAACATTCTAGAGAATCAAGTGAATGAATATGACATTATTATTGCGATAACCTTGAATTCACTCTAATTCATGTTTGTTTTTTAAATCATCTGCCAACATTGGTACTTTAGCTTCATGAGTCACAAATTCCTTGTGGTATAACTCATAATATATTGTGACTCACCAATGTGCTGTGGACATGAAGGTAAGAACTTCTGCTTAAGTATTAACCTATGTTAATTCAGAGTTCCTGGCTAGACTGCACACTCAGTGAGAACAGAGACCCTAGCTGGGGTCCTGTTCCCCACCATGGTACACAGCACAGTGCTTAGCAGCTAAGCTCTTGATTGTCATGTGCTGATGTACTGATACCTAACAGTACTTCTAGAAAGGTATTGGTTGCTCAAAGCTGGTACTTTCAGAGTTATAGCTAATTCTGCCCAATTCCTATGAAAATCTCTGTGAAGGGAGAACATTTCATCAGGACTTTTCTGTACATTCATCAGAACTTTTTAGGGTGTAAGTGACAGAAATCTAACTCAAAATTTCCCTCAGCAAAAAAAGGACATAAATTCTTTCATATAACTGAAAGATCTAAAAGTATAGTTAAGTAGAGGTAGGGTTGAATCCAGATGCTCAAATCATATCAGTGTAAATGTGTTCCTGTCAGCCCCTCAACTCTGCTTTTTCTTTGAACTGTATTTTCTAGCATATTCAACGCCGCTTGTGGGAAAGATAAGACACCAATGGCTCCAGGCTTATATTTCATCAGCTTGACTATAGCCAGCAAAATCCCGTCCCTTTCTTAATCACTTCAGCAGAATCCCAGAGCTGATACTCATGAATGCAGAATGTCTATACCTAAAAACTTCCTGTGACTTGGTTTGACCAGGTAAAAATCACATGCTTAGCTTGGTGCTGAGGTGAAACACATATTATCCAAAACAACTGGTTTGGGAGTTCAGCAAGAATGATTTCCCAAAAGATAATCTTGATGCAGTTCCTAGAGGTAGAAGAAATGAATGCTGGGCGGGCAAATATTTCAACATTTGGTAAGCCTGGGTGAGGCATAATGGGAATGTGTAGAAGCGAGAACAACCATTTCCACATCAACTGCTGTCACCATGGTAAGAAAGACACTGACCCATTGCATTATCTGTGGACAGAGGGTGGCCTTTCCAGACAGCTCTGCACCTTGACTTTGGTGCCAGCATTGCAGAGCTGCAGTTACTAGGCCCTTGCAGGCAGAGCCTGATCCCATCAGAATGAAGAGAAGTTGATGGCATCTGCTGAGCTACATAGAGAAGGTCTGTGCATTTGAGTGAGCCTGGCTTACATAACCAAAATGGGAAGTACCTGGAAACAGTTGCAAGCCAGTTAGCAAGAAGGTGAACACACATTGTCCTGGTATGATTAATTTGTCTCAGGAATTGCCTTCTCATGGGGGCCTAAAAAAGACAGTAACTCCTTACCCCATACACCTCCATGCTTTGCTTTCTCTTGTTCATTGCTTTCCATTCTTTGTAAATAAGGGTTGACCCTGGCCAAGATTACCACTGCCTGTGACTATGGAGAAATGTTCAAGATGAAGTTTTTCTTGGCCAGTGTGCTCATGAAGAGAAAATATTACAATGATTGAAATACAAGTCTTATTATGTAGACACTTTTGTCTACATGGACATGAAAGGTGTCTACATAGTAAACTCATGGGATTTTCTGCTAGAGAACTGGTCCCAACGGACGTTGCTGCTGCTATTTTACAATAATCCATTCATAGCGATTGGTGGGCAGAACAAGAACCACAAATTTTAGGATAACAAACCAAGAAAAAACTCTAGTAATCATTTTGACTCTAAGATTTATGAGTTCATCAGCTGAATCTGTCTTGTTCACTGCAATATTCCCAGTGCCCAGCACTCTGGTACTCTGGCTTCCTGTCTAGCACTCTGGGAATGCCAACATACCTCCTTACTGTGTTCATAGCAGACATCACTAATCAATCACCATGCTTTTTCCCACTGATGGAGGGTAAGGCCTCGGAATCATTTCTCAACAGGGAATTCCCAGAATCTAATGCCAGCCAATCAATAATGACACATAAACCAAAACTGAATTTCCATTCCTGGCTAACGGCTTGTCAAAAGTTTGTAGGATCTCCAGGACAGATGATTTTTTTTTTCAACCATGTAGCTTCCATTTGGTAGAAACCAGAAACATAAGTGGATTTTTTTGGTCATATTGAATGGAGGCTTGTTCCTGCTTTAAAGTTGGCACAGACAATTTCATTTTATACCTGTTGCATCATTTCTCAGAATAAATTCAACAAACGGATGTTGTGTGGCATAGATTAATTGGCAGTAGCTGTATATGCTTTCCCGTGAATATTAACTCCTTAGTAATCTCCAGGATAATAATAAGCATGTAGAAACCAGTCTATTTCAGTGAGAGTTTAGAGATTTAGGTGCTAAAGTACATCCCCAGGAATTCTTTTCTTTCCTTTGGTGCTGGCCATTTAGCATTTCAAGTTGTGGAGAAATAGCACTCAGAAAGAAGTGCTCACCCAAGCAGCACATTCCCTCCCTTTGAGATTTTAGCCTAAGTGGCATTAGGAAGTAGTCAATCATTGACAATGTGAGCTCCTGCAAATAACTGTAGAAGCCAAATTGACTTTGTATGTAACAGGAACATGTTCCTGGAGGACATTTATTCAAATAACCCATTGTGCAAGGTAGATGCAGCCAGAAGGATCTTTAGCAGGCTTGTTCAAATTACTGGAGCAACTGGAGTAAGAAAGGGTCTGGATAACATAGATAACTGAAGTTGCCAGATGATCAAAAACTCTTTTGTTGAATTGAACATGAGGCTGCCCATCTGCATCAGTCCTAGTAAACAAGAACTACTACTTCATATACTAGCAATAAGATAGTGCTTCTAATATCTGACCATTAAATTCAAGAGAAGGGAAAGGAAAGAGCCATTTCAAAAGAGGTTGACTTAAAAGCTATTATGCAAATTCCACAGACATATAAAGCCTACTAATCCAGAGGCTCTGAGCATCGTTGGGCTTTAAGGGACAATCAGCCATCCTCTGTTAGGAAGAGGCAAAAACACCTAATGCCAGTTTTTGTTCTTGGGTGTTATTAGAATGATCTGGTAATTGAGCCTTAGCCACAGGGCTCAGCAGTAAGTTTCTGACTTGAATTAGCAGTTGGGCTTTGCACATTCCTAACCATCAGACAGAACTCACCTTTACATCTGTATCAGCAAGTGATGCAATTGTGTTTACACTAGAAAGGAGCAATTTAAAAAATAGATTTCAAGACTTGAAGAGAAAAATTAGCCTCCGAAATCAACCTCTTTAGAATGAGTGGTCTTACCCAGTTTGTGAGGAATGGATGTGGGTGGGGTAATCATGAAAGAATGGTTAATAGCTTGACTTTCGTGTCAGAGGAGAGCATATTCTAGTGTTCCTATTTAATAGCTGTCTGGCACTGAATACATTATTTAAGTTGATTGATTCTAAAGTAAGGAGGACAGTATCACCTACTTGTTCTTTATTAAAGTGGAAATAATAGTAGCATCGCTATAAAGATTAAATATAAAAAAGGCATTTAAGGTGCTTAGCTATATGAAACATTTACCAAGTTAGACCATGTTCTGGGACATAAAACAAGTCTTAATACATTTAAAAGGATATCAATGATACAATATGTTTTCCAACCGAAACAATTGAATTAGAGATCAATAACACAAACATATCTGTAAAATCTCCCAAATATTTGAAGACTATATAAAACATTGCTTAATAATCCTTGGATTAAAGAGGATATCAAAAGGAATTAAGAAAGTATTTTGAAGTGAATGAAAATGAAAATAAGTCATATCAGAATTTATGGGATGCTGCTAAAGCAGTATTTAGGAGAAAATTTATAGCACTAAATGCCTATGCTAGAAAATAAAAACCACAATGAGGTGCCATCTCACACCAGTCAGAACGGCTATTATTAAAAAGTCAAAAAATAGCAGATGCTGGTGAGGTTGTGGAGAAAAAGAAATACCGATACACTTTTGGTGTGAGCGTAAATTGGTTCAACCACTGTGGAAAGAAGTATGACAATTCCTCAAAGAGCTAAAAATGGAACATTTGAGTATCTGTATGGAAAAAAACAAAGACTTCATTCATCTCTTGAACCATATACAAAAGTTAACTCAAATTTAGTCATAGACCTAAACGAAAAACCTAAAACTATAAAACTTCCAGGGGAAAACACAGGAGGAAATTTTTGTGACCCTAGATTAGGCAGAGATTTTTTTAGATGCAATACTAGAAGCACAATTTATGAAAGAAAAAATGGATTAATTGTATTACATCAAAATTAAGGACTTTTGCTCTTTGAATTTCAGTTAAGCAAATGAAAAAACAAGATACAGAATGGGAGAAAATATTTGTAAATCACATATCTGACAAAGAATTGTATTCAAATACATAGAGAACTCTCAAACCCAGTAATAAAAAAAAAAACTCAAAAAAAATAAACCTTTTACATTTGTAAAAAATATATAAAAGGTTTGAAATGACACTTTACCAAAGAAGATATGTGGATAACAAATAAACACATTACAAAAATGTTCAACATCATTATTAAGTAAATGCAAATAAGACATAAGATACCATACTACCCCTGTTAGAACGACTGAAATTAAAAAGACTGATCACAGTAAGTATTGCCAAAGACAGAAAGCAACTGAAGTTCTCATACGCTGCTGGTCAAATGGCCCAAATACATTGGAAAATCTGTTTGGCAGTTCCTTAAATAGTTAAATATATGCCTACCACATGTCCTAGCCATTGCACTCCTAGGTATTTACATGAGAGAAATGAAAGCATAGGTCCATACAAAGACTTGTGCATGGGCCAGGCACAGTGGCTCATGCCTGTAACCCCAGAACTTTGGGAGGCCAAGGTGGGTGGATCACCTGACGTCAGGAGTTTGAGACCAGCCTGGCCAACATGATGAAACCCCATCTCTAGTAAAAAAAATAATAATAATACAAAAATTAGCTGGGCATAGTGAGGCATGCCTGTAGTCCCGGCTACTTGGGAGGCTGAGGCAGAATTGCGTGAACCCAGGAAATAGAGGTTGCAGTGAGCCCAGATTGCGCTACTGCACTTTAGCCTGGGTGACAGAGTGAGACTCTGTCTCAAAAACAAACAAACAAACAAACAAAAAACCTTGTGCATGAATGTGTGTAGCAGACTTATTTATAATAGCCCAAACCTGGAAGCAACCCAAATTTTCATCATCAGATGAAAAAAAAACAGACAAAATTGTGTTTTACATTGAAATGCTACTCAACAAAAAGCAATGAGCTACCAATATGCACAGCAATATGGCTGAATATGAAAATCATTACACTGACTGAAAAAAAAGATAAAAACGGGGACTTATTGTATGACTTCATTTATTTGAAATTCTACAAAATGGAAACCGATCTATGTTGATAGCAGATCAGTGGTTATCTGGGAACAGAAGAAAATGGGATGGAGTGGACAGAGGGATTATAAAGAACAAGCAGACTCTTGGTGGGGATGGATGTTCGTAATGACGCTTGTCATAATAGTTGCATAGGTGTATACATAAGTCAAAGCTTATCAAATTGTACACTTTGAACATGTAGTTTCTTACATGTCAACAATATCTCAGTAATGCTGCTTTGATTTTTTTTAAATGTGTTCGGCACATGGTAATTGCTTTCTTTTGCTTCCGGTTGTTCTCTAACTGGCTTTGTTTTGTATCTTTCCTGATCAATCTCCAAAGCATGGATAGCTTTGACTTCACAGGCCAAACGGATTTAGTGACTCTGGTCAAACTCTGATCTAAAGCCTGCCTATAGGCAATGAGCAATGCAGGCAGAATAATGCCCCCAAAGATGTCCATATCCTAACCCCTAGATGGCAAAAGTGACCCTACAGATGTGGTTCAAGTTAAGGATCTGGAGATGGGTAGGCAATCTTGGATTATCCAGTGGCCCAATCTTATCACAGTAGTTCTTAAAAGCAAAGAACACTTTCTGGCTGTGGTCAGAGAGAGAGCGAGAAGTGTGGGAAGGGTGTGGCAAGTTGTTGCTGGCTCTGAGACATGCAGGGCAATGTGCATGGATCAGAGGCTTCTGAAAGCTTTAAAAAAAAAAAAGGCAAGGAAAATAGATCATTTTTTGAAGTTCTAGAAAGGCAACCCTGTTTGATTTTAGGCCAGTGAAACCTGTGTTAGACTTCAGACCTATAAAACTGTAAGATAATAAAGCTGTGTTCTTATAATCCACCAAGTTTGCAATAATTTGTTGTAGCAGCAATAGAAAATTAATCCAAGTAGGAAAGAATATCGTAATTGGTTAATAATGTCCACCACGAATACCACAGGGGAAAGAAGCATGTACGTTCTTTGTCTGCCATCTTAGTTCTCTGTTGAAGATATGCCAGCCTACCTTCCTAGCAGCTAGGAAGCCACCTTCATTACCGTGTGCCAGCCTCTACGTAAGGTTCTTTGCATATATTCCTTCAGTCATCTTCACACCAGTCCTTTCATGAGGTAAATATGACTTTCCCCTTTGAGAGTTGGGGATCAGAGAATTGAGACCTTATCTAATTTCTTAATTTCAAATGATATCTTCTATTCCTCCTTGCTTGCAGACAAAGCAGGAAACCCCAATAAAACATAGGTGAACTAGGTTTCACGTGTTGATAGAAAACAAGGACAAACGCAGATGAAGAGCCTTTGTCTTGGAACAATACTTGTGGCCCGGAAAGTGGTGCACCTAGCGTTATTAGCACAGCTGGAGATCCTAGAAGTGTCTTGGGAGTGGGGAAGGAACAATACATTTCTAATATTTGGTAATTATCATGAATCTGCTTGTTTATACTTAAAATTCAGCACAGAGGAATGCCACTTATTTTCTCTCTCAGCACAATATGTGTGACGCATCCAGCCAGCTGCTGCACTGGGCTCCTGGCCCCTCTGGGAGCGAGGACTTGTTTATGCCTCTGCAGAAGAGGCTGCACTGCCTGCATCCTTCCCGCCTGCTCTCTGTCTTCCAAGAATGTTCCAGGCAGACACTCAGTGGACAGCACTACTGAGGTCTGTTTCTTGGAGTGAAATTGCAACATCATGTGTTGGGGCAAGTGAGGGAGCAAGATCCCAGATAACCTTCAAAACAGAGCTGTGGAACCAGGCCAGGCCACTGTCATTTGCCATTGCACCATTTTTATTTCAGAAAAAAAGTTAGTGAGTCGGAGAAGCATAGGGAAAGACTGAAAGTCTGGGTTTAGCACTGAATAATTCCATGACTTAGCCTTTCTGACCCTTAATTTTTTTCACTCATAATGTGAGAGTAGTAACAGCAACTCACGTAGATACAACAGTGGCTACCATTTACTAAGCATCTGCTATGTCCCAAGGCACTGAGCTAAAGAATTCACATGTAAATCTCACCCCAGTAGTCTTATGAGAGACATACCATTGCCCCCTTTCAGGGATGAGAATACAGAGGCTCAAAGAGAATGAGTTATTTGCCCAAATTCACACAGTAGCAAAGGAAACTAAGCAAGACACTTGACTCTAGACTCTGAGAACATTACTATCATGGTAAAGGACTTAGCATAGCACCTTGCATATAGTACATGTTCAATAGATTTTAGCTAGACTTACATTGGCTTTAGTGTTAGTATTCAGTATTAGTTGGGATCTGAGGTCCTCTTAACCTTCCACTCCTTTTATTACTATTGGGGAGTAAAATAAAACACAGATATAGAAAACCTTACAACACTACTGTCTGGCTTAATGAGTTGTTATTTGACATACACCACTTTAGGCACCACCAGGTCAAGAAATAGAATTTCCCAAGCCATCCCAAAGCCCACCATGGGCCCCATCAAATCACAGCCATCAACCAAAAGTTACCACAATCTTGACTTTGGTGGGAATAACTTTGTTGGACTTCCCTTCATTTCATCACCCAGGGTGTGACCCTAGACACTATAGTTTATTCTTTGGTATATATCTTGTATGTGTCTTAATTTACAGGCATACATTCCTACCTCAACCCCTCCCCCAGTTCTTTCTTTTCTTTTCTTTTTTTTTTTTTTTTTTTTTGAGACAGAGTCTCTCTCTGTTGCCTAGGCCAGAGTGCAGTGGTACGATCTCAGTTCACTGCAACCTCTCCCTTATGGGTTCAAGTAATTCTTGTGCCTCAGACACCCAATTAGCTGGAACTACAGGTGTGTGCCACCACATCCAGCTAATTTTTGTATTTTTTAATGGAGATGGGATTTCTCCATGTTTGCCAGACTGGTCTCGAATGCCTGACCTCAAGTGATCCACCTACCTCAGCCTCCCAAAGTGCTGGGATTACAAGCATGAGCCACCCTACCCAGCCAGTTCTTTCTTTTTCTTACAATTTACCTGGCTTGCTTTCCGGGATTTTCTCACTCTTCCTCCCTACCCCTCTGCTTGTAACTGGACTTCTTTTTCTTCATCTCTGTTGTCTGTATCTTGCTCAATTTTTATTCTATCCCAGCAGTTTTTCCCTGTGTGAACCCCTGTCCTGGAAGGGAGAGACCAGGGTGTCAGTTTGGGGAGTTCACAGGGGCTAGATTGCGGCAGGTGCTCCACCTTTTTCTCGGATCCCTTATGCTCCCCAGCTGATGGCTCATGCCAAATGCCTCCTAGTTTTAGCTGCCACTCTTAAATTGTTTCATGCATTCTGCAGTAAGTTTCTGCTCCTGTTTTGGGTTTCTCCTGTTCTCAGGTCTACCAGATACCCCATTGCTTCCCTTCCATCTATATGCAAGACTCAACATTGTGTGAGTCTTGGAGAAGCTGCTGCTTTATCCTCACAGCCTGTATTTGGGATTCACGGAAGTAATTTGCCATTAATTTTTTTTTAATTTTGTTATATATCTTCTTTGTCTGTTTTTATGTGGATATCAGGTAAACTGAAAAAGGATATTACCAACACTCTCATCTACCAAAGTCTCCTAGAACTCTTGATCCTTCCTTGACCACAGGATCCTGTCCAGATCTTCCTTCTCCTTGTGTGCATGGAAGACCACCAGAGTTACCCTACAAGGGTCTGCCTCATGATCCACTGAACTCTGCTGTCTATCAGGTTCATATTCCTTCACAACAGAAAAGGAGAGACAGGTTCATATTCCTTCACAACAGATTTCAACTCAATTTAGCCATGAAAAAAGCTTTCAGGCAAAGAAGAGATCAAAGATCCTGTAGTGGGAGGCAGCTGGACTGGAAATTTAAGATCTCTTCCATCTCTAGTATCTTGGTGTCTCTGACAGCTCGGGAAGGACCCACTGAACACTCCCAGCTTCCTCTAATTCATCTTATCCCGAGAAAACAGAAGTCCCCGGAGATTAGACCTTTAAGGCTTTGAATATGAGATTTCCAAAGGTCACCAGAACAAGACTGGAATCCTATACTTCCATTTTCATCATCATAGGTATGTAAGTGGTTTTATAAAAGAAGTTCCCATTTTTACTTAATTGAATTAGACACTATCCAAAGAGGTAAGGATTGCTGCTGCTTTCATGAACTCACAGTCTGAGTCAACAGTATAAACTGCCATGCTTTTATATTTATTTTCCCTTATACTTTTAAGGAACCATGAAATAATATTTGGCACAAGGAGAGAATTTCCCATATGATCATCAGCATTAATGAATTTTCCCATTTATAGAGAAAGAAAACTTAAATACAATGAAGAGAGTCTTAGGATTATGCTGAACACCTCTCACCAGTTAACTTTTGCAAAAATATTCAAAACTTTTTAGAACTCTGATGTTGGAGGAAGAAGAAAGAAGAAGATGTTAGCCTCTCTCTCTCCCTCTCTCTCTCCCTCTCTCTCTCTCTCTCAGCCCCTCCTTTTCCATTCTTTTCCAGGAGAGAATAATCTGATGGATCCCATCTGAGGATGCTAATTAGGTCCCAATAATGTGTCCCAGAGTCACTGTGTATGTCCTGCTTTGTTCTGGTGATAAAAGACATGTTTCAGAGGCCTCGAATATTCTTTTAGACCCCTTCCTGTTTTGTTTTATCAATACTTTTTCAACCACATCCTGAAGACCCAAAAGATCTAAAGGGTATCTCAGGGATCCTAAAAATATTCTCAAATTTCATTTTTAAATACATATAAACCACTTTAAAATCTGCAATAAACAAACATACCTTCAACTGTGCTATATATCAATTTTTAATGCTTTGAGTCTAACATATACCTCACACTTTTGTGAGGAAGTATATATAAATCTTGGAATAAATCTTCTACTATCTTTTTATTAAAGAATTTCCTGACATTACAAGATGAACTGCTTTTAAAACCATATTATTATTACAACTAATCTGTTTGAGTCAGATTTTCTTCATACTGGATATATTAGATATGTTTTGGTTGCAAAAGATAGAAATCCAAATCAAACTGGCCTAAAAGACAAAAGAGATGTTACTGGTTTGTGTAACAGAAAAGTCTAGGGGTAGCACTGGATTAAGTTCCATCTAGATCCAGACACTTCAGTGGTGTCCTGTGTAGTCCTGAGCCCCTGCTCGTTCTTGGTAGCGCATTCCCCTGGGTTGGCTTGTTCCTTTATGTAGTGTTGAGATAGCCCCCAGCAACTCCAGACTGATGCTCTTCCAGCTTCAAGGCAACAGAAAGAGCTTCTGTTTCCTGGTGCTCCTGAACTCTGCCTCCCAGACCCACCTCTGTAACTGGGAGTGGGACCAACAACTCCAGAACTACATTATCAGAATTGGAGGTGGGGAGAGGTGTGGAAAGTCGACAATAGGGACTAGGTCCACAACAGCAGTCCACTCTACTGGGCAGGCTAAACAAATTATAGTAGCACACAGGACCCCAAGACTGCACTGTCCCCATTTGATATCAGTCTTTGATTTCAAACACCTGAGTTCCCCAGAATGTCCTCATTGTTCTTACATATTGATTGTATAATAGGTAAATATTATGCATTTGAATCTAAAATAAAGTTAAGATATAAAATAGCTTTTTATCCATTTAAATAATTGGGAAATCTACATAAGATTTATCAAAAAAAGTGGGGGGGGCGGGTTTAGTACCTTAAAAAAGTTGAAACTCATTGCTGTACATGCATTTACATCTGAGGTAAGTTCAGTCCTTTCTCTTTTGTTTTACTCATTTGGTTCTTGGTCTAAGAGGCTGTGAGGCAAAGGGGAAGCCTGTTATCAGAAGTTCAAGTCCAGGCTTTACTCCTTAGTGTCTTTGTGACTTTCATTACCTGTAAAATGGGAACAGTAATGCCTGTTCTCTAGTCATTTGTGGGTAATTAAATCAAAGGTTTTGAGGGAAAGTTCTTTAGAATCAGTAAATGCTGTGTGATTATGAATTATTATCTTTCATCTTAATTACATATGTATGTTTGTTCAATGTGTTTATATAAAATTAAATTACCTATATATTTATCAAGTTCCCCTGAAGTAGCTTAATTGCATTAATCGCCCCATTTATTTATCCTTACCTGCATCCATATCCTTTGACATGCAAGTATATATTCCCCTCATACGGATTCTGCATTTAACCACTTGACTTACTTTGGCCAATAGTATGTTAAGTAAATGTGACACAAAGGTTTGAAAAGCACTTGTACAATTGGGCTTGCTTATTCTTACTCCTGTACCTTTACCATGAGAACAGGCCTGGCCAATCTGCTGGAGGGTGAAACACATAGAACAAAAGCCATGTTGACCAGGTAATCATGCCAATTGAGGTCACCATAGACCAATGAATGATCAGTCAACTCCCAGACAAATGAGCCTAAACCAGAAGAACTGCCCAGCTGAGCCCAGCCTAAACTTCCAACTTGCAGATTTGTAAGCTAAATAAATGCTCACTGCTTTAATTCCCTAAGTTTTCCTGTGGGTTTTTTTTTTCTGCATCTTGTTGTGATAATCAATAACTATTTCACTCCTTAGTAAGGAAACCAAGAATCTTGTGCTACATTTTATCCATCACTGTGTCTTTCAAACAGAAGTTAACAAGTATTTGCTAATGGAAATATGTTAAGGACTGTCAGCTTTCATAAGGTGTCAAATTCTGAAGCTCTCCAATTTCTCCAACCCTCTAAAAGTGATGAGAGAAGTGGAATTCCAAGATTATTTAAAGCTCTCTAACATTCAGGTACTCTATGAAGTAGTTTTTCTGCAGTGCTTCATCTAATCTCCAAACTGTCCTTGAGAGACAGACATGAATTTTCCCATTTTAAAGATAAAGAAACTGAGGGTAAGAGAAGTGAAGTAAGTTACCTGAGATCACATACCAAGAGTGGTAGAGCTGGATTCTCCCTCCAGGAGAGCCTGCTTCTCAGGCTGGTGCAGTCTCTGCTACATTTTAATGCCATACACCTCTTGCTTTAAGGGTTAGAACCACCTCACTTGGCCTTTCTCTAAATGCCATCTTTTTCTCCATTGGTGTCATATTTATTTATCTAGGATCCTAGACCTTTATTATTTTCTCTCATAATACTGGAAAATAATCTATTTATTGATTAGTATACTTGTTTGACACTTTAAAAATTACAAATTATTGATTTCCTTGTATTTGTTTTTAAGAAATTTTATTCATTGTAAATAAATGAGAAAAGAGGTTGCTTTTCAAAGATCTCGAGAATCTAGCATTTTCTTAGCCCAAATTTGGCCCTTTCTCTGGTTTTCTGGCCCCAATATTTGAGTTGTTCTCCTCTCCACACCCAACAGAAGTTATTTTTAAGTTGTAGTTTTATCCAAAGAGCATTTTTCAAAGAATGCCTTGGAAGGTCCTGGAGTTTCTCTTCAGCTCAAGAACTGTCCCTTGGCCCTACCCCCTCAGTCTGGGGAGTTTATTTTGGTCTATGCAAGAGTAACATGTTTTCTTTTGATGAAGTCATCTGGGTATTTTGCTCCATGCTCTTGGTCCTATTTCCTTAAGGAAAGCTGATCTCTCAGTGATCTGCCAGGGACAGAGAGATGGGCACTCTTTCTGTCAGTTAAGAAGCAGAATCACCATGATGACCCTGCCTCTGAAACCCCAACCATACCCATGGCTTCCCCTAGGTACCCCTCAAGCCAAATCTTTCTCTTTCTTCTGAGCCCGGCCCATGCCCATCTCTGCCATGATGAATTCCCTGACTCATGAACTTATAATATCTCTCTCTTCTGAATGATTAGAAAACCTAAGACACTCAATTGTGTATTTACTTAGCACATACAGATGGTCCCCAATGAATGATGATTCACCTTATAGTTTTTCAACTTTACGACAGTGTAAAAGCACTACACATGCAGTAAAAACTGTACTTTGAATTTTGAATTTTCATCTTTTCCCAGGCTAGCAATATGCAAGATGATACTCTCTCATGATGCAAGACAGCAGTGAGCCACAGCTCCCAGTCAGCTGTGCCATCAGAAGGGTTAACAACTGATATGCTACAGTGTACTGTATCCAATAAATTACCTAAGATAGTCAATACTTTATTATGAAATAAGCTTTGTGTTAGATGATATTGCCCAACTCTAGGCTAATGTAAGTGTTCTGCTTATGTTTAAGATTGTCAAGGCTAAGCTATGGTATTCATTGGATAGGTTATGTATATTAAATGCATTTTTTAAATGTTTTGTATCTATAGGTTTTGGGGGAACAGGTGATATTTGGTTACAAGAGTAAGTTCTTTAGTGGGAACTTGTAGAATTTTGGGGCACCCATCACCTGAGCAGTACACACTGAACCCAATTTGTAGTCTTTTATCCCTCACGCTCCTCCCACAATTTCCCCCTGAGTCTCCAAAGTTCATTGTATTATTCTTATACCTTTACATCCTCATAACTTAGTTCCCATTTATAAATGAGAAGATGTGATGTTTGGTTTTTCATTCCTGAGTTATTTTACTTAGAATAATAGTCTCCAATTCCATTGAGGTTGCTGTGAATACCATTAATTCATTCCTTTAATGGCTGAGTAGTACTCCATCACATATATGTAGCAGTTTCTTTATTCACTGGTTGATTGATGGGCATTTGGGCTTGTTCCACATTTTTGCAATTGTGAATTGTGCTGCTATAAACATGAATGTGTAAGTACCTTTTTTGTATAATAACTTCTTTTCCTCTGGGTACTCAGTAATGTTATTGCTGGATCAAATGGTAGTTCTACTTTTAGTTCTTTAAGGAATCGCCACACCATTTTCTATAATGGTTGTACTAGTTTACATTCCCACCAGCAGTGTAGAACTGTTCCCTTTAAAATGCATTTTTGACTAACAATATTTTCAACTGACAATGGGTTTATCAGGTCATAACCCCACTGTAAGTCAACGAGCATCTGTACTTACTGGGTGTATACATCTGCCAGACTGTGCCCTCAGAGAGCTTACAGTCTACCACATATGAAAAACCACAAACAAATATGACACATTCAGGTGGTGACAGTTATTATTTTAAACACAGGATAATGGAATGCAATAAATAGGAGGGCTAAGAGGGCTACTTCGGATCGGGTGATCAGGGAAAAGATCTCTGAGAAAGTGACGTTTGCACTGAAAGGACTCCACTTTTCCTCTGAGGGAAGAGTGGCCCAGGTGAAGTGTATGATATGTGCAAAGGCTGAGAGGCAGAAACTAGCATGGTGTGAGCAGAAAGAAGGCCTGTGTGGCTACAGTAGAGAGGTAAGGGCACAATGGTGCAAGAAAGGGTTGAAGGGGAAGGGTGGGCCTATCAAGTACACCAGAAGAAGTTTGGATTTTACACTAAATGCAATGGAAGTATTGGAGTGTTTTAGTTATAGGAGTGATCTCTAATTAACATTTATTAAAAATCCCTTTGACTGCTGTGTGGAGACTAGAATAACTAGAGGGAGGCAGGAGGGTGATGGCTATTCCAGTAGAAATAATAGAGATTTGTACAAAAATGAAAGAAAGATTGTCATGATTTTTTTTACCAGCTTTTCCCTGCATGTAATAATCTCCTTTCTATGCATATTAAGTTCATTTGGTTTTAAACTTGGAATGTGTCTTGTATTTTGTTCTATTACTTACAAATCCAAGCCAGACTAGAAGCTGTGGTTAGATATGTAACCAATTAGCTTTTTTTAATTAATTAATTAATTTTGAGACTGAGTCTCACTCTATCGTCCAGGCTGGAGTACAGTGGCGCGATCTTGGCTTACTGCAATCTCTGCCTCCCGGATTCAAGTGATTCTCATGCCTCAGCCTCCCAAGTAGCTGGGATTATAGGGGCCCACCACCACGCCTGGGTAATTTTTGTATTTTTAGTAGAGATGGGGTTTCATCATGTTGGCCAGGCCTGTCTCAAACTTCTGACTTCAAGTGATCCACCCGCCTTGGCCTCCCAAAGTGCTGGGATTACAGGTGTGAACTACTGCGCCCGACCAACTCTGTTTAATTTTAAATTTCTGTGTATTTAGATTATTTGTCTGGTAAACCACCCCTCCCCCAAACTATAAACCAAATTTGGAATGCACCTTTGAAGTTTTGGGGTCTAAGTCTACATTTCAGTTTGTCACCTAGTAAGCCTCTGCATACCAACCTTCTTCTAGACTGATTCACAACAGAAATGTCACGCCATCAATACCAGTGTGAAGCAGTGTCTGCCTACCTGCAGATGTATGATTACCTGTTAAAATAAACCCTGTTTTGTATAAGACATTCTCCTCTAGTCTCTGTACCTTGCAGCCACTCACAATTCTAATTGATATAATTGATCACTTGAACATTGTTCAGACATGCCTGTACCTTCTTCCACTATGTGAAACCGTTAATGACATATTGGTGGGTAGGTTCCGGGGCTCTGCCATACACCTTTCCAAGGATTTCACACATTTACAAGGCAGTGGGTAACACCTGGGAAGTCTCCAGGCATTTTCAATGCCTCCTCTTCCGCAATTTCCTCACTTGCTGTCAGATCGCACAACTTACCAGCAAAGCTTATTATTCCAGGTGGCTAAACTCCTCCAGGTGAAGTGAGAATATCCTCACCTTCCTCTGTGAAGGGTCACTCTTTCTGTAAGCTCAAACAGTGCTGCTAATGGATGATGAGATGATCTGCCGTGCACTTTAGTTCCTACAGATTTCTTAGGTTTGTTTGAACAAGTCTTCTCTGTCCCTGGTAGTTGACTGGGTCAAGGAAAGGCAAGCCAAATAAAACCTCTGACAAATTTACAGTTTCCTCTTAAGCCAGAGGGTACCTTTAGGGTAAAGGACTATTTGATTCTGTAGTATAAGATTTTTAGAAACAGAGGACTTCAGCATCAGAAAAGATCCTACAGATCATCCAGTCATTTGGAGAAGAAAAATATGGAGCAGAAAGTTTAATTTAATTCCCTGTGACATTGGAGCTATGCAATATTCTGAGCACCATGGCAAGGCAATCTCATGTGCATAAATGATTATTTTATGCTAGGTACTAGAGTAGGTTTTATACACACCTTAATTTTATTTCTTCTTCCCAACAATTTTAGAAAACAAATGTTGATATCACCATATTGCACAAGGGATAACTGAAGCCCAGAGTTTCAAAATCTTTAGACAATGTGGTAGCTTGCTTATTATTTTCCATTTTCACCTCCTTCTCCCCATGTTGGTATTTACCCCTACTACACAGATGTCAGACTTGGCAATTTGACTTGCTTTGGCCAATGGAACATTAGCAAACACAGCATAGGTTACATCCAACTAAGCAAAGGCTTTTAATATGATTGCATGATTCAACTTGGTTTATTGCTCCTGTTCCCTCTGTTATGAGAAGTTGTGTCCCAAAAGCTGCTTCTCCATTAACTTGGGTCTTGCAGTAAGAAATGAATCTGAGCCCACCACTGCCTGAGGAAGAGCTACAACTGACCTGTAGCCAACACTATGTAATATGAGAAAGAAAGAAATATTTTTATAAGCCATTGAGAGTTGGAAGCTATTTGTTACACAGCATGGGCTAGTGAAAGGTAATGAACACAAATGCTCAGAGCCAGGATCTATATCCAGACCTATCTGCCTCCAAATGCAATATCCTTTTCCCCACCAAACATTCCTTTCTGTCCACTACAGTATGCTTTAGCCTCAGTAGCAAATACTGCTTTCTCAGATCCATACCTTTAAACTTTCCTCTCCAGCACCCAAGACATTTTCCTTGACTATTTTCCTTAGGTTCAATATCTTGCTCACACAAGTGCCCAGATCTCATAAAATGATGAACAGCCTTAGCCCACAAAGAAAAAGAGGGGCTGTCATGCACAAACTCCATCAGCTTCCCTCTTGCATTTCTAGATGTTTTGATTCCACTGTCTATTCTTCCTCCTCACCTCTCAGCTCCATGGAAAAGCTGTTCTATCGCCTCTCTAAGGCTGACCTCCCAACTGTTCTCTTTATCCTCCAGAATCTCACTCCAGCAATTACCTCTTTTTCTTGTTTTATTCCTTCATCTTTCTCTCCACTTCCTTTTTCTGTCATCCTACAAGCACATGTGTTTCCCTATTTTTCTAAAACGAAATAAGAAACATCTCTAATTTTCTCTTCTTCCCTGGCTACTTTTTTTATTTCTCACTTTCTTTTGACACCAAATTGATTCCCTCACCAGTTTTGCTGTTCTGTATTTGTTACTTATGAAATCTGACAGTCCTATCAACTTGCTTCTCTTCCAATCTGATCTCAACAGCAGCTTTTTCTTCTTTGAAATCTTCCATCTCAGTGTACAATGATGTCTCTCTTCCAATCTCTGCGACCATTCTTTTTCTGTCTCCACAAGGGTTCTTCCATTTTAACCTAGGACATAAGCTGGTGTTCCCAGGGTTATGTTTTCAGTGCCCTGCTTACTCTAAGAACAATGATCCACTGTCTGGATCAATTATGGATGAAACCACTGTTATGGTTTCATCTCATTTATGCTGACTTCCAAATATTCACTGCCAATTCTATTTACTATCTTGCCTTTTAAACATTACATCAACATAGCCAGTAATTAACTGAACATCTCCTCTTGGGTGCCCGCATGAAAATCTTACCCTCAACATCTCTTTTATTTATTTATTTATTTTGAGATGGAATTTCACCCTGTCACCCAGGCTGAAATGCAATGGCACAATCTTGGCTCATTGTGACCTCCACCTTGTGGGTTCAAGAGATTGTCATGCCTCAGCCTCCCAAGTAGCTGGGATTACAGGTGCATGCTACCATGCCTGGCTAATTTTTTGCATCTTTAGTAGAGACAGGGTTTCACCATGTTGACCAGGTTGGTTTCAAACTCCTGACCTCGTGATCCACCTGCGTTGGCCTCCCAAAGTGCTGGGATTACAGGCATTAGCTACTGCATGCGGCTGGCACCTCAACATTCTTTAAACCACACTAGGTCCTTCCTGGAAATATATTCCTCCTCGTATGTTCTCTTCCTCATTTAAAAGCATCATCAAGCCCCTATATCTCATTGATTCCCACTCTATCCCTTAAGCATCTCATGAACTTAATGTCTGTCTTGATTCTGCTCTCTCCTATCTATACCAGGCTGCTGTCCTAGTTCAGGTCCTCATTATGACTTTCCTGCCCATCTCCCGTTGTCTAGTCTTAAACCTCTCGTGACCATACTCTGCACTATAGCCAAAGTGATCTAAGTCCTTTACCTCTCTCCTACTTAATAATGTGATTGTTCATAGGACAAATCCTAACTACCTAATATGATATTCAAGGCTCATCAAAACCTGGCGTCACTTTATTCTTTCGACATCACCTGCTGACACACCTGTTCATGAACCCTCTGGTATAGCCACAATGGATGACTCATTATTCTTTAGTTACAAACTATCTTTTACTTACCTTACTTATGTACTTTTCTTTGCAAACATTACAAATATTACAAAAATGTTATCATATCCTCTGCCCAACAATCTTACCCCTCCTCTTCTACCCACATACTTTCTTTGTTTCTCGGAAAAAAATTTACACACCCTGCAAAGATCAGTTGAAAGGCAGCTCTTCTGCTAAAGCTCCTCTGGTTTCCTCCATAACCAGTTTTGCTAAATAATGTAGCATGTAGTATATTCTACTTCAGATTTGTCAATGAGTGAGTTTTCTAAGACATGCTAGTATTAGTGAATGTATCTTATCTCTTTATAAAAGAGAATATGATGCTATCAGAGATGTGTCTCTTACATGGTACTCAGGATTAGAAGGTAGTCAAAGGGTACAAATCTGCAGTTAAGTAGGATAAATAAGTCTAGAAATCTAATGTACTGCTTGAGGACTATAGCTAATAATATGTACAATGAAAATTTGCTAAGGGGGTATACTTTAAGTGCCCTTACTACAAAAAAAAATAATAATAAGGTAACTGTGGAAGATGGTGAATATGTTTATTTGTTTAACTGTAGTAACTATTTTACTATGTATGTAAATATCAAAACCTCATGTTTTATACTTTAAATATATACCATAAAAAATATTAGAAAAAGAATATAGAATTTAATGTCAACTGTGAGGATGGTTTGGTTCTGTACTCTGTCACCCAAGTTGCTGAACTGAATTGACTACTAACTGAGCAAAAGTCCCTCTCATCCCTTCCAGCCCCACATGTGTGCCCCCTGAAGCTCTCAATTCAGTTAAAGAGGGCAACTCTCCAAAGCATAAAACAGGACTGCAGGATGCCAAACAGGCTTCGTTCTTGGTCTAACGCCTTAATCAATTAGTAATGTCCTCCTAAAGTACTATATGGAGACAAATTCCAAAGCCATGTCCAAATTTAGAGAAAAGCGTGGTATGACATCAGTTTTGCCTGCCATGAACCTGGTCAGATGAGTAGTAGCACTCATGTCATAATTTTGCCATTTTATCAAAGGTATTTGAATAGCTACAATACCATTCTATAATCACCAAATAAGCCTCCATGGTCACGATTTTAATGTGAAAGTATGTGTGTGCTTGCCTAAAGTACTATTGGTACTTACATTTCCTTTAAATTGTGTTTTTATTCATTGTAGTTTATATCTTTGATAAAGAATATTTAGTTATAATATTTAACTTGAAGAAAACTAACAAATACTCTTTGAGCATACAGTATTAGACAAAGAAGCATGAAATAGAGTCTCTATCTTTAAGGAAATCACTATCTGGATAGAAGATGAGCCACAAACTCATTAAAATATTTTAAAAGTTTTGAGAGTTAGAATAACAATACAAATAAAAATGCAAACTATATTTCAATCACTGCATGGTTAATTGCCAAATGAGTGCTTTGAATTAGTGTGACAGAGACAGCATAAAGATATTTGTTACAGCCCTGATTGCTTTTGCCTCTAAATGATTGGTGAGTTTAGATCCCTGCTAGAAAATGCATGATGTAAGGTGCACACATGTCTGTGAGATGTGAGTGCATCATCTCTGAGGAGTAGTAAGACAGTAGGCAGGTTTTGCGTAATAGATTACAGTTTGCTAGTAGTAATGACTGATTTAGATTTTTTTTTCTGACGAATTCCTCACTGGTTAGTCTCTCTGGTGGATATTTGAAGTGCATGTCATCTGGTGATCCACATGGAGCTTTCCATTTCTTTCCAGGCATAAGCCAGTTCCATTCCTTGGCCACAGTGCTTGGCTCAGGACAGATGCGTAGACACACCACACTAATCAGGTTCAATTCTAGTTAATTGTGGGACTTCACTTACAAGGCAAGGAAGAAAGCCTCATTCACACATTCCCACCAGGCTTTAACTTGACAGGCTACAGCCACAAGCCTCTTCACCTGCTCTAGCCACCTTGTCAGTATGAAGTCTGGGAATGAAGGCACCACATGGACGAGAGGATTGCCGAGTCCAGAGACAGAGTCCTAAAATATTATTTTTGTCCTGAACCCAGCTGTGCCTGAAGAGCCAATCTTGGACTTTTTAATTACATACACCAACAAGTTATTTTTCTTGCTTAATCCACTGTGGATTGGGTTTCTATCCTTTATAACTAAGAGCCCTTAGTTATAAATGATAGTCTCATTTAGTAGAACATCTTGAATACATTTCAGTAGAACATCTTGAATATATTGTCTAACATGCTTCACATATAACGTGTCACCCTACACCCTTCTACTATTCTCCCAAAGCTTGTTCATCCATAACTCACTCAATTTCCCCCACAATCTTCTGAGTTAAAAATAAAATGGGACAAGCATCATTGGTCCCAGTTGATAGAAGCATTGACCTTAACCAAAATGGGCTGAATTACTGATGCTCTGAATGGGAGTCCCCAGGTTAAAAACAGAAATGCCTGGACTAGAGCCCAGGTCTTCTGATTCTTAGCCCTGGTACTAAATCTTACCCCTACCTCCAAATTTTCCCCCACATTTCATTTTTGTACCTGCTCATTTGTAGCATAATTCCCAGAGCTGTGATTCCTAGTGTGATTTGGGCAGAATAGAAACATCTTTTCTGTTGAAAAACCTTCTAAAGGTTGCTAAAGGACCAAGGAGATTTTGTTGATTAGGGCCTCTTCAGCCAGAAAATTACCCCTATTAAGGGATAATTGGTGCCTGAAGATGGTGATGACGATGATGATGATGATGATGAAAATGACAACACAGCATTAGAATAAAGAACGCTTCAAATGAGCAGCAGGCTCTGAGGAACCAAGACCCAGAGAATGACCACATTTGCAACTAGCAGTGACTCCCACTGACAACTCGTTGCCCTCAGCAGCCTTCACCCTCGCAGTGACACCTTGTGCTGAATTAAGATGTACTCCAGCTGAGTGATGGAGTGCAGCATCATTGGAATCAGACCCCCAGGTTCTGGAAGCCACTAGACCCCGGCACGCAAGCAGAGCCACTTGGCAGTACAACATCTTTCTCGGGGAGTGCACTGGGAGCGAAATAAATGAATTTGACAGTGTGTGCTGTCACCAAACATAAAACCATTTCCCATAAGCAATCATATGCAAGACAATAAGAGAATTCTGTCCTCAAGAGAAGGGATCCCCAGTGAGAGGTCAGAACCTCCCTAGTGGGTCTCAGTCTTCCCAGGAGATCCTAGATGCCAGGGTGTAGCCTTCCTCATCCAGCATACATCCAGCATGCTGAAATCAAGAGCTGACTTGCCTCTAATCTAATAGTAACCACCACTCAATCTACCCTTCCTCTTCCTCTACATTTTGATGGATCTCCCACAAGGAGGTTAATTCTGGGCCTGAATCTTAATTCAACCTCCCCATTTCACTCAGAAATATTCTCCGCACCTCTGCTCATCCCCACTCTTCATGGAATAATATTCACTACCCTTCCAAAAAAGACTGAAATCCTGTATTTATAAAGGCAACTTTGTTGTTTTTAAATCAATTTACCACAATCAACTTCAAATCGGTCATGAATGCTCATGCATTCATTCCTTTATTACAAATTTATTCATCTATTGTTGCAAAGCACCAATATGTCAGAATTTAAGATGTTAAAATTTAAAAGTTCTAATTATGTCAGGTTCATCATCATATCCTCGTCCCTAATCCATGACTTGGCACATAGTAGCATTCAATAAACATTTTTTGAATAAAGTAATAAGGAAATTTAAAGAAATTGAACATAAAAACCTGTGCCTCAAGAAGCTTACAGAACGTCCTCAACTATGGAAAAGTGAAGAAAATATTGCCAAGACCCTTCCTCACTCTAAAATCCTAAGAATCTATGATTCAGAGTCTTAGTTAGAAGACAAAAAGGTTAAAAGAGCAGTTGTCACAAAGAGTCAGTAATAAAAATCATAGGGCTGGGCGTGGTGGTTCACACCTGTGATGCCAGCACTTTAGAAGGTCAAGGCAGGTGGATCACCTGAGGTCAGGAATTCAAGACCAGCCTGGCCAACATGGCAAAACTCTGTCTCTACTATAAATACAAAAAAAAAAAAAAAAGCCAGGCATGGTGGTGCACACCTGTAGTTCAACTACTTGGGATGGTAAGGTACAATATCACTTGAACCTGGGAGGTGGAGTTTCCAGTGATCCAAGATTGCACCACTGCACTCTAGCCTGGGCGACAGAGCAAGACTCTATCTCAAAGAAAGAAAAGAATAATTGCATAAGAAGTAAGGGTTGGGCACGGTGGCTCATGCCTGTAATCCCAATACTTTAGGAGGCTGAGGCGGGCAAATCAGGAGATAGAGACAATCCTGGCCAACATGGTGAAACCCCATGTCTACCAAAAGTACAAAAATTAGCTGGGCATGGTGGCATGTGCCTGTAATCCCAGCTACTAGGGAGGCTGAGGCAGGAGAACCACTTGAACGCAGGACTCAGAGGTTGCAGTGAGCCGAGATTGTACCACTGCCCTCCAACCTGGTGACAGAGTGAAACTCCATCTCAAAAAAATAAAGGAATAAATAAGTAAAATAAAAAATAAGAAAACCAAACAGGTAAAAGTCTTAGACGTGATCAAAGGAGGGAGAGATCTTTTAGGTCCACAGAAGGAAGCCAGGAAGAAAACAATGTGGAGGAGACGGAACTTGCACAAGACCTTGAAGAAAGGAATTATTGGGAAGGGCACAGGGTGAACACAGCTGGGAGTTATTCCAAGGGAACAAAGGATCTCAGCTTCCAGGGGGCTCAAATGGGACAGAACTTTCTGAGCAGGAAGAAAAAGCAGCTTAAAGGGATGCAACAACTACCCTGTGTGAAGTACTGTTCTACTTAGTTTTTTCAAACTTTTAGCATTATTTATTGAGCACTATTATATTCCAGACACTCTCCTTGAATGCTAGGGACACTGCAGTGAACAAAATGCTCCTTGGCCTCATGGAGCCCTTATACTCATGAGGAGAGCAGGCAATGCTCAAAATAAGTAAAATACGGACTGCGCTGAATGATGCTAGGTGCAATGGAGAAAAATAAAGCAGAGAGCAGGGATGAATGTTTGGAATAGAATGGAAGTGGTGTTTTTAAACAAAGTGATCAGGAAAGAACTCTCTGAGAACACAATATTTGAGTGAACACCTGAGGGCAGTGAGGGAGTGAGACTTGCAGGTGAAGAGCCCTGACAGCAGAGGAACAGTGAGTGCAAAGGGCCCCAGGTAGAACATGTCCCGTGTGCCTGAGACAGCCGGCTAGAACTAAGGAGGACAGGGAGAGAAAGTCAAAGAGCTGACACAGGTCAGATCAGAGAGGGCTCGTAAGCAATTGTGGTGAACACTGAGCCTCAGGTTGACTCACAAGCTACCTGTCATTCATTTCCCTCTACCAGGGGACTGAAGCTCCACAAGGCAATGTGGCTTACCCAAGAGCATACAGATAACAGGCAGCAGAGGCAGGGTCTAAACCCAGGCTTCTCTGGCCCCTGCTACTTCACCTGCCCCCACCCTCCCCTCTCTTAGTGATTCATTCTTGTGTGTATGAGCACATGTGCATACGCACACATGCACACTCCCACCCCACCCCACTCCTTTCAGTCCTCCAACACTTCCAGCTCCTCCCTGCTCAGTGCCCTACCTCGTGCTGTTCCCTTTGGCCTGAGTACTCTTTCCTTACTCTTGATCTGATGCGTGCTTCTTTTGGGCCTTGGTTCAAATATAATGGCCTTTCCCGACCCTCTCATATAATTTGGCTGTACCTTGCTTGTAACTTCTCAAGGCCTCCAGTTCTACCTTCCTTTACATGTTTATTTGTATGTTCGTTTTTCTTCTCTCTCCTGCCCTGGACTGTGTCTCTACCCAGTGCCCAGCCCAGTGCCTGGTACGTAGGAGGCACACAACAAACATGTACGGAGTAGCAAAGAAGGCCAAAAGGGTAAAGACAAAGTAGGAAGACCTCAGCGAAGTTTCCGGGCATCTGTAAGAAAGGGAAATCAATGGCTGCTGCAAGAGGGATTTGGGGTTATCTGTGGCCCGGGCTGTTTCCTGCCTGGTTTTGGAATGAGACGCTGCAGCCTGTCTCTGGCTGCTCCACAAGCTAATATATTCATCACGTGACTCACCCCCCAGCAACCTCCGGAATGAATGTTATTTGGAGTAATTGGCCAAGCACTTAGAAAATGCTAAGGTTTATTTTTAAATATGATTAGGACCTGTCTCTTGCCTTCCAGAAAATCACGTGCACTCTTCAGAGAGACAAAATATGATCATTGCTCTTTTAAAACCAATGTTTTAATCTTGTCATCCAAACAAACTTGCTAAGTTGGTTTAGGGGAAAAGCGTAACCATCCCCATTTGATTGATAGGAAAACTGAGGCTGAGGGAAGATTAAATCTCAGGCCAAAATAGCTATGGAGAGTAGCTATCTTGAAACTAGAGAAAACTTCATCCACTCTACTATCCTGCCTCTCCCAGGCAAATAATGCAGATGGTCCCCCAAAGAGAAGACGAATCTGGAAAAATGAAGCCATAGCCTTCTTGATTTGGTGTTTTATGTGGCAGCAGGGCAACCAATCATTCTAATTAGGCCACAGGAAGCCTGTTTCTCTTTAAGAACCTATTAGCAAGCTGGAGAAATCTCAGCCCATTACCATGTAAATAAATAAGGATAAATTTTCCCACAGCATCCTCCCAGGGCTGAACCAAAACTCTCCTCCTTTGCACATTTTTGATAACCTGCTCATTCTGGAATACCTCACATTTAAAGATAGCATGCTCCAGACGTCAGTAATTCATCGTGGAGAGGGGAAAAGGATGAGATAATTAACATTCTCTGGCTGGCTTTGGCTGGGAAGTAGCTTAGTAAGCACAAGGGCATTTTTTGGGCTATTTCCATCTTGAGGGTAGAATAAATAAAACGGATCCTTTCACACACTAGACTTGAAGGATTCGTGTCAGGCTAGTTGGCCCCGGGGCTCTCTGGGTTGGGTTCAGATCTCCACTATGGCAAAGGAAGCTGATCAGCAGATGCAGCGCTGGGACCGGGCTGGGTAGGTGGGTTATAGGGATTAAGGGCAGCGTGTCTCAAAGCCACTCCTTTAGCTTCTACCTCGCACCCTAAGCTTTAACTTTTCAGTGAACTGCTCTCTGACCTTCCATTTTTTTCTTCTCTGATTTCTATTATCAAGCCACATAACCTCAACGGACCCTCCTTAGTTTTCCCTTCTGTAAAATGGAAAAGATAATGCAATTTGGAGTAATTGGCCAAGGACTTAGGCAGGAATGTCCAATCTTTTGGCTTCCCTGGGCCATATTGGAAGAAGAAGAATTGTCTTAAGCCATAGATAAAATACACTAACACTAACAAAAAATGATGAGAAAAAAAAAAAAAAAAAAAAAAAAAATCACAAAAATATCTCATAACGTTTTAAGAAAGTTTACAAATTTGTGTTCGGCCTCATTCAAAGTTTGTCCTGGGCCGCATGCAACCTACAGGCCTCGGGTTGGACAAGCTTCCCCTGGAACAAGCAGGATTACTGAGGATTAAAATGCCATCATTGTCATCATCGTCATCACTATCCTTTATGAATCATTTAGGATGTGTTGGGTTTTATCATGTGCTACATGTATTTCATTTGCATTATTAAGTTTGATGCCTACTGGGATAGATGACCAGTCTTTGAGCCTCAAAATCAGCTAGAAATAGAGTTTTTAAAATTTTCTGTCACACGGTTGAAAATAAACTAATGAAACACATAACCCCAAGGGGGATAGTGCAAGCAGTGAGAGAGTTTGAGTATATTTATGCATGGCAGAGCCATAAATGGGTGCTGGGATATACCTAACCTTTACGGTTGACGTCATGGGGAAAATGGCTTCTCTGTCTATTAACCAAGATCAAGAGAGGGTACAGCATGACTGTGCCTTCTGGGTGCCCATCCCATGGGACCTCTGTTGGCAGCAGAATGTCGGCCTGTGTGGACTTGTGTCTGTCCCAGTATGGCAATTCCTATATTTTATGTTGTTATGATTCCTAAGAGAAACGATTTTTTTTAGCTGAGGCTCTTGTTTCTGTGATGATGCACTGACTGGTACCTTTTTTCCCCTCTACATTCTATTTTCTTAATCTAAGAGTGAAGATTTGGTGGCAATTTACTACAGCAAGTCAGAAAGGAATTGTCCTAAAATGTCAGCATTTTAACCAGCACATGGAAAACTGTCCTCCACCTCTGTCCTATTCCTATACCGTAACACCCCCATCTTTGCCTCTTTTCCTTCAGGCCTGGTGGAAGGATCACCCTCCTCCAACCTAAGAATTTAAGACTAATCTTTCCCCCTGCACTTCATTTTGGGTTTCAATCCTGGTACATAACGCTCAGGTATCTGACCTTATCCATAAACTCTTCCTCTGTCCATCTTTAGCTGCCCTCAACTCTCTGGCTGGCTCCTTCACAGAAATAAACTTCTTCATCTCTCCCCTCTCTCATCTTAAATATAATCCCTCCCTTGATCCCTCATCTTTTTCCAGCTACTGTCTGATCTCTTGCTCCCCATCAAAGCCAACAGTCTGAGTTGTCTCCTCTGGTGCTTCCACTTCCTCACCTCCCGTTCTTGTCCCTGCAATCCAGGCAAGTTCCGCTCCTGCTCGACCTCTGAAATTGCTCTCACCAAGATTATACTCTCGGTGGTCCAATCTAACAGGCACATGGAGCCACCTTACTGAATGGCTCTGTGGTGGTTGACAGGGAGGGCCTCCTTAATACTCTACTCTTGGATTTCCCAGGATGCGATCGCCTAGATTTCCTTGTGTTTTTCCTCCTTCTCATTTTCCTTCTAAGGTTATTCCTAATTGAACCTTTTCTCGGCTGTCTCCCACTTTCACTTCACTTCATCTTCCTGGGAGATGCGATGTGACCATCCAGTCGATACGCTCTCTCCTAGACAGAGTGTAGTGTGTCTGTCACCCTGCTGTCCATATCTCCATTCCAGATGTCTTCGCCTCAGCTCTTGGACACCAACCCCTGCCTGGACTTCCCACAAGCCTCTCATATTAGTTTCCCATTGCTGCTGTAACAAATAGTCACAAACATAACAGCCTAAAACAATGCGAGTTTGTTATTGTATAGTTCTGGAGGTCAGAAGCCCGAAAACAAGTGGTAAGTGGGCTAAAATCAAGACAGCAGTAGAGCTGCATCCTTTCTGGAGGCTTCATGAGAGAACCTATTTTCTTTTTCCAGCTTCTAGAGCTGCCTGCATTCCTTGGCTCACGGCCCTGCACACTCCAACCTAGGCCTCTGTTGTCCATCTCCTTCTCTGACTCTTACCCTCTTTCCTCCCTCTTATAAGGACCCCCTCCTTGGGTTTGAGAATCTGCTAGAGTGGCTCACAGAACTCAGGAAAGTGCTTTACTTACTATTAGTAGTTTATTACAAAGGATGCAACTCAGGAGCAGTCAAATGGAAGAGATGTACACAGCAAGGTATGGGGATGCGGGTCTGTCTGGAATTTCATACCCTGTCTGGGCATAGATCCACCCAGATAATCCAGAATCATCTCCCCATCTCAAAATACTTGAGTTAATCTCATCTCCAAAGTCCCATTTGCCGTATAAGGTAGCATATTCACAGGTCCTGGAATTAGAATGTGGACATTTTGGAGCAACTGTTATTCAGTCTACCATCTCCCTAAAACTCAGTTAATGTCCAAATCTGAAATTATTTTCCCACCAAGATGAGCTATGACTGTCCCTACCACTGAGCCAGCCAGAAACATGGCATCATCCTGACTCCTTTTCTCTCATCCTTATATCCAATGAATGAGCAAATCCTATAAATTCTTCATATCTGGCCAACAGGGTCACATCTCTTCACCCCTGCCACTGGAGTCTTGATTTGAGCCACCATTGTTTCTCATCTGGGATACCACCACATACTTCATTCTGCTGTTCTTGCCTCTGATCTCAACTCCTCTCCTCCATTCTGAATGCTGTCCACAGAGTGTTCTTAAGAAAATACAAATGTTAAAGTTCTTCCAACTACCACCACCACCACCATTATCAGGATAGAAGAGGTTCCTTAATTATAATATTGTGATATAATAAAAATATATATTTGATCTTCATCCTAGGCTCCTGGCACAGAGCTCCTAAAACCCTTGGAATTTCCTGAGTTTTAGAGATGAGAGTCTTTTGTTATTCACAATAAGCCTAATGAGGTGACTCCTGGAAGATAGGGGATGGTTGCCAGAGAAACCAACCATGTGATTAGAGGATTGGAACTTTTAACCCCAGTCCCAGACCTCCATAGAAGGAAGAAGGGCTGGAGATTGAGTTCAATTTCCAATGGCCAATGATTTAATCAGCCATGCCTGTGTAATACAGCTTCCATTAAAAAAAGATAAACCAAGGGTTCAGAGAGCTTTCAGACTGGTGAGTACATGAAGGCGCTAGGAAGGCGGCAAGCCCAGGCAGGATGTGACGCTCTAGACAGCCCCATATCCCCTACCTTGCTGTGTACATCTCTTCCATTTGACTGTTGCTGAGTTGTATTCTTTGTAATAAACTGGTAATAATAAGTAAAGCACTTTGCTGTGTTCTGTGAACCACTCTAGCAGATTGTCAAACCCAAAGATAGGAGTCCTGGGAACCCCTGATTCATAGCCAGTCAGAAAATATAGATCATGGGGACCTGTGACTTTTGTCTGAAGGGGGGCATCAGTGCTGTGGGACTGAGCCTTAAATTCTGGGTTTTGTGCAACTCCAGGGAGTTAGTGTCATAATTGAATCATAAGGCACCCAGTTGATGACCAGAGAGCTGGAATATTGCTTAATGTAAGGGGAGAACTCACTCATGTAATTGCCTAAATGTTCTCGGAGTATAGAGAAAAGCAGTTTATCCCTTTTATTAATGTATAATAACTTCAAGGCTCTTTAAGACCTGGCTCCCTACTTACCTTTCCAACATCATCTCCTGCTGCTCTCCTCTTGCACTCTTAGCCTTTAACCACATGGAACCACTAGCAACTCCCAGATAGGGCTGTTGCCTTTTGTACTTGCTGCCTCATCTTCTCTGCAGTACCTTCCTTGCAACGCACCTGTCACTCTTCACCTAACCAACCTCAATTCAGCCTTCACAACTAGTTCAGTTACCACCTCCTCCAAAACGTCTTCCCTGATGTTGCAGATGGCACAGCTGGCCTAAATACTTTGCCCTTTTCTACATCCTCACCCTTTGCAGGGGCCCTTAACAGCTCATCCCATTAGGAAGGAGAATTTGGGTGGTGCACGGTGACTCATGCCTGTAATCCCAGCACTTTGGGAAGCTGAGGCAGGTGGATCACTTGAGGTCAGGAGTTCGAGACCAGCCTCGACAACATGGTGGAACCCTGTCTCTACTACAAATACAAAAATTAGATGGGCTTGGTGGCACACGCCTGTAATCCCAGCTACTCTGGAGGCTGAGGCACAAGAATCACTTGAACCTAGGAGGCAGAGGCTGCAGTAAGCAGAGATCATGCCACTGCACTCCAGCCTAGGCAACAGAGTGAGACTCTGTTTCAATAAAAAGAGGGAGAATCTATTTCCCCACTCCTTGATTCTGAATTTTCTCATGTGGCTTGCTTTGGCCAATGGGATGTTAACAGCTTCATGTGCACAGCAGAGAAGTTTTGTTTTGGGGGGTTTGTTTTTTTCATTTTGTTTTTGTTTTGCTGTGACAGCAGTTTCCTCATCCTGCAGCTCCTTTGGTGGCCAGTTCTCTGTGGTGGTTTGCAAAGCTGTCTTCCAGGAAGCTTGCCCTAGAGACTGTTTATTCAGCCCACCCAACAATTGTATGAAGTATTTAGTAGCAATACTCTAACAATAACAACAAAAATAATAATAAACACTTCAATCTATTTACTAATGAATTCCTTCCTACTTAACTAACTAGAATGGATTCTGTTGTAATTAGAACCTCTAACCACTATGGAGGAGAAAAGGAAGAATGAGAAGAGGAGGGGAGGAGGAAAATAAGTGAAAGGGAAAACCAAGGTGATAGCTTATTTTCTCTTTATATAAAGATTTCTTTAAAGTATATTAAATCCATGGAAATATGTTCATGTCATACTACGTTTTTAAAAATAAAAATTTTTTTAATTTTGAAAATATATAATATGATTAATTTTGCAAAGAAAAAATAATGTACACATATATGCATATAGATCGATAATAAACATTTGAAAGAACATAAACCAATGTGTGAGCAACTGTTATTTTCAGATAATGGAATCAAAAGAGATTTTCTTTTTGATTATTTTTAATTGTTCTAGAATGAGCACGGATAATAATAATAGGCACGTCTCATTTTCTCCAGGCCCTGTTCTTACTCTCTAATCTTAGTGGGTAATAAGTGTTTCAGACACATCAGTCCTTGCAAATGGATGCAAGGCTAAATATACAGTACACGTTATCTCTAAAAAGTGTCCCCATTTTTACAGAAAAGCAAGGCTCAGAGAGATGGCATACCTGATCCTACTGAACTCCTTTTAACATGCTAAATTCTCCAGGTAACAAATGTCAGCCAGGATAGTGGCAAGAAGCACTGGCTTCTAATCATCTTGGTCATTCAATAGCTATGTAAGCACTGGACTTTTTTAACTTCTGTGAGCCTCTGTTTCTTTCACTTGAAAATTGGGTATAAGAATGGCACCTACCTCCCAGAGCAGGTGTGAGTCTCCAATGAGATATGCACATAGAAGGCTAAGGACACTGCTTAGCAAAATCATGCTCAATAAATATTAGGTACTACTGCTACTACTATCACCCTACTGTAATAGGGTTACTATCATTATCTTACATTACTATTTTTATATTACTCTAATTACTATTACTACAGTTCTTACCCTACTATAATAGAATTCTATTACTCCTATTTCTTTAATTCTGAGAGGGTCAGGTGGAGATGCTGCCCTAATTATCTTTGTGTTCCCAGCACCCAGCATAGCAGAGGCTAATTTAAACAAGTGAAGATGTGGGTGGGTGGGTGGATGGATGGATGGATAGATGAACCGAGACGGGTAGAGAGACGGGATATAAATAAATATGTGCTATTGACGGGTGGATAGAGGAGACCTTAAGTAACTTAGTATGTCAAATGCCTGATGGCAAGGCAGGTAGGTGGTTGGCGGAAGAGTGGACGGGTAGATGAATGATTGAACCGATGAGTGGGTGGGGGGATGGATGGATGGAAGAGAGGGTCTTAAGTGACTTAGCCTGAGAGCCTGAATGGCTAGTGGTAGAGCAGGTGACTGAATGATGGGTGGACGGACACCCTGATGCCTGCTTCCTGGCTTTTCCCCCAGCTCTGTCTTCACAGCCTGCCCTTCCTCGGCGCCAAGGCGCCCTCGAGGGATAAGCTTCCTGGGCGGGCTCCCCAGCGCCCTCCGCCCCCAGCTCGCGGGGAGGGTGTCCCGCGGCGGCTCAGCCGGGCAGCGGCGCGGGCCGGGGTCTCCTCCCTCACACCGGGCCGAGCTCCGGGCTCTTCTGCATTGACGTCGGCGGCGGCGGCAGCGACCAGGCTCTCGGGAGCCTGGGTGAATTATGATGCACATCCACCGCAGCTGCTAAAAAAAGGGCAGTGACTCACCACCGCGGAAACTTCCACGAGCGCCGGCCACACAAAGGCGCGGGGCGGGGGGGTGCTCGCCGGGCCAAGGGCAGCGGCGCCCGGGCCGCGGGGCGGAGGCCAGGTGTGTCTCGAAAGCAAAACGACGAGGACCATGGAGCGGGAGAGACCCGAGGTCTGCGCCTCGGCTGCCCAGCCTGGGTTCCAACGCTTGGAGCTCAAAGCCAGTCCTCGACTGACGGCGGGAGGGGGTGCGGGGGTGGGGGCGGGAACACGTGTGGCAGGTGGCAATGGGGAGAGTAATAGCTCATACTCATCGCTGTCCTACCTGTGCTAAGGTCATCATTCACTTAACCCTCAAAACAGCCCTGAAGGCAGGTCGCGTGATTATCCCTGCTTTGCGATGGGGACGCTAAGTCCAGAGAGGGAAAGGGGCTTGCCAGGCGTGGCAGAGCTCTCAACCTACCCAGTAAAATAGGAACGTCGCAGCAATGTGGAACCCCTGCCTTGTGCGCAGGCCGGTGCTGGGGATAGAGTTGGAAGAGAGTGGTCTCGATGCATGGAGCTCACTGTACAGCGCTTTTTCTGATATATGACCAAAGCATTTACCTGGGGGGACTCAGTTCCATCCCCTTCCACCCAACAAGTCTTTTCTACACCTGCTATGAACAGAGAATGATGACTGAGGAGACAGATAGAGGGTTACAAAGGTGACTAAGGCGGCCTTCATTCATTTTTTGTGCATTCTCCAAGTAGTTGGTAAGCACCTACCACACACCAGGTAAGCGAGGTAACGCTGACCTGTCCCTGCCCTCATAGAGCACACGTTCTAGCAGGGAAGAGGGATGCACAAGGTGTGAGAAACGCTGCATTCGGGGGCTGCAGACACACACAACACAGCGAAGGAGCGCCCAGCCTAACCCAGGTAATCACAGGTTTCCTGGTGGTAGTAACTTTGAAGCCAAGGCTGGGAAGCTAATTAGAAGTTAAGCATATGGAGAAGAGGTGGGAAGAGAGTTTCAGTCAGAGAACAGCATGTACCTAAGTCCAGAAGTGCCAGAGATCATGATGGGTTTGAAGAACTGAAAAGCATTCAGTAGCAATGGGGGCAAAGGAGGAAAAGTGGAAAACAGGAAGCTGGGAGCCGGGTCACCCCAGGCACCTGTCTGAGGACTAGCTACTTAGCCAGAGGGCAAATGAGCTAACGGTTCAGACAATAGCCAGCTGCATTTACAAGGACGGAGGGAAATCAGTTCTTTTCGTACCAAAGAGGGCAAAATGAATACCCTGCTGGTGAGAAAGGGAGATCAGGGAGAGCTTCCTGGTGGAGGAGGCATTCAGGCTGATCCTGTTTGGTAGACTTTCTGCAGAAGAGGAAAAGGGAACAAATAGGAAGTGGCATGGATGCCACAGCGCTTCATCCAGGCTCTTCATGGACACTCCTGAAAGGCCAGAGCCATTTGCAAGACTAGGGCTGATGCAGTAAGCGTCTTCTTGGGGTATGGACCAAGTGGCCTATAATGGGCTCCATGTTAAGAGGAGGCACAGCCCTGGTCTTTAAGAAGCTTCTATCCATTGGTGCTGGCAACTGAAAAACAGAATTCATATAATTATTCTACAATATGTATTGAGCATTTACTGTGTGCCAGGTGCTGTGATAGGGACTAGAAATTCATTGGAGAGCAATAACAGACAGGGTGCCACTCTCATGGAGATTTTCTTCTTCTTTTTTTTTTTTTTTGAGACGAAGTCTCGCTGTGTTGCCCAGGCTGGAGTGCATTGGTGCAATCTCAGCTCACTGCAACCTCCGCAGTCCAGGTTCAAGCAATTCTCCTGCCTCAGCCTCCTGAGTAGCTGGGATTGCAGGCGTGTGCTACCACGCCCAGCTAATTTTTTTGTATTTTTAGTAGAGACAGAGTTTTGCCGTGTTGGCCAGGCTGATCCCAAACACCTGACCTCACGTGATCTGCCCACTTCAGCCTCCCAAAGTACTGGGATTACAGGCATGATCCACTGGGCTTGGCCGCATATGTATTTTTTAAAATGTAAAACCAGCATCATCCAATACAGAACATTGACATCTTTCCAAGCCGCCCCAAATAGATCTGTCTAATCCTTTTTTTTTTTTTTTTGGGACAGAGTCTCGCTCTGTTGCCAGGCGCCAAACTGTAGCACAGTGGCTCGATCTCTGCTCACTGCAACCTCCGCCTCCTGGGTTCAAGCAATTCTCCTGCCNTTTGAGACGAAGTCTCGCTGTGCTGCCAGACTGGCATGCAATGGTGTGATCTTGGCTCACTGCAACCCCTGCCTCCCTGTTCAAGCAATTCTCCTGCCTCAGCCTCTGGAGGAGCTGGGACTACAGGTGCCCACCACCATGCCAGGCTAATTTTTGTATTTTTAGTAAAGACGGGGTTTCACCATGTTGGCCAGGATGGTCTTTATGTCTTGACCTCGTGATCTGATTGCCTCATCCTCCCAAAGTTCTGGGATTACAGGCGTGAGCCACCACGCCGAGCCGCAAGGTTAATTTTTGAAAAGACACAAATAACCTTGAAATTCCCACCATGAGGGTGCCCCCAGACACAAGTAAGTGTTCCTATTAGAAGACAGGTGAGGACCGCTTTATTCTGAAGGACATGGACAAAATGCTTTAATGATATGACAATTGCATAGGATCTGAAGGATGAGAAGAAAGTAACAAAATAGGGGCAGGAGAGGCCGTGCATCAGACAGAGGGAACAGGGCAGGCAAACTCCTCAAGGAAAGGTCAGTGTGCCTCAAAGAAAGAATGGAGAGAGAGGGTTGGGTACAAAATAAGACTATCCCAGGAACAATGGGATATCATCTTGCCTGTAAGCTGGGCAAGTGACATGGGGATTCAGAGAACCAGAGACCAGAGATCCTTGCTCTTTATTCCTCACAAGTCATTTCTGATTAACAATAACTCTGCTGCTGGGTGCAGTGGGTCACACCCGTAATCCCAGCACTTTCGGAAGCCGAGGCAGGTGGATCCCCTGAGGTCAGGAGTTCAAGACCAGTCTGGCCAATGATGGTGAAACCCTGTCTCTACTAAAAATACAAAAATTAGTCCGGCATGGTGGCAGGTGCCTGTAATCCCAGCTACTCAGGAGGCTGAGGCAAGAGAATCGCCTGGGAGGCAGAGGGTGCAGTGAGATCATGTCACTGTACTCGAGCTTGGGTGACAGAGGAGACTCTGTCTCAAAAAAAAGAAAGCAAAGAAAAAACAATAACAATAACTCTGCAAGGTTCTAACCTCCATCTTAATGAGGAGAAACCTGACAATCAGAGAAATTAAGTGACTTGCCCATGTCCACAGTTACTTAAGTTGACGAAACCAAGATCCAAACCACAATCTCCATAATCCATGATCTTTCTACTGAGGATGAAATCAGCCTCCCAGAAGAAGGTCAACCAGGAAGTTAGCAGGAATTAGGATTTGCATGGCCAGAAGGAAGGTGAAGAGGCCTTTCCCAGAAGGGCAAGATGTCATCAGCAGTATAGGGATGAGACTAAGATGGCAAGAGAGAAGCAATACAGAAGCTGCCTACATAGAAGAAAATACTAAAAGGAATTAAACAAAGAGGCTTCTCTCAGAGGCTTATCTCTGAGGGTTGTGGGTAACTTTAGCTTTTTCTTTTTTGTTTTTTGGTTTTTTGCTTTTGTTTTTGAGATGGGGTTTTGCTCTTGTTGTCCAGGCTGGAGTGTGACAACGTGATCTCGGCTCACTGCAACCTCCGCCCCCAAGGTTCAAGCGATTCTCCTGCCTCAGCCTCCTGAGTAGCTGGGACTACAGGCATGCTCCACTACACCCTGCTAATTTTTATTTTTTAGTAGAGATGGGGTTCCTCTATGTTGGCCAGGCTGATCTCAAACTCCTGCCCTCAGGTGAACCACCTGCCTCAGCCTCCCAAAGTGCTAGGATTATAGGCATGAGTCACTGTGCCCGGCCAACTTTATTTTTTTTCTTTTTGCTTGTATGTGCTTTCTAAATTTTATTTCTTTTTCTTTTTCTTTTTTCTTTTCTTTCTTTCTTTCTTTTTTTTTTTTTTTTTTTTTTTTTTTTTTTTTTTTTTTTTTTTTTTTTTTTTTTTNCAACCTCCGCCTCCCAGGTTCAAGCAATTCTCCTGCCTCAGCCTCTTGAGTAGCTGGGACTACAGGTGTGAGCCACCAGGCCCAGCTAATTTTTGTATTTTTGGGAGAGATAGGTTTTCACCATGTTGGCCAGGATGATCTCGATCTCTTGACCTCGTGATCTGCCCACCTCGGCCTCCCAAAGTGCTGGGATTACAGGCATGAGCCACCATGCCCAGCCTAAGTTTTCTATAATGGGGAGATGTTTCTTGTGTAAATAGGGGAAATAACAGCAGTTATATATCAAAGGGATCATGTCAGCTTTTTAAGTGCTTGCAGGCAGTATCTATATTGTATTTATTTTTTCATCCTCCTATAGAGCCTAGCACGATGCCTGGCACATAGTAAGGGGCTCAGTAAAAGTAAGCTAAACAGTGAAGTAGTTGGAGATAAGGGTTAAGGAGAGGCAGAATGATAGAAGGCCAAATCCAGCATTTTGTTTTGAAGCAAAGTTCAAGCCTATGTGTCAAAAATCAATTAGTCTTGAAATAAGCCCTTGGAACTGAATTCACCTGCCATTTCCTTCATAGCATGTGGTGCCCGCACTCTGACCATATACCACCCTCACACGCAACAGATCCCTCCGCAAGTTTTATTTGCGCTCCTTCAATGCGTCCAGCCCTTCAAGGGCTCCATAGGGGGAATAAACTCAAGAGAAGAATAAATCATTACCCCTTGCCAGAACAAATATTTTGGTGCTGAACGATTTGGCGAGACCTGAAAACATTCACTCAGAGGAGGACTTCCTCTCCTAACCAAATGGCACGATGCACTATGATGTTATAATATTAGGTTCTTTATCACAGAAACACTGGCATCTGTTTCGGAGGAAGCTCCCTCCCAGATGGTGCATCCCACTGTTTTTGTCGTCTGGAACAGTGTGAGGTTTCTTTAATGGCTTTAAGCTTCCAAATCATCCTCCATACAATGGCAGCCTGTTAATTAAGTGGTCTCTTTGTGATCGCATTTGATAAATATAAGATGAGAAGGTTTATTGAGATGTGAAGGAAAGCAACAGGGAGGAGCTCCTCGGAGCAGACAGGCCTTTGTGTGGGTGTCATCCAGCGGGCTTCAAGGGAATGGGGCACAGCTTTGGATGAGCAGAAAAGAGTTTGGGATTTGCACAGACAGAGCTGCCTCCTCTATCCAGTGGACGCCCAGCCATATGCAAATAGTGTATAAGGGACTTTGTGACGACCTCGCCTCATTCATCTCTTTCCACCAAGGGCAGACAGGGAGCTGAGTGACTCGTGTCACTCACAGATGTGCAGCTGTCAGTCACACTGCCAGGAGCTCTTTTGACTCCAGCAGACAAGATTTGGGAAGTGGATGTCCAGAAAAAGGTATCTACTTTGGAAGCAGTGTTCTGTGTTCTTGTAACAGAGATAACTGGTGACAACATGTAATTAAATAAAAACTCTCGGACTCAAGAACTTGACTTGGAGGGTTGGTGGACTTTCAAGACTGACTTGTGAAATTTAGCCTTCTCCAAAGACCAGGCAACTTTCTCCAGAAAACAGCACACCAAGGAAGACTAAAGACACATAGTTTTCAAGGGAATATAGATCTCTGTCAACTTCCCTCCTGCTACCGGGCAGAAATAAATCAGCCTCAGGCTAGATAAAAGGATTTGTGATTACCAGATGGCATCTTTGTCTTTCCTTCTGGTTCAACCTTAATTCAATCATTTATGCAACAAATCTTTATTAATCCTCTGCTAGGTGGAAGGTGCATATCTTCGGATGTAGCAACCTGGTTCATGTGCCCCTGCCCTGGAGGGGCTTATAGTCTAGCATACTCATGACTTTGTGAGCTACGTGTGGGCACAGGATTTGGCTTTGATCTCCACCCTCCCTGCACCTAGCACAATGCCTGCAGCATAGTGGATGCTCAATAAATATTTGTTGTATGACTGCATGAATAAAAGCTATTTCCCACCCTCTTCTGCAGTTAATATCTTTTATATCTTCCTGCTGTCATTAATGCTTATTTTCTGGCTTTGGTTGCTATAAAGAACAGCTGTTTCTCAACTTTTGTACCCTAATGCTTCATACACTTAGAAATTGTTAATAATTCATCTTTTTGCCTTCACTTCTTCAGCTCCCTCTTGTCTTCCCCTGGCATCAGCATCTGCTCTTGGTCACCTGTAATAAGAAAATTAATTTGTTTTGGCATCTAATGGTCTTTCACAGTTTACAAAGGTTTTCACTTGTATGATTTCAAGGACTTTTGGGAGAGTCCCTAATAAGCTCCAGCATCATCCAGGCTGTACCCTCCCAAATATTAGCCCAACCCCAAATTCACCCCCCTAACCTGTACCCTCAACCTTAAGGTCCAACATCAGCAGATTTAAATATTCATTCTATCATTAAAATAAGATTCAGAGAGGCAGGGCATAGTGGCTCACACAGCACTTTGGGAGGCCAAGGCAGGCAGATCACTTGAGGTCAAGAGTTCAAGACCAGCCTGACCAACATGGTGAAACCCCATCTCTACAAAAAGTACAAAAATTAGCTGGGGGTGGTGGTGCACACCTGCAATCCCAGCTACTTGGGAGGCTGAGCCACAAGAATCGCTTGAACCCAAAAGGCGGAGATTGCCACCACACTCCAGCCTGGGTGACTGACAGAGCTAGATTCTGTCTCAAAAAAAAAAAAAAAAAAAGGAAAAAGAAAAAGAAGATTCAGAGAGCACTTTCTCTAAAACAGTCATCACATTGACCTTGAAATTTTTTTACACTACTGCATAAATTATACCAGAGCCTATGCTGAAAATGAGTTATAATAAACAGAAAGAAATCTGGGAAACCACAGGAGAATCCAGGTTTGCTAAACCTGCCCAGCAGCAAATATTTGACCTTAGTAGAGAAGCTCAATAGTTATATATTTGTATCGTTATTATTTCAATTATTAAAACTACCACTCCTACTATTACCATTCTATAAACACCAGTCCAACAAATTTCAGCTTCTTTCGTGAAATGTAAGCTTGACTGTCAATTATGTTTTCACAGCTATCCACAAACCAAGCTGATCCTTTTGTTTTCATTTATTTTAAGTGTCAACAGATGTTCTCTTAAAATATTCACAAGCTGTACCAAAGGGAAAGGTTTAGATGGCCAGTAAATTTAAATAGAATTGGGACTAAGAGGAAAGGATTTCTTTGGGGTTATAAGCACATGAGTGTGTGAATTATAAGCACAAAAAAGTGTTGTGATCTAAAGAAGCCACTTACTTCCTTGGCTGTCTTTTAACAGTTTCTTCCCCTTCCCAGGGTTGAGAAATCCTCAGTTCAGCAGCTGATTTCCTAGAGGACGTTGTGGAAACTGGTTAAACTCTCTTATGTGTTCACGTGATGTGTCAGTAGCATCCTTAACTCTGAGCACTACCTTCCCATCACAGTCAGGCTACCCCACCTGCATCTTCACTCCCAAAGCCAGCACCAGACCCTAGGATGGCTGTCTTCATCTCACATCTGCTCTCCAGAAGAAGACAGTTGCTAAGAGCCTTTTCCACTGGTCAGGTGCTCCTGCCTCCTCCCCAGGGCCCAGTCTATTCACGTGGCTTCTGATCTGCTACCTTCTAAATTCTAAATTCTGTGTATTGCTTGACTCTTTGCCCACAGTCTGTTTGGCCTTCTCCCCTCCAGATGCTTCTGAAGTACACGCTGCCCCTTTTGTCTGATTTCCCCAAGCCTAGCTTCCTTCCTGATCTCCACAAGCCATCATGATTGTAGCTCCTGAATAGCAAATACAGAGAATACAAAGCTGTCGCTTCCCAGACATTCCCTCAGGATGAGAGAGTGTAGAAGTCTGGCTGCAAATTGCCAGACAGGAAATGGGTCACAACCTGCTGCAAACAAGGCCTTGATCATCCTGGTTATTCCAGTCCATGGCCTGAGCACTTCCTCACTTAACGACAGCTCCACACTGATCCACCTTTTGTCTTGATTGGCAATCCCAGTAAGGAGGAAGACATTCAATGGCAAATGGAAAATCCACAGAGGAGCTGGAATACTCAACTCCTGCCCTCAGCTTTGCTTACAGGGAGACATAATTTCCTCCAGAAGCATGGAAGAGAATGTTGTTTGGTTGGTTGGTTTTCCTTTTTCTAAATAGGCTTTAGTTTTTAGAGCACTTTTAGGTTTGCTTCAATTTATTTAATTATTATTTTTTTGAGACATGGTCTGGATCTGTTGCCCAGGCTGGAATGCCGTGACATGATCTCGGCTCACTGCAGCCTCGACCTCCTGAGCTGAAGCCATCCTCCCACCTCAGCCTCCTCAATAGCTGAGACTAGAGTCACTATCCCCAGCTAATTTTTATATTTTTTGGCAGAGGTAGAGATGAGGTTTTGTCATGTTGCCGAGGCTGGCACAGCAAAATTAAGTGGAATGGTAGAGAGTTCCCATATAGCTCCTACCCACACACTGCACAGCCTCCCCCACTACCAACTCTTTCGACGAGAGTGGTTTGTTTATTATAAATGTTGAACCTACATTGATGCGTCATTATCACAAAGTCCATAGTTTACATACAGATTCACTCTTGGTGTTGTACATTCTATCTATGGGCTTGGGAAAATATATAATTACATGTATTCAACATTATAAAGTCATACAGAAAAAGAGTTTAGCAATCCTAAAAATCTCCTGTGCTCCATCTATTCATTCCTCCCTCCCCACATACCCCTGGAAACCACTGATTCTTCTATGGTCTTCATAATGTTACCTTTCCCAGAATATCATATCGTTGGAATCACACAGTACGTAGCCTTTTCAGATTGGCTTGTTTCACTTAGGCATTAAGTTTCCTCTATGTCTTTTCATGGCTCCAATATTGGCACTGAATATTTCATAGTCAATGTACATAGTTTATTTATCTATTCACCTACTGAAGTACATCTTGGTTGCTTCCCAGTTTTAACAATTATGAATAAAATTGCTATAAACATCCATGAGGAATGTATTTTTTAATTATAGTTCTTATCAATGATGACATTTGGATGAGCAGGGATTAGTTACGACAAACGCATAGCTCAGTATGTAGAATACATAGCCAAGACTTCCCAAACACCTGTCCTCAAGTAGTCCATAGATAAATCACTTGAGGAGCTTGTGAAAAACATAGATTTTTGAACACCATTCCCAAAGACTGATTCAGGAGGCCTATGAAATCACCAGGCTTAAGAAACAGGCTTAACCTACAAAAGGAAGAAAGCAATGGAAAGTTAAAATCGCTTTTTTCACACCAGAGAGGATCATGCACAATGAGAAGGCTGGAGACTAACATCGAAAACTCATTTGATGGAGACATTTTGTTCTTCACTGAGCCTCTTGGGGAAATGACATGGTGGCTTAAAGAATTGTTGATATGTGCTATCCTCTCCCATTAAAAGGAGCTAAAAAAGCCCTGGGCACCAAGATGTGAACTATTTCCTTCAGGGTAGAATGGAGCCACTAAAAATAGCCTTGGAAAATAAGGAGTTGTAGAGGTTCAACAAAAAAAACAAATCAGAAATAAATCTGGTACTGAGAAAGAAAGAGAAAGACGAGCTCTCACAGGCAGTAGAGAGAAAGAAGCTATTAGCTTGGGTACATAAAAGCAGGTACATTTTTCCCACCCACAGAGCTGCTGGCTGGCATTCCCGCAGAGTAAATCAGTCCCTCCAGAAGGAAGGAAGATGAGTCAGAGAATCAGCCAGGATAGGATAGGTTATGCCAGGGTAACAAACAACCCCCCAAATTTCAGTGGCTTAAAAGCACAAAGGTTTATTTCTCCCTTGTGTTATACAACCAGTGTGGGTTGATGGGGGCTCTGCTCCTTGTCATCACTCAGGGACCAGGCTGCAGAGGCCTCATCTCCACATATGCTTCTAGGACCTCTGTGGCAGGGGGCCATGGGGTGCTGCACCTCCTGCACTGGCAATTAAATGCTCAGAAATGATGCATATCGCTTTCACTCCCCTGTCATTGGCTGATGGCTGATGCACATCACATGGCCTTGCTTGTGTTTAAATGCAATAAGAAGGTGAAATCACGACATGTACCCAGAAGGAGGAGAACCAGAAGTGGTGTAAACAGCTCCATGGCTACAATAGTCAGATAAAAGAGCTGAGGGAGCATGTAAGAGAGACAGTGGAGGGGAAGCCCCTTTTGAGCAAGTAATTTGCAACTTAAGTTTCAACTCTCTCCTTAGCCATCAGGAGGAGCAGGCCCATCCGGAGCCCCTAAGGGTATTTCTGCATTCACTTTCTGCCTGTAAGAAAAAAGAAAGCATGGTGGTGAACAATCTAGGCCATGGAGTCTATCTGACCTCTGTTTGTATCGGGAAACTCCATTTACTCTCTCTGGAGCTGGCTTTAGCTGTCTAAGGTGAATGACGATGGTACCTGTCTCACGGGGTTGCTGTGAGGACTGCTACATGAGACCACACAAGGAAAGAAAGAGTTTTAGGCCAGAGCTGCTCAAAATGGTCTGCAACAGTGAGCCACTTGAGGGGCTTGTTAACATGCATTTCTGATTCACAAGTCACAGGTAGGGCCTGAGATCCTGAATTTCTAATGAGCTCCTAGGTAATGCCAATATCACTGGTCCATGAACCACACTTTAGTCGCAAGGATTTAGAGCAGGTAGGGCCCAGACATGTCAATTATATGTATTTTTAAAACTGGATCAAGATATTTCAACGGTTCTGCTGCCCCCACCCTCAAAGAATAAAAGTTAAACTGCTTGTTGGTAGAGATGCTCATGTCTGATGCCTCCAGAGATGAATGTTCCAGGGAACGTTTGTTGTTAAGGGAGCAGGTGCAGAAGTCAGGAGTCCTGGGTTGTCTCCAAGCCCTGTCACTTAGCAGCCATGTTGCTTGGAGGAGAAACTCTGCGAACTTCTGTATCGACAGATGTAAAATGAGCATAAGAATACAGACCCACTATCGCTCATCTGCAATTCTCTAGTCTAAAAAGCTCTAAAAAGATAAGTTTCTTTGTTAAGTTTGGTATGCATTGACTTGGGTGCAAAAGTCAGCCTGCATTGACCTGAAGCTATTTATGTCTTTTATCCTTCTTTTGTGACTATTTCTATGTTTTACCACAGAAAAGTGAATGTCTTTGATAGCAAGATGCTGTTGCAGGTTCTGTTGAGCGTGTGAGACTATGTGCGGTACTTAACCCATGTTATCTTCCTAAAAACTGAAAGAAATTCTGAATTCTGAAACACATTTGACCTCAATGGTTTGGGAGAGAAAAAAATATGTACCTAAAGTGTCTCTTTCTTCAGTAGTTGAAAGGAGTGAGGGGGGAAAAATGCATGTAAAACACCTACTACCATACTTAGCACATTGTAAGTGCTCAATAAATAGATGTTATTGCTGAAATTATTGTTTCTCCCAGTGCTTCTCATAGAAAGAGGGGAAGGGAATTTGGAAGATAGTACCTTCAGGTGCTCTAGAGACAGTCAAGACAGGACCAAGATTGTCCTATCTCTTTGAAAGCCCCTCAGTTTGTCTTCTACCTTCCCCTTAAAGAAAGAAAAGAAATATGCACGGAAATGAACACGTACAGGAAACCCGAACAAAAGCAAGCCTCGGGAGGTGGAAAGAGCTCTTCTCTCTGCCTGCAGAAGCAGCCCAGCAGGAACCCCAGCTTCATAGTCAGCCAAGGACAGTTGGCTTTTTTGATGCATCTTTGAATATACTATTGAAGAGTCTCACTGGAGCTAAGGACTCTGAGGGAGGAGATGGGATTTCCATTTCTTACTCTGCCATTCACCTGCTGGGGGAGCTCAGGAATGCCTTCATCTTCACAGGGCTCGGTATTCTGATGTGAAAATGGGCCAGTAGTAATGCAGATCCTGCTGCAACTACCTTATTGAGGGGGCCGAATAAAATCGATCACAGATATGAATGCATTTTGAAAGGGAAAATCTGTGTTCGCAGGTAGAGCATAATTATTAATCTGACTACAAGTAGGAGATCAGTGGGAGGACTGACATCACGTGGGGAACACTGGTGAGCATGCTCTTTCATCACACTTCTGTTGTCAACTCCGATGGCATTGTGATTTGCGCTCGGCTCTCTCACCTTTGCCAGAGCCATTTATGCTTGTCAGTTAGGCCTGTATGATTGAGTTTTCACAAGATGTGAATTAGGTGAGCTCTTCGGGTCCCACCACTGCTAACACACACCCAAATAAGGGCTTTGGGATATTGTTTTTTTAAGCTAATAAATGATCATGTTTAGGAAAAAAATAATAGGATGCAGATTTGAGGAGTGTCCCAGGAGGTGTGCCTGCATATTCATTCAAGGCTTTTGAGAATCTGCGAGTATGCCCTGGAATGCCAGCAAATGGGCAGCTGCCCCAAAGTAGCACCAATGGCTGAGTCCAGCATTTTTGCAAGGGACTCCCTTCTTCCTTAGTTCCCACCCAACCCTGACTCTGAAGGAGCCTGCCACAGAGACATGAAAGAAAGTTCCGTACAAGTGAAAAACGAGAGCATGTGCCCCCTCCCAACCCACAACAGATCCCTATAGCCTGGGTTGGGGTTGGGGGGATTTTGAATAGAATGGGAGACTGCAGTTTGGTATAGCCCTGAGAGACCATTTAACATCTGAAATTGAGTATAAGTGACAAAAGTGAGATTGCAGGCTCTTTTTTAAGAGCCTACAGATCCCAATCATGGAAATAAAGAAAATTCTGATTTCCTTCAGGGAAATCCCAGGCACCTAGTTAGTCCCAGAAGTAAATAATTTCTTAAACAAAAAAGTAATAGTAGCCTAAACTAATAGCTAAGAAAGTTACAGTCCAAGAGACTTTTGCTTTCCTTATAGAACCTCAAAATAATATCTTAACATGTGTCCTTGAGTTGTCTTTCAGAAACTCAACCCCAGCCTGGTACGGTGGCTCATGCCTATAACCCAGCACTTTGGGAGGCCGAGGCAGGCAGATCACCTGAGGTCAGGAGTTCAAGACTAGCCTGGCCATCATGGTGAAAACCCATCTCTAAAAATGAAAGAAATTTAAAAAAAAAGAAAGAAAGAAACAAAAGAAAACCCCTACTGAACAGATTCGTTGACATGTAGATCTCGGATAAGGAGAAAATAATGACTAAACTTTAACCATCATTCTTTATTCTAAGTTTTTCCTTGGGGGGTGGGGGGGCTTAGAAAAAGTCACACCCCTAGCCACTTAACAGTCTTCCACTGACCCCAAATTTTCAAACAAATTTTTCTTCTCTAACCAATTACAAATCATAAAGTCTTTAAATCTACCTATGACCTGTAAGTTCCATTTCAATGTATCTCACTCTTTTAGGTCTAAACCAATGTGTAACCTTCATGTACTAATTTATGATTCAAACTGTGACTTCCACTTTCTGGTAGTTTAAAAATCCCTGCCTTTAAAAATCCTTGACTACAAGCCATTAGGAAGGTCAGGATTTAAATATTCAACTGTTTGGTCCCCCTCACTTGGTGACCTACAATAAAAGCCTTTTGTTCTAACACTACAAACCTTGGGGTACATACCTGGTTTTACTAAGCCAGACAAGCAGACCCAAGTTTGGTTCCGAATAAAAACAGTACTTGTTAACCTAAACTGATGAGAAACCAAAGTATGAATCTGTCCAACATGTCATCAAGGGGCTGGAGGGAGTTAGCAGAGTGTTTGGAAGTGCGGCATTTGGAGGGAGAGAGAAATCATTTCCTGTCTGTGTCCTCGTTGAGTTCAGTACACTCAATAAACCGGTTCCACATATCAAGAGCTTACCCCTGGGACCAGTACATGGCTCAGCAATCAAATGACAGCAGTTATTACCATTATTTTTAGCTTAACTTTCATTGAAGGCTGATTAGACCTTTTAAGTTAATCTACAGAAATATAATATACCTAGTAAATGAGAGAGTGGAGGGACTTCTTATCCTGTTTTAATTTTTTTTTTAAGTTCCCCTCTTCGCAGGTGAATTTGGAACCATCTTCAGAATCAGGCTGCCATGCAGCCTGTCAATATATTGTAATTGACACCTGCAAGGGTTCTTCTCACACCTGGGAACATCATGTGACATTGTGTCTGCCACCAGCTCCAGCCCCAGGAAGGTAGCATGTGAGGACAGGTGTGGCTGATTATCTTCCCGACACCTGGTTAAGGCATAATAAAAATCAGATGCTGTTGGCCTCCCATCAGAAGAGGGTCCCCAAAATGCTCAGATCCCTCTTCTCATCGTTTTCATTGTTCCTGCCTCAAAATCTTCTTATCCCAGAGCTCATTTCCTCTAGGTCCTGCTTTCCTAGCCTGTCTGATAAACCAAGCCATTTGTTGGCATAGCTTCAAAAGGCCAGGGACCCAAATTCAAATCCTTGTTCTTCCATTTACTATCAGGAAGCCTTAGCCAATTATCTTCCTCTCACCTGACTTCTGCTTCCCATCTATAAAATGGGAATGGTGGCAGGTGCCCTATTGATCAGGTACCACAGTGTTGCTCTACGGTTCAATTGCAGTTGTAGATGTGGGAGAGCTTAGGAAAACGTTAAAGCACCATGTAAATGATTATCAAGCATCTTAAGAGTGTAATGTCGTCATCTCTTTTGCCCAGATAACACTCTGCATGTAAATAAGTTGGACCTCAATGCATTTCAGAGGAGAATTCTAGAAATATGAGAGGGTCAGTGTGAAACACATTTTTGACAAACCCCAATCTGTCCCAGTAACTGATTAAAGATCCAGTTGGGCTTTTGACTGAAATCCCTACAGACTTAGTGTTTGATCTAGCCTATTTAGGATCTGTCCAAATTGTACCTTTAAGAAAAAAAAAAAAACACTATCAAAATAGGAGGCTTCTTTGGAACTTTCTCCCTCTTATGAAAACAATCCCCAGGCTGGACATTGTCGGTGCCTCTAAAACAGTCAATATTGTGGCTCAGCCCTGCCCTCCTGTTGAATAAGGATTGTATCTATCAGATGTCCTTTGCTGGTCCCCTTGATTGTTAGTCTGGTCAGATTCACCTGTGCAGTACCCTAAACTGGCCCAGAATCTTCCAAGAGGAAGCCTTTGTCCTTAGGGCTGACAACGAGGATAAGGGCTCGCAAGCCAAGAAAAACATTTCCATGGACCTCCAAGAAGTAACATCCAAGTCCAGTTGTGGCTCCAGACTGAATCGAGCAATTAAATCCACATCTGCCCCTGCCCCAAACCTCAGAAATGTTAACATCTTGCACGTGTCAAGAGGGTTATTTATGAAACTATTTGCTTGTCAACCCCAGGAGGACATTCTGTACTTTTTCCCTGGAATACTGTATATTTATGAGCCATGGCTCAAAAACTAACTTTGGCAGGAATATTTATCCAAGAAAAATTCTATCAACCCCTCACAAAGCACAGCCTGCGCTCAGCCACCAGCGCCTGGTGGCTGGGCCGGGTCCTGGTAGAGAGCTGGTCTGTGGCTCACTGCCGCAGGGAATGAATTCCAGATGTGTGCTTCTTCAGGGGTAGGACTGCAATTTCAGATAAGAAGCTTGCTTTTTTTTGTTGTTATTGTTACTTTTTCATTTTCTTACCTCCGTTCTCAATCTAGAAGCATGCTTAAATAATTAGCCTTGAATGTGTGGAGCACGCAGCCTATTTGTCCTCTCCTGCTTTGGATAGTTGATGTGTTATCACCCTCCTCTCTGACCTTGAAAAGGCCCACAGTTTGCAGAGCTAAGCTTCTGATGTCCCTGTTTTAGGATCTGGTTGTCTGTTGCTAGCAAGTGACCCACAAAGGGTCACTTAGTGGGAGAACCGGAAGCCTAGTGCCATGTGGATAGACTCTAATCTGAGACAGTAAAATAACCACCAGAAACTGTTGCCATCCGCCTTCCCTAGGACTGGTGTACCTCCAACATGGCCCTGCCGTCAACTTCATCAGCCAATAGTCTCCTGCCGACAGGAGCCCCAAGTCCAGCCATCATCATAGCAGATTTCTTGCTTTCCCATGGGTTTGGACCATCAACTTACAATCCATTTTTCTGCTCTCTTTGGGGTTGAAGGGCCCATGGCAGGAGTAGTCTCTGAGTGTGTGTATGCTGTCCAGTGACAGGTGAAAAGAGACAAGGACATGTATGTGGGAACCTAGAGAGACAGACAGATCAGATTAACAGAGGGATCTTGACACTCATGGAGGTGACTGTGAGATGGATTCTTATGCAACCTCTGCAATATTTTTCTATAGATGAGATGCCTATGTTTTCGCTCTTAAGTCTCTTGAACCTTGATTGCAGACCTATTCCTAAAAGTCTTGGTCCACAGAATTCGTAGAGATAAAATAAAATCCCTTTAGCTAATTGTTTTTACCATGCCACATAGTAATATGCTAAAATATTATCATCATTATTGCTGTTTATTAAATATTTGGCATTTGGTATACTCTGTGATTTTTTAAAACTGCAAAGATTTTATCATCCCTAATTTACAGGTTTAAAAATGCCAAGGCAGGGAGAGGTTATGTTGTTCTCCAACAGTCACACAGATGCTTGTACGGGAGCTGGTATTTGAACCCAGAATTTACTGGTTCTTTCATGAGAGAGAAGAGAAAATAACTAAGAAGTTGAAGGAAGGAAAGAGGGTGAAAGCTGAAGTACATACAGAACCATCAACTCTTAAGAGTTTGATGTTGTTTTCCCCAAGCTGCCCTTCCAGCCTCAGTCGACCTTCCTGGGAGAGGCACGCCATCTGAAGGTCATGTCCCTGCGAGGAGGCTCCAGTGTGCACATCCAAGAGGGCTGCGGGTGGGAGGTTTCCATGCGGGGGCCTCCGTGTCCTCCTTAGGCTTTTTGGCAGTAGTGACACCAGCAGATCCAGCAGGGTGTTATTTGGGGCCAAGTCAATAATCTAAAATTCCTGAAAGCTTCTGGGGCTGGTCACTGGGACTCAAACTCCCCTGAAGACCTCTCCTAACCAAGATCAAGCCACAGAATCAAGTTGTGTCTGTACTCATTCCTCTCCTGCCCCAAGCAGGCACCTTCTTGGCAGGAAGAACTGCCTCCTGAAAAAGGCAGGTTTATGGGGCCTCAGGCCACAGTCCAGGGTCAGGAGGCTACGGGAGGTCTCCCCCAGGGCTGTGAGGGCAGCCCAGGCTATAATTCCAAGATCTGGGTGTGGGCACAGAGCCAGCAGACTTGCCTGAGGAGCAGGGACAACAGGAGAAAGGACTGCTTTAAGAAAGACCTTGGGCAGACTCCAGACCTCTCTGGGAAGTGGGGCATCTCCCAAACATAGTTTGTTTCCTGGAGTCACCAGAACTGCATTTCTGAGTCTCCACATCCTTATTAGTTTCAACAGAGATGTAAGATTGTATCATAACCTTAAAGTGAAGCCCACCCTGGTTCTTATCCTTATTCTGCTGATGAGGCCATACCTCTGGGCTCCTTGCCTTAGTCCTCTTCCCTGAACAATGGAAGAAATGCTTTATTCCCCTGTATCAGAGGGTAGAAGTTATGGATTTGAGCTCTTCATTCAGGCAGGACCCTTTACTTCTTGGATGAGTTACTCCATCTTCGTTTCCTAGTCCTTCAAATGGGAATAATGGCATGCCTATTCCATAAAGATGTTGTGAGGATAAACCACAACATGAATATAAAGAGATTTGCTTCTTGGCACATAAAAAGTGCTGAATAACTGTGAGCTGTTTTTTAAAACATAATTTCTTCCTGGAGAAAAAATAAAACCATGCTAATGGTGACATGCTTGGACATTGTCAATTAAAGCATGGAATTATTAATCTCTATATACAGATAGGTAAATTAAGTTCAGAAAACTTACCAGATTTGGCCAAGTTGTATAACCAGACATTGTGGTTTGGAAAGTGATCTCCCATCTGAGATGATAAGAAAACTGCTCCCAGGTTGGCCTTATTACAGGAAGGTCTGTTTGCTGGGAGAAAGGTGGGCAGGTGGAAGAGCTCAAGAAATGGAGTGATGCACTACATTAGGGCCAATGACAGTGTTGGTGCCATTAGACCTTGAAGGAGGATGAAGCTTCCTAAATGTGTTTTTGCCAGGCACCCAATGGCCCACACTTGCTCAAGGCCACCACCCAAAAGAAGAGTGATTGCTACAAGGGATGGGTTTTCCAGATTTGAACTGCATCCTAGCTGATGTGGGCTAGTGGGAAGAGCAAATATATTGAAGGCAAAGAATCCTAAGTTTTAGTCACTACCTTGCTGACTTTGAACAACTTACTTTGGGAACCTCCGTGAGCCTCGGTTTCCCCAGGCTCTAAGATGCGGAAAACAAATGCCCATATATCAGGTTTGTTATAAGGATTACAAAATATAAGTACTAAGCACTTAATAAATTAAGCACTTACCTTACTTTTTTTTTTTTTTTTTGGGGAAGAATTTTTTAAAATTTTTCCATAAGTTATTGGGGTAGAGATGGTATTTGGTTACATAAGCTCTTTAGTGGTAATTTGTGAGATTTGGGGGCAACCATCACCTGAGCAGTGTATACTGCATAATATTGGTAGTCTTTTATTCCTGGTCCCCCTCCCACTCTGCCCTCCCCAAGTCCCCAGTGTCCATTGCATCATTCTTTTTTTTTTTTTTTTTTTTTTTGAGACGGAGTTTCGCTCTTGTTACCCAGGCTGGAGTGCAATGGCGCGATCTCGGCTCACGGCAACCTCCGCCTCCTGGGTTCAGGCAATTCTCCTGCCTCAGCCTCCTGAGTAGCTGGGATTACAGGCATGCGCCACCATGCCCAGCTAATTTTTTGTATTTTTAGTAGAGACGGGGTTCCATCATGTTGACCAGGATGGTCTCGATCTCTTGACCTCGTGATCCACCCGCCTCGGCCTCCCAAAGTGCTGGGATTACAGGCTTGAGCCACCGTGCCCGGCCTTCATTGCATCATTCTCATGCCTTTGCATCCTCTTAGCTTAGCTCCCACATATCAGTGAGAACAGACAATGTTTGATTTTCCATTCCTGAGTTACTTCACTTAGAATAATAGTCTCCAGTGTTATCCAGAACACTGCAAATGCTGTTAATTCACTCCTTTTTATGGCTGTGTAGTATTCCATCATATATATATCATCTACCTTACCTCTTCTTACTCACTTCAGTTAAATGAGTATTGGGCAAATTCTGGAGAATTTGGAGAAAAAAATAGGAGAGCCCTCTGCCTTTTTTAATGCCCTGAGCATTAATATCTGAGCACTAGGTAGAGACACAGGAGCCACATCTAGTCAAGAGGGCAGTGTGAACTGAGGCAGGAAGCCCGGCCCCTTCAACATTAGAAATGTCAGACTGATATTATTTTTAATTTTTAAGAAAATGTGTTGACCTTATTGAAAAATCAGGAGAGAACCTCCAGGTGCCAGAAATAAAAAAAAAAGAAGACAAAACTTTTTGGATGTGGCACATCTCAGAAGGGAAGGTAAATCCCAGCCTTGGACCTGCCTCAGTCGCCGTAGAAGCCTATGCCTGCCCAGAACGATGACCATTCAACTGTGCAAAATCTCCAATCAAGAAACAGTCATTATGACTGTTGTGCTCCTCTTACAGATGCAAGAAAGAGGACTTGTACTCTGTAGAAAGATTAATTCTGAAATATCCAGAAAATTCCATTATCCAGAGTCCTACATTCTGCTGCTTTCTTTTACTCCAGGTTTTACTGTGTATATCAGGAAAAGATCTTGCTGATTTTCCCCTTTATCCATAATCATGCAGGGTGTTCAGCCATTTTTCTTTTCTACGTTGTTCTGTCCCTTTGGCGGGGAATGGGAGACCCTCTCCAGGCACGAATGAAATAATTCAACTATAATTTTAAGGGACCAAGAGCTTTTTTATGAAGCCCCACTAAAGTCAGGGGGTAAAAGTAAACATTAGCGTTCTTGGTGCTGTGAGCATAGGTGAGTGTTGGAGAAGGAAGGTGGAAGGGGATCCGATGACAGTTTGGTGTGGAAAGAGTGTTGTTTACAAGAAGCAAGGGCCCAGGTCAGAGGAGCAGAGGAGGATGCAGCAAAGGGCTCCATTTAAGCCATGCTGGATTCATCATCCCTTATAGGATCTGAGGACAGAATGGTGTGAGCTGAACCCAGAAAGGAAGAAAATTAGAGTTAGCAAAAACTCTGTACCTGCCAGGAAGTATATGATAATCAGGGCCATAGTACTTAAGACGCTAAAGAGGAATCCACTCCTTGAAGCGTATTCCAAGAAACAAGACTGCAAAACTTACTAACAGGAATGTTGTTTTGAGATTTGTGAAAATGCCCTCAACTTAAATCTCCAGCTGACAAAGAAATTTCCAAGCCATTGATGTTGAGTGCGGTAATGAAAATGAAATAAAATACATCTTTGAATCCTGGCCTTACCACTTACTAACAGCATGCCCCGAGCACATCACTTTTTATTTCTGAATCTAAATATCTTCACCTATAAAATAGTGCCCACTTCATTAGAAACATAGTGGGAATTAAATGAAAGAATGTATTGAAGTATTTATTAAGTACGGAGGTGGTTCATCGGAAGCCCTAGATACATGGCTGTGGCTGTGATTCAGATTATTAAGGCAGGGCAGTGCTGTTTACCTGAGATGCTCATCAGCTTTCCTGCGGCCTTAGAAGGCTTTTCCTCTGCAAATCTGAGCTTGTAAATATAGTGATCAAGTATATATGAGCTCTGGCTATAGAGCTTAAGATTAGCTATAGACAGCTTGAGATTGAATCCCAGGTCTGCTATCTACCAAGGAGTGAGTCGGGACATATTATATAACCTCACTGAGCCTCATTTTTTTCATCTATGAAATGGGATGATGACAGTACTTACCTCACAGCAAACTTAAAAACCCATGAGTATTGATGTTAAGAAGGTGGTTCTGAGATTGTGGATGTATTCTCCCTAGGTCAGAACCAAGGCGTTACCCCTTTCCCACTGTCCTTTTACCTTTTATTTGATCCTGTTATGTTTATGGTTCCCTTCCCACTATTGGAAAGTAGCACAATGAGGGTTGCATACCCACGAAAGCCACATTCCATACTAGGGACCCCATGCAAACAACTTTCAGGTTCTAACATTCAAACTGTACTGCCATGGTTGCTGCCTTAGAATCATCCCACAATTCCTCATTGTTACAGGGGGCTGCCCAAATATTGGCAGCTAAAATCATAATTAATGTTATTAGGGGCAACAACAAGAAGGGAGGTAATTAGGGGCTACACAATTACCCAACAGTAAGATCAACCTCCAGTAAACAATCCTTGCTAATTGTCCAGAAAAGAAAAGCTTCCATCTCCCCTCCCACTTCCCATTCCTTCTGAAGTCTCTTTCAGAAAGACAGAGGCATAAATATAGATTAGAGCTCAAATAAATGGCAAGTGAGTCAAAATATTTAAAAGGAAAGAATCTCTGATTCATACGCCTCTGATTGCAGCTTCTAATTGCTCCTTTCACGCTGAGTGGGCTACCCGGGTAAGACTGGGAAGTCGAGCAGGCCCCAGTGCAGCAGCCAGGTATGGGGTTCTCCCTCACATGATGCTATGCCAGCACCCACACTCATCAACAGAGCACCAGAGGCCAAGAAGGAGCTTTGAGCATGTCTGAGGAGATGTTTGGGGCACTAGAATACTGAAGCCAGGGAACAGGGAAGTTGGGCTGCATCGTAGTTTAGAACCCAGACTGTAAGGAAGAACAGACCTGATGTTAATTCACTACTTCCTGTGTGGTCTTAGACAAATCACTGAATCCTCTGTCAGGCCCAGTCTCCCCACCTATGACATTTCGTAGGATTAATGACAGAATTAAATTAAAGCGTGGATATACACCCCGCAGCGCAGGGCCTGGCACCTAGTAGAGGCTCTATAATTTCGTCATTCAACATGTGCTTAGCCAACACAGCATGACTTGATACTTTTAATGGAAATCTCAGGCCCAGAGGAGGCAGGTATTTGCCCAAAGTTACTCAGCCAGTTATTCAAACTCAGGGGTCCCAATTCCCAGGCCAGTATTATTTCCCCGGGTGGTACAATTTAATCATTCCTCCAACTCTTGGGCTAGCTTAGCCCTGAGGCATCATGCTCTGTTAGAACTGGGTTATATCAGGGAGACCCTGAGACCTCAGGTGCCCCACCAGCCTCCCTAATGGATTCTCCTCTTCTCTCTTCTAATCTGAAGTTCTCCATTCTCTCTAGGTTAGGCAACAGGGCAGAAAGGGACCAACAATTCCTGAATTCCCTTATGTGCCAAATATTGTCCTTGGCATGTTAAATATATCTTCTCCTGGTTTATTCTTCCTAGCTTCCCTATGAAGTAAGTATTTTTGTTCCTCATCTGCAGGTGAAAAAACTGAGACTATTTAGGGTTGTATTGTATCCTCTGAAACCCATCTATTGAAGTCTTAACTCTCTGAGCCACAGAATGTGACCTGAGTTGTAAACAGGATCTTTGCAGGCATGCTTGGGTTAAGTAAGATGAGGTAATGAGGGTAGGCCCTAACCCAGTATAACTGGTGTCATTATAAAACGGGGAAATTTGGGCACAGGGGGATGAGAGGATGCCATATGAAGATGAAGATAGACATTGGGGTGATGTGACTACAAGCCTAGGAACATCGGGATTGCCAGCAAGCCACGAGAAGCTAGGGAGAGGCCTGCAACAGATTCTTCAACACAGCCCTCAGAGGGAGCCCACTTTGCCAGCACCTTGAGCCAGCCTCCAGCCTCCAGAACTGGGAGATAATAAAGTTCTGTGGTTTAAGCCACCAGTATGTGGTACTTTGTTATGGCAGTCTTAGCAAACTAATGCAATAACTGTGGACACACACACAGTCACTCAGTTATTCACGCCAGAAACTTGGGAGTTATTATTATTCCTTGCTCTCTCTCTTATTACCCAATCCAATCCACGGCCAAATCCTACGGATGCTTTTTCTTCTTGGTATGTCACCTCGTTCCATCTCCATTGCCACTGTCACGGTCCAAGTCCCCATCATGTCTCAGCTGCGTCAGCACAAACACTTTGGATCAAGCTTCCCTGACTGTTGGCCTAGCCCAACGCAAATCCACTCTCTTACAAACGCCAGGTAACCTTCATCAAATAAATCAGATCGCATTATTCCCCTGCTTAAAAACCTTCCAAAGCCTCCCCTTCTCCTCTTGGGATGAAACCAAAACCCTTTGCCAGGGCCAGCAATCCTAGTCTCTATGCCAATCCTACCTCATTTTATCTCTGTCTTCTGTGCTTCATTCATACTCACTTACTTTTGGTTATTCAGGCTGGATGGATCAAGCTCCTGGCTACCTCATGGTCTTTATGCATGCTGGCTCTTATGCTTGGCATGCCCCTCCATCCACCTTCCACTCATATTTTCCTTTCAGCTAACTCCAGTGTAGCCTTCATGTCTCAACCTCAATGACTTCTCAAAGAGGCCTTTCCTGGCCACAACCACCCTCTAAGTGATTTCTACCTTGTTATTCTCTGACTGGGCACCGAGTTGTTTTGTCTTCAAAGACCTTATGACAGTTTGGTATCAACACATTATTTAAAGACTTCTGTCGTAAGTGGCACAAGGTCAGACATAACCAGGTCCATACATATTTGTGTCTTTCCATTTGTTGAAATGTGATGCTATCTCAATCATAAAAGCCATGAGCTGCATGGAGTCTCCAAGGAGGCAATTCTCCTTAACACTACCTGTTCACTCGGTATTAGAGCCATGGGCACACAGGCTCAAGCCATCTGAAAGGTCAATCGATATTGCAAACCACACATAGCAGTATACTTAATCAATATATGAATGTCGGAGATTAAAATTTCACACCAAATAGTGATATTTAACATGAAGAGAAAACAGGAATAGGAAAAAAAAGCGGGAGTGGGGGGCTGGGGGTGGGGTCTACAAAACAGTCCAAGGAGAGTGATGTGGACAAGGAGAGTGTCCTGGCCTGATCCTGAGAGTCATCAATGTATTGCAAGGAAAAGTCTTTGATTTTGGCAGAGCTTTCCACAGCAAATGCCAATCATGAGTGACAGCCAGATGGGGTCTGTCAAGACAACCATCTTGAGCTGGTGAAGTCCTGCTAATTTTAAGGCTCTTGAGTCCTCTGGTGAGGACTGATAGTAAAGGGTTATGCCCTTATCTGGTTGGATACTGTCTCTATTGATTAAGTGAATATCTTGTCCCTGTTCCCATAATGCCCTCTGAAATGTAAAAATCGAGTCTTTTTCTAAGGTGGTATCATTTATGTCAAGGGTGCTCGATACAACTTCTCAAGGAGACTTTATGAGAAGGAAGACTTCACGTTTGGTTCATCATTGTATCCCCACTGCTGAGTACACAGTGCTTAGAATATTGCTGGCATGCAATAAATATTTGTTGAATTAATTCATGAAAGTCGGTGCTGATATTCAAGCTAGGCTTCATGTGTCTGAGGTTCTTCTGCCATAGCATAGAGGAATCACCTCTTGAAGGTCATGACTTTAACCATTCCATAACTTTTGCTTCTGACTAGGACGAAGTAGCTTGATTCAGACCATCCTCCCACTGAAAACAAGTATACATGTTAGATTAAAGTAAAATACCAAAAAAGAGTGTTTTAACAGCATCAGAAAACAATCAAGGCAGTCAGGGCTTGAGGACACAAGATCTCAGAGAAAAGAGACTCAGAGAGAAGTGAGCCTGGCATTTTGTTCCACTTTCTACCTTAAGGTACTTGCTGAATCTTAAACTGTGTAAGAATGAGAGGCCAAGAAACCAAGTGGAGGGCATCTGCATAGGGGCTAAAAAAAAATCTCACTGAGCAAAAGAGACAAAATTTGGAGGGAGTTCGCAGATGCTAAGGAGGAGGGTCCCAAGAATAAGGAGAAACTGGAAATAGACACATCCTCACTAACTCCCAGCTTAGAACCATCTCAGTCACTGGCTGGGTAAGCTTAATCTGTTCCTGCTCTAACTACCGGCCAGAATAAAATAAAATCTTCTTGGGAGAAGGATGACATCATCCAGAACATGTACAAGTTTCTGTACGTGATGTCCAGCATTTTCCTCATTGAGGCTCTAAAAAGTCTATCATCTTCAATGAAGACCTAATGTAAATTCCATGTATGTCTGAATCTGATTGGACGGGCCCAGACAGATCCCAGGGATGGAGGACAGATGAGCAGGAGGGTCCTGGGTTACCAGACAAAACTGACAATTTATAGCTGTTAACTGAGAGCTCAACTGACTCGAATTTCACGTGGAAAATGGAAAGCTGCCTACTGTGCAGTCAGCATGCAGACATAAGGAAGCCCTACACAGAGAGCAGGCAAAGCACATGTCAGCAAAGGCCCTACTTCCCTTTTGATCAGCTATGAAATAGGCTTCAATTATTAGAATAATATAATGCTCCAGCTGGAAGGACCTTTGAAATTTTCTAAGCCCAACCTTTAAACCCTTTGCTTTCATGAACTTGGAGGCCCCAAGGTGAGAAATGGTTCTTCTATGACCATTTAAAAAATTCAGTTGGTTTTTGAACCCAAATAACTGGGCTCCCTGTGCAGCCAGAGTCCCTGCTTCACTGCCTTACTAAAGCTCCAGGCTCAGACAACTCTAGTCTGCAACCCATCCACACTGCAAACAGCTTCAACAAGACTATAAATGTCATGTTAGACGTCAGATGATAAATGCAATTCCTCCTCAGCAAAGCGAGCCCTAATGGGAGAATACAATGGGATTCCCATGGAATTAAATTCTGCATCTCCCCAAGGAAACCACAATTTCTCATTTATAGTGTTGTCCTAATAAATACAAAGGAAGTCATAACTCACTGCTATTATTTAAAATAGTCAAGTCCTGGCTTTTATAACTCCACATTGGGCAGGATGTTTTTCATTAAGTAGCAGCTGGGCTTTTACAAAACGCAAAGCTGGTGCCTCTGTCTACGTTGTTACCTGGAAAATAGTGATGGAGCTCCAGCTCATCCCTCAACCTCACCCTCGCCCCACCCCATCTGACCTGGCTCTCTCAACTCTTCTCCCTTCTTCCTTCTTCTCCCAAGACCCCCAAAATGTCTTCAGAGCAGCAGCGTTGGCCCCTTTTCAGAAGCCTTGAGGTTGCCCAACATTCATGAACTACAGGGACTCACCTGCCCAAGCAGGTTTTTCCAATCAAACATTGTTTCAACACACAGCACTCTCTCTAAATGGTAGTCTCAGGCATTGGCTAAGAAAACAAATCTCTTTCTATACCTTACATCCAAAATAGAGAGGTTAAAAGGATCAATGATACCCAGACTGGGTTTTATGAACCCATAGAATCATGAACTATTGTCAGTATTTCCAAAAGTGAGATAAACTCTGCACATTTATTTTCAGTGAAGGTATATACAATGTAGAATCTGTTTGGGGTTTAAAATTATATCAGTTCTGTGTAGTACCTATGGTTTTCTCACACTGATCAAAAACTCTGATAGATGCCTATTTATGTTTCTGGTTCAATAAAAGAGTTTACATAAATCCCTTATTACTTAACATTTGTTCATTCACTCATTCAATAAACATTTTTGATCAATTATTCTATGCCAGGCTTGTGTATACTGTGGTAAATAAGATAAAATCTCTGCCTTCAAGGTGGTAACAAACAGTAAATAGATGAATATATTTGCATAGTAGTATTAGATGATGACTTGGGAATTCGGTGTTTGGTGATATATGTCAGAGTAAGTCTCCCATTTAAGTCCAATGTGAAGAATTCAAATTAGTTTTACAAGTTTTTCTGCAACGGTTTTAACCCCAAACACATTCTAACTGAGGACATGAACACAGATGAGATTCGGTGTCTGGATTTCATTGGATTGTGAACATAAAAATATTTCTTTTGGGGACACTTGATGCTACTGCAGCAAATGCTACAGGCTGCACAGTGAGAGCCCTAGTTCAGTGCCTGATTTGCATACAGTGCATCTTGGATCTTAATTTAGACCTGGGTGCCAAAGCCTTTTCCACTGAAGGGGAATAGGGTAGTGAAAGATGGCTAAGAAAGAGCAAAGTGCCTGAAAGTTCTTCATTTGCTCTTTTCTTCACAGATGCGTAATTAACCAGGCGGCCCCTTCCATTGCTTTCATCACCCTTACTCAGAATGAGTCTTTTGAGGGCACAATCAAGTGCTTTCAAAGCTTTAAAGTCACATCTTTTCAGTAAATGTAGCTTGTCCATTTCCATTCCATTCAGAACATGAAGGGGAAAGACTACTCTTTGCCAAGTGAATAAGAAATGGGGAGTAGAGGGGAAGGCAGAAAACCAAAAAGAATCTATATTCCAAAGGTAGCAAGTAACTCTGGAGATATTTAAATATACAGGACTATGAACAGCCTTTCAAGATTCTACAGGCTCACTGATGGTAGAGTTGGAGAAGGTCTTAGAGGCGGTATAAGTCCCATTCTGTGCATTGACATAAGGAGAAACTGAGTTCCAAAACAGAAGAGTGGCCTTTCCCCACACGGTCACATGGTTGGTGGCGGAACAAGGACTACAACTCTGACTATCTTTCCAGCGCCCTTTCCATCACACCAGACCACTTCCATATTCCTTTTCTTCACTTAATCCTCTTCCATGTTGTTTGTATTAATTTGTCCTGCACGTGGGGTCCTCCCTTTGGTACTTATGCAATTGCTTCCTAGCTTTCAAAGACCAGTCTCTATTCCATGTGTTTTTGAAGAAGTTATCCAAGTTACTCTAGGCATAATTTCTGCTTTGTTCACTAAAATCACCACATTTGTAATCTGAGTCACGCACTTGTTTGTGTTATATCTTGCAACTGACAATTTACAATTTACAGTTTAAATTGTCTTAAGCAATAAGAAAAAGGAATCTTTTGTTAGCTCCAAAATTGAAAAGTCCAGGAGTAGATCTCACTTCAAGCATGACTGGGTCCTGGAGCTAGGATGACAGCCTCATTATTTTTTCTGCCTCTCTGTTTCTTAGGCAGGGTCTCCACCTTGGGATGGCAAGGTGGCTTCAGGCAGCTCCACGTAGAATTTTGTCCTCTTAACAGCCCCAGCTGGAAGCAGGGGCTCTCTTTCCCAGCAGCTCCATAGATTCCCCACACAGGAAGAGTCTCATTGGCTCTGACTGGGTCACTCGTCTGTTAGCCCACTGTGCTCACCTCCTCCTGGACCTGGGAGATAGATGTCATCATCCAATGGTTAAAGTGCAAGCACAGGAACACTTGGTTATTATTGTATGACTTCTGGACAATGAAACATAATGGTGTTAATGGCAAACTAAGACATGGACAAGACTTGCTAAAGTCAGTTTTTGCCACCATAATGCTGAAGTTTTATAGTATGTCTCATAGAAAACTTCCTGAAAGCTGATAGAAGCTTTTGTCTGACAGGGACAATTTCATCACCACCCACCCAAGAGCATCTTCAAAGAGGAACTGGAGCCCCTCAAAAAGTTAAAGTCTCTGAACATTCCATAGCCTGTTGTGTCCTGGTATATTCTGCTGATAATATATCCTTTGAGCTTATCAAAGTAATTTGTAACTTCCATAAGAGTGAAGTTCAGAAAATGCGTTTTTGACAAGTTTCTGATGACATCATGCTCATCTGTGAACCAATCACTGTAGCCACAGATATGGGATGCTCTAGTTGCTCAGGGCTGGGTCACATGACTGCCTGAGCTGCTGCACATTGCCACAAGACAGACATGATTACAGTGTTGGATTCTTTTAATACTACATTTCTTCTGGAAAACACTGAACAACTCCTAAGAGCATGGAGTGTGGAAGTGGTGATTTCACCAAGGAAAACCATGGTCTGTTGCCAGCAAAAGAGGAAATGGATGTTAAGTGGGTGGGCGGAGGTGAATGAACATCTATAGTAAGCATTGTTCTACCATTATTTCATATGTGTATAAACCTTGCTTTTCCCAAATCAAGTATAAACTCATTCGTGAAAACAGAATTCAGTATCTAACCAATAATCAATATATTCTTATTGATTAGTCCAAAGCATATATTTATTGGGCATCCACAGAGAATAAGATGCCATGATGCTTAGAGAAATCTTAAAGATCAGACATTGCTCCAGATTTGAGACTCTAGTTTAGTGCAACAAACAAATACTGAATATCCGCTGTATGCCAAACACAGTCCTAGTGCTAAGGGTGCAAAGTTGAATACAATACAACCACTGCCCTTAAAAATCCTTACTTAGCAGGGTGAAAACAATAATATCAACATTTATGGAGCCTCTACTATATGCCTGTATTCCATATACACTAATCTTAAGTCTTAGTACAACCCATGAAAGTATGATATATTACTTTAATATGATTTTACTGAGTCCTGGAGAATGACACTTCAAACCTGATCGTCAAACTTAGAGGTCAAACAAAATGTTAAGAATGCCCAGCTAATAAGTAGTAGAGTGGAGAAATCTGGTTACGAGGTGACGCAGAATTATGATCTAGATATGTAGATACTAAAATAGCTTTTTAAAAATCTATTGCACAAGTACTTTCAGCCATCTTTCTTTTCTGAAGAGTTCTGAAAAGCCCTTAAGACCTCATTGCTTGTCACTGTAAACACATTCACACACCCTTCTTTAATTTTACTTTTTAATAAATTGCATCCTCAACCTTTTTCTGTGTGAATTTCAAAGCTATTCAACCTATTAGAGGAGCTCAGTGTCAGATAAATACAATGTATTATAATTACTATTTTGGTCATAAGTCTTTTTTTCCTTTAATGGAGCATACTCTTTGTGGCCACTGAACCCTACTTCTGGTTGATTAGGCTCTTAGTATTTAATAAGCTTCAACAGGAAATGAGTAGAATTAGTAGTGTCTTGAATAATGAGCTGTTAATGTATTTTTAATGACCAAGATGTTCCAACAAGAAACTTGTTGATTTTTGTCACTAAAATGTTATTTGAAAAATTATCTGCACATAGCCTGGATGGTGTTTTATGTGAAGTGAGATGTTTTACTACATTTAGAATACTCTTTTACACCTCAACTTGATTTAGGGAAGTTGTTACAGGAAGAGGAAAAAGCTTAGCAATTAGAACTGAGTATAAACTGTAACATTTTTGTAGGATTTCAGTCACAGAAAAAAAAATATGTATATATGATTTTATTTCCTTTTTTTTTTTTTGAGATGGAGTCTTGCTCTGTTGCCCAGTCTAGAGGGCAGTGGCATAATCTCAGCTCACTGCAAGCTCTGCTTCCCAAGTTCAAGAGATTTTCCTGCTTCAGCCTCCCAAGTAGCTGGGATTATAGGCCCCCCGCCACTGCGCCTGGCTAATTTTTGTATTTTTAGTAGAGATGAGGTTTCACCATCTTGGCCAAGCTGGTCTGGAACTCCTGACCTTGTGATCCACCCGTCTAGGACTCCTAAAGTGCTGGGATTATAGGCGTGATTCACCATGCCTGGCCAAAAATATATTTCTTATAGAGAATCTCACTTTGTCTCTTTTGTTCCTTGCTTGATAGTAGCTATCAACCCATTTTACACATAGACAAAGTGGAAAAGCTTGTTCTTTTTTTTTTTTTTTTTTTTCCTGTAAAACAGAAGGTTCATTTCTGTCTGGGTCTGACTTTTTTAGTGGAAGAGATTATATAAGATTTCTGTGTCTGAGTTTCTTTGTCTGTTAAATTAAGATAATAAAGTACATGTGTCACAAGATATTATAAAAATTAAATGAAATAGTTCATGTAAAATACTTAATAACTTGTTCCTTAGGACAAGTTAGTTTATGTCGCCTGTCTAAGATATTACTCCTTTGGGAAAATTTTGCATTTTAGTAGTTTTAATACTCTAATTGCATTGTGAGTTCCCTAAGGTCAAGGATTGTACTTTAGATATTTTTCTTTTTTTTCCTTGCATTTAGCACAATACTGGGCTTAGAGCAGGTGATTGATAAACACCTGTCAAAAGATTGCCTCCAAGGTGTCTTCCAGGACTTACATGCTGTAATTACTTCCAACGGACTACTCCTTAAGGAGATACAGAATGTAAATTTGTACCTAGAGTCATCTGTTCCTTTTGTAGAATTATGGCCCAAGAATCCCAGTTTTCAAGTTAAGAAGCATGAAATTGGTTCCTTCAGTGATCATTCATTATGTCATCAAAATCTTGCAATTGCAATTCCAAGATAGTAATTAATTTAATTGTAATGAATCTATGGCTAGACACTGTCTCTCCGGCAAAAATGTAGTTGCAAATGCTTCCTGGGAGCAAATTTGAAGAGTAATGTGAAGTAGATTTGGCCCAAGAAGAGAATAAAGAAAAAACCTAAGTATCCAGGATATTTGCATGTAGTGTTTTATTTTAGATGGTGAGTTTTGGTATTTAAGTGGATTGGGATATTTAAGGTTGGGAGGAGTAAAGAAATGAAAGAATATTTGCCTCTAATATATCATTGATGATGATACAATGATAGTTACCATTTTATGAGCAATTACTACATAAAGTTACCATGCTGAGCAATTTATAACCATTGTTCATTTCATCTTCATAGCTACACTAAGAGGTAAATGCTTCCACTGCTTCCATTTTACAAATGAAAAAAATGAGGTGAAAGACAGCCGAATAGGAACAGCTCTGGATTGCAGTTCCCAGCGAAAATGCAGAGGGTGAGTGATCACTGCATTTACAAACGAATTTTTACTGCCCACAGACCAGGAGATTTCTGGGCGGAAAAGCACCACAAGCACCACCAGCATGGCAGTTACAGCAGGCACAGCAGGTCTCCACACAAAAATTCACACAAATCCAGGTGCCGTTTCAACTGGTGACTGGAACACCTGGGAGACAGGGTCACCCATTCAACTGAAAAACAGGGGACTGAAACAGGGAGCCAGGTGATCTGGCTTGGCTGGTCCCACCCCCACAAAGACCAGCAATCTGAAACGCTCTGGATTGAGAGTTTCACAGCAAGCACAGCTGGACCCAGGATGGTCCAGCTCTACTGGGGGAAGGGCATCTGCCATTACTGAGGCAGTCTGCCACTACAGAGGCAGTCTGCCATTACTGAGGCAGTCTACCATTACCAAGGCAGTCTGCCATACTGAGGCAGTTCAGCATCACCGAGGCAATCCGCCATTACTGAGGCAGTCCGCCATTACTGAGGCAGTCTGCCATAACAGAGACAGTCCGCCATTACAGAGACAGTCCACCATTACTGAGGCAGACTGCCATTACCGAGGCAGTTCTAGCTATACCCCTATAAAAAAAAACTGCAAGGAAGTTCACACAGCAGCTCAGCAATGCCTCTGCTGGCAGGCTGTGACTAGGCTACCTCTTCACTGGGCAGGGCATCTCTGAAAAAAGGCAGCAGAATGACAGTAACTTATAAATAAAGCCCCACCTTCCCAGGACAGAGCACCTGGGGAAGAAAGGTGGTTATGAGTTCTGCTGCAGCAGACTTAAACATACCTGCCCAGCAGCTCTGAAGAACAACGGAGCTTACAGCTCAGCACTTGAGCTCCTATAAGGGACAGACTGCCTCCTCAAGCAGCTCCCCAACCCACATATAACCAAAGAGACACCTCATAAAAGAGAGCTAAGGCTGATACCTGGCAGGTATACTTCTGGAACAAAGATAACAAAAGTATAGCCTTACTGTTATACAGCCATGGCAGGTGATCCCCAGGCAAGGAGGGTCTGGAGTAGACCTCCAGCAGTCCTATAGCAGGGGGGCCTGACTGTTAGAATGAAAACTAAGAAACAGAAAGAAATAACTTCATCAGCAACAAAAAGGACATCCACTCAGAGACCCCATCTGAAAGTCACCAACCACAAAGACCACAGGTAGATAAATCCACAAAGATGGGAATAAACCAGTGTAAAAAGGATGAAAACACCCAAAACCAATATGCCTCTCCTCCTCCAAGGGATCACAACTCCTCACCAGCAAGGAAACAAGGCTGGATGGAGAAAGAGTCTGCTACACTGATAGAAACAGGCTTCAGAAGGTGAGTAATAACAAACTTCTCTGAGCTAAAAGATTGTGCTTTAACCCAATGCAAAGAAATTAAGAACTTTGGAAAAAGGTTTGATGAAATGCTAATGAGAATAAACAACATAGAGAGGAATATAAGTGAATTGATAGAGCTGAAAAAACACAACAAGAGAACTTCGTGAAAACTACACAAGTTTCAATAGCCAAATTGACCAAGCAGAAGAAAGAATATCAGAGATTGAAGATCAACTCAATGAAATAAAATGAGAAGGCAAGATTAAGAAAAAAGAAAGAGTAAAAAGAAATGAACAAAGCCTCCAAGAAATGTGGGATTGTGTGAAAAGACCTAATCTACATTTCATAGGTGTACCTGAATGTGACAGAGAGAATAAATCCAAGCTGGAAAATACTCTTCAGGATATTATCCAGGAGAACTTTCCCAATCTAGCAAGGCAGGCCACTACTCAAGTCCAGGAAATACAGAGAACACCACAAAGATATTCCTCAAGAAGACCAACCCCAAAGCACATAATCATCAGATTCACCAGGGTTGAAATGAAGGAAAATATGCTAAGGGCAGCCAGAGAGAAAGATCGGGTTACCCACAAAGGGAAGCCCATCAGACTCACAGCAGATCTCTCAGCAGAAACCCTACAAGCCAGAAGAGAATGAGGGCCAATACTGAATATCCTTAAAGAAAAGAACTTTCAACCAAGAATATCATATCCAGCCAAAATAAGCTTCATAAGCGAAAGAGAAATAAAATCCTTTATGAACAAGCAATTGCTCACAGATTTCATAACTACCAGACCTGCCTTACAAGAGCTCCTGAAAGAAGCACTAAACATAGAAAGGAACAGCCAGTACCAGCCTCTCCAAAAATATACCAAATGGTAAACAGCATTGACGCAATGAAGAAACTGCATCAATTAAAGGGAAAAACAACCAGCTAGCAACAAAATGGCAGGATCAAATTCACACATAAGAATATTAACCTTAAATGTAAATGGGCTAAATGCCCCAGTCAAAAGACACAAACTGGCAAGTTGGATAAAAAGTCAAAACCCATTAGTGTGCTATATCCAGGAAATCCATCACATGTGCAAGGATACACATAGGCTCAAAATGAAGGGATGGAGGAAGATCTACCAAGCAAATGGAGAGCAAAAAAAAAATTAGGAGTTGCAATCCTAGTCTCTGATAAAACAGACTTTAAACCAACAAAGATCAAAAGAGACAAAGAAGGGCATTACATATTGGTAAAAGAATCAATGCAACAAGAAGAGCTAATGATCCTAAATATATATGCATACAATACAGGAGCACCCAGATACATAAAGCAAGTTCTTAATGACCTACAAAGAGACTTAGGCTCCCACACAATAACAGTGGGAGACTTTAACACTCCACTGTCAATATTAGACAGATCGACAAGACAGAAAATTAATAAGCATATCCAGGACTTGAATTCAGACCTGGACCAAGCAAACCTAATAGACATTTACAGAACTCTCCACCCCAAATCCACAGAATATACATTCTTCTTAGTACCACATTACACCTACTCTAAAATTGACCACATAATTGGAAGTAAATCGCTCCTCAGAAAATGCAAAAGAATGGAAATCATAACAGTCTCTCAGACAACAGTGCAATCAAATTAGAGCTCAGAATTCAGAAACTAACTCAGAACTGCACAGCTTCATGAAAACTGAACAACTGGCTCTTGAATGTTGACTGGATAAACAATGAAATGAAGGCAGAAATAAAGATGTTCTTTAAAACCAACAAGAATGAAGACACAACGTACCAGAATCTCTGAGACACATTTAAAGCAGTGTCTACAGGAAAATTTACAGCAATAAATGTCCATATGAGAATAAAGGAAAGATCTAAAATCAACACCCTATCATCAAAATTGAAAGAACTAGAGGAGCAGGATCAAAAAAACTCAAAAGCTAGCAGAAGACAAGAAATAACTAAGATCAGGGCAGAACTGAAGGAGATAGAGACACAAAAATCCCTTCAAAAAATCAATAAATTCAGGAGCTGCTTTTTGAAAAGATCAACAAAATAGACCACTAGCCAGATTAACAAAAAAGAAAAGAGAGAATAATCAAATAGATGCAATAAAAAATAATAAAGGGGATATCATCACAGATTCCACAGAAATACAAACCACCATCAGAGATTACAACAAACAACTCTATGCACATAAACCAGTAAACCTGGAAGAAATGGATACATTCCTGGACACTTGCACCCTCCCAAGCCTAATCCAGAAAGAAGTCAAAACCCTGAATAGACCAATAACAAGGGCTCAAGTTGAGGCACCAATTAATAGCCTACCATCAAAAAAAGCCCAGGTCTAGATGGGTTCACAGCCGAATTCTGCCAGTCATACAAAGAGGAGCCGGTACCACTCCTTCTGAAACTATTCCAAAGAATCCAAAAAAAGGGAATTCTCCCCAAATCATTTTATGAGACCAACATCATCCTGATACCAAAACCCAGCAGAGATTCAACAAGAAAAGGAAACTTCAGGCCAATATCCATGATGAACATAGATGTAAAAATCTTCAATAAAATACTGGCAAACCAATTGCAACAGCACATCAAAAAGCTTATCCATCACGATCAAGTAGGCTTCATCCCAGGGATGCAAGACTGGTTCAACATATGCAAGTCTATAAACATAATTCACCACATAAACAGAACCAAAGAAAAAAACCACATGATTATCTCAATAGATACAGAGAAGGCCTTCAACAAAATTCAACAACCCTTTATGCTAAAAACTCTCAATTAACTAGGTATCATTGGAACGTATCTCAAAATAATAAAAGCTCTTTATGAAAAACCCACAGCCAATATCATACTGAATGGGGCAAAAACTGGAAGCATTCCCTTTGAAATCTGGCACTAGACAAGGATGCCCTCTCTCACCACTCCTATTCAATATAGTGTGGGAAGTTCTAGCTAGAGCAATCAGGCAAGAAAAAGAAATAAAGGGTATTCAATTAGGAAAGGAGGAAGTCAAAGTGTCTCTATTTGCTGACAACATGATTGTATAGTTAGAAGACCTCATTGTCTCAGTCCAAAATCTCCTGAAACTGATAAGCAAAGTCTCAGGATACAAAATCAATGTGCAAAAATCACAAGCATTCCTATACACCAATAACAGACTTAAAGAGAGCCAAATCAAGAACAAACTGCCATTCACAATTTCTACAAAGAGAATAAAATACCTAGGAATACAACTGACAAAGGATGTAAAGGACCTCTTCAAGGAAAACTGCAAAACACTGCTCAACGAAATAAGAGAGGACATAAACAGACGGAGAAACATTCCATGCTCATGGTTAGGAAGAATCGATATGGTGAAAATGGTGATACTGCCCAAAGTAATTTACAGATTCAACGCTATCCCCATCAAGCTACCAATGACCTTCTTCACAGAGCTGGATAAAAAACCTTAAACTTCATATGGAACCAAAAGAGAGCCTGCATAGCCAAGACAATTCTAAGCAAAAAGAACAAAGCAGGAGGCACCACATTACCTGACTTCAAACTGTACTACAAGGCTACAGGAATCAAAACAGCATGGTACTGGTACCAAAACAGAGATATAGACGAATGGAACAGAACAGAGGCCTCAGAGGCAACACCACACATCTACAACTATCTGATCTTTGACAAACCTTACAAAAACAAGCAATGAGGAAAGGATTCCCTGTTTAATAAATGGTGTTGGGAAAACTGGCTAGCTATGTACAGAAAGCAGAAACTGGACCCCTTCCTGACACCTTACACTAAATTTAACTCCAGATGGATTAAAGACTTAAACATAAGACCTAACACCATAAAACCCTAGAAGAAAACCTAGGCAAAACCATTCAGGACATAGGCATAGGCAAGGACTTCATGACTAAAACACCAAAAGCATTGGCAACAAAAGCCAAAATAGACAAATGGGATCTAATTAAACTCCAGAGCTTCTGCACAGCAAAAGAAACAATCATTAGAGTGAACCAGCAACCAACAGAATGGGAAAAAATTTTTGCAATCTAACCATCTGACAAAGGACTTATAGCCAGAATCTACAAAGAGCTAAAGCAGATTTACAAGAAAAAAACAAACAAACCCACTCAAAAGTGGGCAAAGGATATGAACAGACACTTCTCAAAAGAAGACATATATGAGGCCAACAAACATATGAAAAATGCTCATCATCACTGGTCATTAGAGAAATGCAAATCAAAACTACATTGAGATACCATCTCACACCAGTTAGAATGGCGATCATTAAAAAATCTGGAGACAACAGATGCTGGAGAGGATGCGAAGAAATAGGAACACTTTTACACTGTTTGTGGGAGTGTAAATTGGTTCAACCATTGTGGAAGACAGTGTGGCGATTCCTCAAAGATGTAGAAATAGAAATTCCATTTGACCCAGCAATCCCATTACTGGGAATATATCCAAAGGATTATAAATCGTTCTATTATAAGGACACGTGCACACGTATGTTCGTTGCAGCATTGTTTACAATAGCAAAGACTTGTACTTTGCTTTGAACCAACCCAAACGTCCATTAATGATAGACTGGACAGGGAAAATGTGGCACATATACACCATGGAATACCATGCAGCCCTCAAAAACGATGAGTTTGTGTCCTTTGTAGGGACATGGATGAATCTGAAACCATCATTCTCAGCAAACTGCCACAAGAACAGAAAATCAAACACTGCATGTTCTCACTCACAGTCGGGTGTTGAACAATGAGAACACATGGACACAGGGAAGAGAGCATCACACACTGAGGCCTGTGGGGGGTCTAGGGGAGGGACAGTCAGGGGTAGGGAGTTGGGGAGGGATAACGTGGGGAGAAATGCCAGATATAGGTGATGAGGATGGAGGCAGCAAACCACATTGCCATGTATGTACCTATGCAACAATACTGCATGTTCTTCACATGTAAAAGAACCTAAAATGCAATAAAATACACACACACACACACACACACACACACATATATATATAATGTAGAAAAAGAAAAAAAATGAGGCTCAGAAAAGTTAATTCTCTTGACAATGTCCCATAGTCAATATGTAATAGAGGCAGAATTTGAACCCAGTTCTGATTATTTTAAAATAGCATATTTAGCCAATTCTGTAGCCGAATCCTAAACTTCACTATTCTTCTAATGTCAACAATAAATTAAGTAGTAATTTAAGTTTTATAACTACTACTATGTGTTAATAAGAAAAACTCCATGTTGGATAAGCAGATTTAGTTAACAATGTAATAATAACAATTTCCAGGGCCTTATCAAGGGTTAACTATGAAAAGGAAATTTTATACAGTGAGATTGTGTGTTTTATGTCTAATTTACAGCTCATCAAAGAAGATATAATAGCCCATTTTACACATGAGAAAACTAAACTCATACAACAAAAACAACTTCCTTCATTCCCAGAGGTAACAAGTGACAGAGGACAGATCTCGAATACAGGACCTGATTTTTCCTTTGATGTCTGCTGATGTAGTCTTCTACCAGGAACATGCTCTGCTATATGGAAAAAGTGGTTGGAGATAAGCTATGGAGAAGACTACTACTACTACTGCTACTACTGCTACTATTATTCAGTCTACTTTTTAAGTTGAGTCTCAAGAGGGTTTTTTTGTTTGTTTTGCTTTTTTTCTTAAAGAAATTATTCAAAGGCATCTCTCAAATGTTTGGGATTTGAGTGAGAAATGCCAAAACATGCTTGTTCTCTTAAGAATGTTCTTCTCTGGCTGTTAAAATCTCTATGTAATTTCAGGCAAAATTTAATTCATATGTCTCTGATTCAGTTCCTAAACTTACCGCCATGTTTTGTAGAGCCCATTTAACATCTATGACCTTTGGAGTTGCTCTGAGTTACTTGTATTTAAAATAGGAAGTTAGATTTTTTCGTAAGGGCAGAGGACTTGGCCTCAGAGGAAAGGGGATCTGTTCCAAGTCCCAAGCCACAAAATGCATGTGATTTCCAAACCTGGCTGGTTTCTGCTTCTCCACCCCTCCACTGGAAGCCTCAGTGCAGTGACACTTCTCTCTACACCCAGAATTAGAATTTATCTCCCTTTTCTGTTCAAATTCAGTACCATATTTTAATCTAATTCCAAGAGCAATCTGACAAGAAAAAGAAATGAAAGACATCCAAATCAAAAATGAAGAAGTAAAATCCTTGTTTAAAGATGGCATGATTCTATATGTAGAAAGCTTTAAACACTCCACATTAAAAAAAAAAAAACCTATTAGAACTAATAAATGAATTTGGCAAAATAGCAGGATACAAAGATCATTGTATGAAAATTAGTAGCATTTTCTTACATCAACAACTACCTACCCCAAAAGGAAAATCAAGAAAATAATCCCATTTACAATAGCATTAAAAAGAATATTTACAAAGCTATAATAATTAAAATTGTATGGCACTCAAATAAAGACAGACACATAGGCCAATGAAAGAGAAATAAACCCAAATATACAAAGTCAACTGATTTTCAATAAGGGCACTAAGAATACACAAAGGGGGAAGGATCACCTCTTTAATTAATGATGTTGGGAGACCGAGATACCCACATACAAAAGAATAAAATTGAACCCTTATTTTACACCTACCAAAAATCAATTCAAAATGGATTAAAGACTTAAAAGGCTTAAATACTTAAAAACCATAAAATTCCTAGAAGAAAACAAAGGGGAAAATTTCTTGACATTGACCTTCACCATAATTTTTTTGGATATGACACCAAAAGTTCAGGGAACAAAAACAAAAATCAGCAAGACTACATCAAGCAAAAAAAGCTTCACAGCAAAGGAAACAATCAACAAAATAAAAGGTGAACCTGTGAGCTGGGAGAATATATTTCTTAGTGAATTACTTTTAACAACATTGAAATTTATTGCACAAATAACAGAATTGCTTTTTAAAAAGATGAAAAATAGAAACTATATTTAAAATACAAAAGAGTTTTACTCTTTTTTAAGTTTCCTTCAAATTCTTGTTTACGTGTACTCACAAATTTTTCACAGCTGCAATTAAAGAGAACATATGATTTGGTATCATTCAAATATTACTTAATCATAAGTTTGTTTATTGGTTGCTATTTGGTCTAAATTGTTTTTAATGACTGCATAATATGCTATAAAGTTGATGTCCTATAACATAAATTTGGAATTTTTAGATTCTTTCAAACAGTTTGAGATATGTATAAACAGTTAATACATTCAGAGTTCCATTTCTGGTATGGTAAATTAAACTGCTGACAGACTGACCCTTCTGTAAATAACTATAAACTCTGGAGAATATGTGAGGGGGGGGGAAGCTATCAGAAGGCCACAGAAAATGAACATAAGCAGATATATTTTGGATGAAAATTAAAGCTTGAAGGAAGGGACCAGTACAGAGTGTCCGATTTTTGTAGTTTTTGCCTTAGGTGCGACCACAATAGTAGCATAACATTAAGTAGCTAAAACTCCAAAGAAAATCCACCATTTTTCTGGCCAGAAGAACCAGAAGACAAGAGACTGGGCAAGCACAACCACTAGACAGTAAGAGAAAAATCCCAGAAAAGAGACGTCCAAAAAAGGGTACCCCAAATTATATGTAAAAACCTGCCCAAGTCTCTGGGTGCACCCTATGGTAGCTAAAACCAAACCAAGATTTAAGCTGTCAGCTATCACAGGCAAGAGTTTATGCTTTGAGTCAAACCAAGTTAATGTCACCTAAAACAAAACATCAATGCTCCTGCAAGAAATATAATAGAATTCAGTCTGTATAACGTATCATTTGCAATATCTAGTATACGATTCAAAATTACACAACAAATGAAGAACCAAAAAAAAAAAAATGTGAATCATTCTCTAGGGATGACCAAGCTCTAAAATGACCCAGACATTGGAATTATCAGACAAGGACTTCAAAGCAGTATAACCTTGCTAAATGAGACAAAAGGAAAAAAATACTTGTAATAAATTAAAGATAGGAATTCTAAACAGATAAATGAAAAACATTTTTAATATTCTTAAAAGATTAAAAATGAATATTTTTAATGATAATGAAATACTCTGAAAGTCAGATAAATGAAAGAGAAATAAATGAAAGTGAGATAAATGAAATCTGAAAAATATATCTGATTTTTTAAGTAAAAATTATTGGATGAGTTTTAATAGCAGAATGGAAATTACAGGAAACCATTGGTAAACTGAAGACAGAGCAATTAAGACTATGTAATCAGAAAAAGAAAAAAAAATTTAATAAACATTACATCACCCCAGAGAGCTGTATAAGTAGTTTATTTAAAGCATGGATAAGTCGTTTCTTAGAAAAAGGAGGAAAAATAATGGAACAGAAAAAAATTCGTAAAGAAATAATGGCCAAAATCTATCCAAATTTGTTTGAGATAAATAAATGTACAGATTCAAAATAGTCATCAGAACCCAAATGGAATAAAAAAAAATATATGCCTAACACATTGTAGTTAAATTGCTGTAAAACAAACCTAAAGAGAAAATCTTCAAAGAAGCCAGAAAAACAACATATTACATATAGGGAGCTGATGACTGAAATGATCACGAAATTCTTCTCAGAAATCAGAGTGGTCAGAGGATAATGAAGCAACATCTTTACCATGCTGTAAGCAAAAATCTGTCAATCTATCATGCTTTATTCTGGGACATAAATTCTATAGCCAACCACTTCAAAAAGGAGACTGAAATAACATTTTCAGACAAAAGAAAATGAAGAAAGCTTTTTGTTACCACACTTGTACAACAAGAAATGATAAAGGAACTTAGTCAAACCTAGTGAAAATGATACGGTGGGAAACCAAATAACCAAAAAGAGCATCAGAAATGGTAAGTATCTGGATAGATATAAAAGCTATTTTTACTCTTAATTTCCTTAAAATACATATGACAGTTTTAAGGAAAAATTACAGTATCATCTTTCCGGGTTTATACTGGAAGTAGATAGACTACATATAACAATTATAGAATAAAGAATGCAGAGTAGGGGGGCAGAACTAAATGGAACTATATTTTTGCAAGTGTTACATAGTTCGTGTGATATGGCACAATATTAGTTCTAATTAAACTCTAAGATTTAAAAAAAATTATCTTGTCCTATAAAGTAACTACTAAAAATATAATACAAAGAGGCATAGCTAAAAAATCAGTAGAGAAATTAAATGGAAATTTTAAAATATATTCAAAAATCCAGAAGAAGACAAAAACCCAGGGGAAAACAGGAATCAAAAATTGAAATGATAGATCTAAATCCAATCATGTCAATGATCATATTAAAAGGTAATGGACTAGTACCTTAAGAAGTTAGTAAAGAAGTTAGTAATAGGGGAAACTGGGTGTGAAATATATGGCAACTCTCCAAAGTATCTTTGTAATTTTTCTGCAGATCTAAAACTGATATAAAAGATACAGTTTATTTTTAAAGAGGCAATGGACTAAACACTCCAGCTAAAAGCCAGACATTAACAGAATGGATATAAAAGTAAGACTAGACTATATGCTGTCTGCAGAAGACATACTTTAGACATATAGACACATATAGATCGAGAATGAAGATGTCCCATACACATCCATGGTATGTATGGGTATACCGTGCACACAATAAACATAAGACTGGAGTGGCTATATTAAATTAAATTAAACCTATTTGGAGACCAAAAAAATAAATCAGAGATAAACAGAGACATTTCAAAATAACAAAGAGTAATTTCATCAAGAAGATACGGTAATTATAAATATGTAAATGCTAATAAAAAGCTTCAAAACACATAAAACAAAAGTTGACAGAATCAAAAGAATAAATTAATAAATCAAATCATAGGAAATTTTAACTTCACTTTCTCACTAACTGATAAAATGAATTGGGTGCTATAATGGAGACTCCGAATATCAGCAGCTTAAACCAACAAGCAAAAAAAAAAGCGGTTTGCATCTCTCTTTCTATCTTGTTGCTCCACTGTCCCCAGGAGATTGCCCTTATCCCCACGGCCATGCTGGCTGTTTACTCTGTCCCGTAAGAAGAGGAAATGTGGAAAATGCATGTCCTGTCCCTTTAAGATCATGACCAAAATTTGGACACATATTTCTGCTCACATATCATTGGTCAGAATGGAGCCACATGGCCACCCCCAGCTGCATAAAAGAATGCATAAGAGCTGCATAAGAGAATGGAAAACATGGTCTTTATTTTCTGTGGCTAAATATCCTTCTATAAATCAGAGGTCCTATTATTATAGAAGGATGGAAGAAGAAATAACAGGATATGATTAGTAGTCTTAGACATACCTCATTTTCATAATGTCTTTACTTGTAGAAGGACTTATTTGAAATAGCAAAACAATAGGTTTGCTATTGTCTTGGTTTTTTTGTTTGTTTGTTTGTTTTGCTGTGATCATGTCACGTGATTGTAGATCCTAAAGCCAGAGAAACCTTAGGGGATTGCTTGGTGCAACTTCCACTGTCAGTGTGAAAAGTAGAATCACATTTTACAGCCTGTCTCGAAGCTCTTGGGGGAGGTGCTACAGTCAGAATGTTTGTGTTCCCCCAAAACTTCATATGTAACCCCCAAGGCAATGGTATTAGGAGGTGGGGTAATTTTAGAGGTGATTATGTCATAAGGGTTGTGCCCTCGTGAATGGAATTAGTGCCCTTATGAAATAGGGCCACAGAAGTTCATTTGCCCCTTCCACCATGTGAGGACACAGGGAGAAGGTGATGTCTCGTTAGGACCAGGTCTTTACTGCCCACTGAATTAGCTGGCACTTTGATCCCAGAATTTCCAGCCACCAAGACTGTGAGAAATAAATGTTTTCTGCTTATAAGCCCACCAGTTTGCTATATTTTTGTTGTAGCAAATTGCAAGTACCAAGATAGAATACTGGTACTGAGAAATAAAAATGCTGCTACACAGATATATCTGAAAATATGGATGTGGCTTTGAAACTGGGTAATGGGCTGAGGTTGGAAGAGTTTTGAGGTACACACTATAAGAGGCCTACATTACTATGAGCAGACCTTAAGGGCAACTCTGGTGAGAGTGTCAGAGGCATCTGAGCCAGAGACTCCATCTTGAATAGGGTCTGGGTTAAATAAGGCTAAAACCCACTAGGCTGCATTCCCAGGAGGGTAAGGCATTCTTAGTCACAGGATGAGACAGGAGGTTACCGCAAGATACAGGCTATAAAGACCTTGCTGATAAAACAGGCCGTGGTAAAGAAGCCAGCCAAAACCCACCAAAACCAAGATGGCGCCAAGAGTGACCTCTGGTCTTCCTCACTGCTCATTATATGCTAATGATAATGCATTGGCATGCTAAGACACTCCCACAAGCACCATGACAGTTTACAGATGCCACAGCAATGTCAGGAAGTTACCCTATATGATCTAAAAAGAGGAGGAACCTTCAGTTCTGAGAATTGCCCACCCCTTTCCCAGAAAACTCATGAATAATCCACCTCCTGTTTAGCATATAATCAAGAAGTAACAATAAATATTCTTAGCCAAGCAGCCCATGCTGCTGTTCTGCCTATGGAGTAGCCATTCTTTATTGCTTTCACTTTAGTCTATGGATTCCCCTCTAATTCTTTCTTGTGCGAGATCCAAGAGCACTCTCTTGAGGTCTGGATCAGGCCCCCTTTCTGGTAATAAGAGCACAGAAAGAAGAGAGGAGAGCAATAAAGAAAACTTCAGATTTCTATTTTCTATTAGAGATCATCTAAATAGTCACGAAAGATTGTTAGTAGAAATATGGATGGTAAAGACCATTCTGATGAGGTTTCAAATGGAAATAAGGAACATGTTATTGGACAGTGGAGGAAAGGCAATCCTCATTATGTAATGGTAGGACTTATGAGCAATAAAATTGGATATTTAGCAGAAGCTATTTCTTAGCAAAGTGCTGAGGGTGCAAAATGGCTTTCCTTGAGTGCTTATAGTAAAATGCAGGAAGACAGAAATGACTTAAAGACAGAATTCTTAATCAAAAAGAAAGTAGAACATAAAAATTTAGATTCTCAGCCTATTCATATTGGATAAAAATGAGAAAGCCTGTTGTCATCAAGTGACTTTTTGATAAGGAAATTTGGTATGATGGGTCTTTTCAATGAAAGCCAGGTGCTACTCATCAAGAATGGAAAAATGACCCCAAAGGCATTTTTAGAGATCACAAGGTTGGCACTTCTATTACAGACCAAGAGTGTCAGGGCCTGTGGGGCAGAAGGATTTCAAAGATTTGCTCCAGTGGGTGGCTGTGCTGCTGGGCTGCCCCAGGTTTGGTTCCAGCACACCCAGTTGTTCATGAGCCATGGTGACTGCCCCTCCTCATTCAGGGTACAAGTAGTAAATCTTGATACATGTGAGATGCCATCTCTGCTTGCCCATGAGCCGAGGGGGTGTGGACGTCTCCACTTAGATTTGAAAGGATGCCCATAGAGACATGGGCCCAGGCAGAGAACAACAACAGGTCAGGTCCTTGTTGTATGTCAGGTGGACCTGACATACAACAAGGATATGCTAAAGGCATATCCTTGCCTTCAGCACATGAAATGGTCCCTGACATACAACAAAGTCTCCATGAAACTTGTTGAATAAGTGTCTACATGCTTCCCAATATGATTTCCTCATTGTTTGGGAGTTGCTGGGTCTATTGCGTTAAAAACATGAGTTAGAAATAATTGTGACCTCATTAGGGCAAAGCCCATTGGAGGCACTGGGATGCGGATGCCCCTGAGATCCCAGACCAGTAAAGGCAGAGGCATGAGATTCCAGCCTGGGAGAGCTGTAAGCACTCAACTCCAACACAGGAGAGCTGTGGAGGAGCAGGGCAGCCCAAGGTAATGGAGGCATGGCTTCCCAGAGTCTTGGGGGCCCAACTCCAGCCTGGAGGGCAGAGCCTGGACTCAATGATTAGTCTTGAGACTTAAGGTATTGGATCTGCTAAAAATCTGTTACCCCTCCCTTCTTTCCTATTTCTCACTTTGGAATGGAAATGTCTGTCCCGTGCCTGTCCCACCATTGTACTTTGGAAGCAGAGAACTTGTTTGTTTTCATAGTTCACAGGGAGAAAAATTTGCCTCAGGATGAATCATACCTTAAGCCTCGTCAATTTCTGATTTAGATGATATTTAGAAAAGACTTTGGTCTTAGACTTTTAAACTTGATGCTGCAACAAGTTAAGACCTTGGGGACTATTAGGATGAAATGAATGCATTTTGTATGTGAGTAGGATATGAATTTTGGAAGACCAGGGGGAAATGCCATGGTCTGAAGGTTTGTGTTCCCCCAGAACTTCATATGTTGAAACCGAAACCTCCAAGATGATGATACTGGGAGGTGGGGCCGTTTGGGAGGTGATTGCATCATATGAATGCGATTAATGCTATTATAAAATAGGCCTAAGGGAGTTCATATTCCCCTTCCACTAAGTGAGGACACACCTAAAAGGTGCATTTATGAGGAATGGGCCCTCACCAGGCACCTTGGTCTTGGACTTCCCAGCCTCCAGAACTGTGAGACATTCATGTTTACTGTTTATAAACCACCAGGTTATGGCATTTTTATTACTGCAGCCCAAATATCCTAAGATGAGCGGCCTTGACCAACCTTCTTATCCTTGCCTTTAGCACCTGAAATGGTCCCTGACATACAACAAAGTCTCCATGAAACTTATTGAATACGTGTCTACATGCTTCCCAATTTGAATTCCTCATTGTTTGGGAGTTTCTGGGTCTATTTCATTAAAAACATGAGTTAGAAATAATTGTGAGCCCAATTTGATGGGGAATGTTAGAAATTTTCTAAAACTTAAAGAAAAGCTTTTATAAAAGGGGGCAGAGGAAAAAAGAAGCCTTGTCAGTCTTCTCCCAGGCAGAATGGACTTCACAACAGAGCAGGCTGAGCCCTCCGTTCTTCGTGAGTTCTGTGGTGTGACTTCAAGCCCTCTCCTCGAAAACTGTCACTCCTATTGCCTTGTGCAGATGCCTGAAATTCTGCCACTAATCATTCCTTCGGGTTAATTGAATCCCCTCATTGGAAGGTGAATAAGCTACTGGAGAGGGCACTATGACACATAAGATCTTTATTAGTTAACAACACCTTTCTACAAGATGATCCCATGAAAAACAGGGGCCTGAAAAGCAGGAATAATAAGCAGCCATATTTGCTTTATTACAGGGAAAAGCCCAGATCTTAGGGACCGGCCAAAAAAGCCAACTAGAGTGAAGGGAGAAGGTGAGCAGGCCAGCGCAGCCAAACTAAGGGATAATCTGAGGACGCTGGGCACAAGGTGGGAGGAAGAGGAGACCCAGGCCCCAGCCACAGCCACCCTAACATTGCACGTGATAGCAGGTACTAGAGAAATAGTTGTTGAAGCGGAAAGTGAGGTATACTATTTATTTAATTTAGTTTTTAAATAAACATTCATTTCATGCTTATTATGAAGGCATCCTTCTAAGTATTTAACAAATGTTAACTTGAATTTAAGTAGGGAAATGGCATTGTCCAAAGTCAGAGTCTGAAAGCCAACTTCACCAGTTTCTGGCTGTGACCCCAGCCAGTGACCAGTGATTCATTCCTCCTGGGGCTCTTTTTTTTTTTAGATGGCATTTTGTTCTGTTGCCAGGCTGAAGTGCAGTGGTGTCATCTCAGCTCACTGCAACCTCCGCCTCCTGGGTTCAAGTGATTCTCCTGCCTCAACCTCCTGAGTAGCTGGTATTACAGGCACATGCAACCATGCCAGGCTAATTTTTGTATTTTTAGTAGAGACGGGGTTTCACTATGTTGGCCAGGTTGGTCTCAATCTCCTGATCTCGTGATCCAACCGCCTCCGCCCCCACAAAGTAGGGCTCATTTTTATCCCCTATAAAGGAGACACAACAGTAAAACTAACTCAAAATTATTGTGAGGAGCTATCAAGCTAAGAGCCATAGAGACACTTTGTGGACTGTGAAATGTTTTGCAAATCATTGCTTATATATAAGTAAGCCTAGGACTGGCTCAGCCTCTAGAGCAAATTCCAACAACAGCAAAACCATCCGTTTCATCCTCATAACTGTTACTGTCCATTATGAAGCTTGTGGGCAGTGGGGTTGGATGACTTCATTCAAGTCCTGGTTCCCAAACTATTAGCTGCATGGCTTTAAGCAAGCTGCTTAATCTCTCAGCAATTCTGTGTTCTCCTCTATAAAACCAGGACTAACAATAGATCTACTCCATGGAGTTTCTGTGAAAACTTTTTTAAATGATAGAAATAAAGCTAAGGACGACAATCTAGAGTAAACGCACCATAAATGATACACAACTCTGCTCTTTCAAGCCTCATGGTGTTACAAAGTAGATATTATTATAGTTATTATACTCATTTCCAGAGGAAAAAGCTGAGAGCCAGAGAGGTTGGGTAACTTGCCTAATGCCGCATACCTAGGGCATGATAGAACTGGGATTCCTAGACAGGTCTGTCTGACTTAGACATTTCTGCAGCTACCTAAGCAGATGGTCTCACTGTCCATAATGACCTATTAGAAACACTTAAGGAAATTCTTTAGCAAAAGAAAGAAGAATTGCTTGGCCAGGTGCAATGGCTCACACCAGCACTTTGGGAGGCCAAAGTGGGTAGTAGATCACTTGAGCTCAGGAGTTCGAGACTTACCTAGCCACATGACAAAACCCAATCTCTACTAAAAATACAAAAATTAGCCGGGCATGGTGCCACACGCCTGTGGTCCCAGCTACTCAGGAGGCTGAGGTGGGAGGATTGTTTGAGCTTTGAAAGTGGAGGTTGCAATGAGCTCAGGTCGCACCACTGCATTCCAGCCTGCGTGGCAGAGTGAGACCCCGTCTCAAAAAAAAAAAAAAAAAAAAATGAATGGCAAAGCTAGAAAAGGATGAGGGGTGACAAGTACCTTCTCCTTAGTACTGCAAGTGCTGAGGCTAAGTTGTTGCAGAAGGAAAGCACAAAACATTAAACACAAATGCTGGAGAGGCTCCCAGAAGCCATCTGGTTCCACCTCCTGCCCAGTGCAGGCATGTCAGAGCCTGGGACAGAGCCTGGGAGGTTATGAACCAAACTTGTCTCCTCTTCCTTTTGGACCATGACTCAAACCTTGCAATTAGATATGACAGATTCTAGCCAATGGTATGTGAGTGGAAGGGATATGCGCCTCTTCCAGGCTTGGTCTGTAATCACCTCCTTTCTAAACTCTTTGGTACCATCGAGTATGGTGACCAAAAAAGCCAGATACAAAATGATGGAGGCACAAGATTAGGGGCCTGAGCTTCTGAGCCACCTGCTAGAGGAGAGCTGCCTACCCATCAGAAACACCCAGCTAGAACTTTACATGAGCAAAACTAACTCTCTTTCATGATTGAACCATTACATAGTCTGTTAGTCCCAGCAGCAAGCATAACTTTAACCAAAGCAGAAGCCAGTGGACTTTCTGATTTTTGGCCTCTCAACTTCTGCTTAAATCCTCCAGCGGTGGGGACTTTATTTCCTCCTGCAGTATTAACTCGTTCTCATTCTTCATTTGCTCAATCCACACATCTTTATTGAGCTCCTACTACATGCCAGGCGCTGTGGTAGGCACTGGGGAAGCAGTAATAAGTAAGGCACAAAGGCCTGTGCCCCAGGAAGCTCATCACCCAGACTAGTGGGTAGAAAATGAACAAGGAGGCAGGCAGGAAGCATGATACGTATAAGCTTTGAAAAGTAATTTGCAAGAAAGAAACAGATTGAGGAGACAGAATCACTGAGAAGAGGATCAACTTTAGCTGGAGGAAGAGAGAGCTTCAATGGAAGCTCACTCTGAGGTGATGACTGAGACCTGAGACACAATGGCAGACACCCTAATCACTACACTTTCGTGTGTGTGTGTGTCTCTCTCTGTGTGTGTGTGTCTGTGTGTGTGCTTTTAATAACAGGAAAATGTGTCTCCTTTAGGTCTGCTCCTGGTCCTAATTACATATTCTGGGGCCCCAGACATGCCTATTGCTCCCTTTCCAATGACAGCTTCTTCAACATCCAACATTTGCAGATACCTGTCACACTTCTCTCCTCGCCATTGGCCCCAGGAGCAGCCCCCATGGGATCTGCAGCCCCAGACGTCTGCTGCAGGTATCAATAACAGCACGCAGCTTGCAGCAAGGATCCAGGGAAATCAGGGAGTCCCCAGGATCCCTGCACCAAGGTAAGGTGAACCCTCCCAATGTCTTAGGGGTAATTGATCTGACTCCCACAATATTGCTTTCAATATCCCCAGGGCTGCTTGCTAACTGTTGGCTCCTGTCAGGCGTTTATTCGCTGACATCAGTGGGGAGCAGGCGGGGTTAGAAGTCTTCAAGAGCTCCCGCTGGAAGCCTTCTCTCCCTCTCTTAAAAACAATTTATTTTTTCAACATTAAAACCATGTTCCCCCTACACCCCAGTTTGAACACCAAAACAAACCCAGCTGTCTCCAACACTAGGCTGAAACCGCAGGCGTTTGGCTGCAGAGCCAAAGAGGCAGCAGGAGGAACTGCTCAGAATCTTGCCCCCCAGCTTCCTGCCAAGCTCCACTCCAGAGGCAGGGAGGCCAGTGCTCCTCAAGGGCCCAGCCTCCCATCCTCAGAATTAACCAGGACAGCGCTGCCAGGGTTACAAGCCTGCCCTCCTCCTAAGCCTGCCCTCCTCCTAGGGGTGGAGGTGGTTCACAGGAGGCAGAGGCTGATGCTGCACGCCTAGAGCCTCTGGGTCAGCTGATCCCCTTCCCCGCACACCAAGAATGGTCTCCAGTAGCTCCGGGGCCCTGGACAGTCAGGAGAGCGGAGAGCTCATAGTCAGGCATTATGTCAACAACTGTTTTCCTTGCTTGGTTCGGGGATAAAAACAACTGCTGCTCCTTGCTTTCTCACACTTTCCACTGGGGTCACTTGGGGCAAAACTGAGTCAAGTCTTCCAGAGGGTGTGGAAATATTAGGGAAGCAAACAGTGAGGCTGTAAGCACTGGACACACTGTGCCCAGCTTCCTCTGCGGCAAGAAAGTCACAGCAGAAGCATGCACCCTGCAAAACTGGCCTTCACACCACTTCATCTTCACACTGCTTCATACTGCACTCAACCTGACCTACAGGTATGATTCTCCCAACTCACCTGCCCCCCCTCCTTCTCAGCCTCCACAATCAGGGCTGGGAGTAGGGTGAAGCCAGTGAAGCACAATTTTTTCTTTCCTTTCTTTCTTTTCTTTCTTCTTTCTTTCTTTCTTTCTTTCTTTCTTTCTTTCTTTCTTTGTTTCTTCTTTCCTTCTTTCCTTCTTTCTTTCTTTT